>NC_045441.1:21018501-21320455 GCF_002776525.5 Piliocolobus tephrosceles | reverse complement strand
GGGGGGGGGGGGGGGGGGGGGGGGGGGGGGGGGGGGGGGGGGGTGGAATCACTTGAGGTCAGGAGTTCGAGACCAGTCTGGCCAACATGGTGAAACCTGGACTCTACTAAAAATACAAAAATTAGCCAGGCAGGCTGGCATGCACCTTTAGTCCCAGCTACTTGGGAGGCTGAGGCAGGAGAATCACTTGAACCCGGGAGGCATAGGTTGCAGTGAGCTGAGA
The DNA here is from genome assembly GCF_002776525.5 of Piliocolobus tephrosceles. Taxonomy (NCBI): domain Eukaryota; kingdom Metazoa; phylum Chordata; class Mammalia; order Primates; family Cercopithecidae; genus Piliocolobus; species Piliocolobus tephrosceles. The sequence goes on along the minus strand of NC_045441.1, from coordinate 21,320,232 downwards.
TCGTGCCACTGCACTCTAGCCTGGGTGACAAAGCAGGACTCTGTCTCAACAACAAAAACTGCAGATTCACAGACCCAATCCAATAATTAATGAGAATCTCTGGGGATTCAGGAATCTGCACTTTTAATATACCCCATGTGATTCTGCCGTGCACTAAAATGTGAATCACTGCTACTTTTCTGCAACCTTTAAGAACTAAGGTGTGCGTCTCATTTTACTTGAGGATGGAGCCCTGACAGCAATGTTTGCTACGGCCTCCTTCTGCAGTTAGCCTAAAGCAAGGAGCTGGAGGTAGATGAGGCAAAGGTAAAGGAGACCAAAACAGCATTTTAAAGAAAAAATCATTTATCTTCAAACAGGCTCCAAACCCGAGGTAAGAATGTATGGACTTCATTGTACTAAAGGGAATACACAAACCCTACTAAAAAGAATGCTGGCCAGGCACAGTGGCTCACGCCTATAATCCTAGCACTTTGGGAGGCTGAGGTGGGCAGATCATCTGAGTTCAGGAGTTCGAGACCAACCTGACCAACACGGTGAAACCCCATCTCTACTAAAAATACAAAAATTAGCTGGGTGTGTTGGCATGTGTCTGTAGTCCCAGCTACTCAGGAGGCTAAGGTGGGAAGATCACTTGAACCTAGGAGGTTGCAGTGAGCTGAGATTAAAAAAAAAAAAAAAAATGCTAAGGATATTAAGAGACAGAAGTACTGGCCGAGTGCGATGGCTCACACCTGTAATCCCAGCACTTTGGGAGGCCGAGGCTGGCGGATCACGAGGTCAGGAGATCGACACTATGCTGGCTAACATGGTGAAACCCCATCTCTACTAAAAATACAAAAAATTAGCCGGGCATGGTGGTGGGCACCTGTAGTCCCAGCTGCTTGGGAGGCTGAGGCAGGAGAAAGGTGTGAACCCAGGAGGCGGAGCTTGCAGTGAGCCGCGATCGCTTGCCACTGCACTTGAGCCTGGATGACAGAGTGAGACTCTGTCTCAAAAAAAAAAAAAGAATGCTAAGGATATTAAGAGACAGAAGTACTAGAAGTACTATAATAGTAATACATAGAAATGCTTTTAAATGAGCATATAAGTTTATAATCATTTTGACATCTTAGATTTCAATTTAAGGTAAAATGGGCAAGAAACAAAAAACGAAAATTCTTACGTCCAAGTGCTCTGCATCTCTGGAAAAGAAGTTCTTTTTTATTTTCCTAGGGTTATTATTATAACGCTAATTTACTTTTTTAGTTTTTTGTTTCTCCCTGCATCTGATAGTGCTCTTTTTTGTTCTTCTTTTTTTTGGGGGGGATGGAGTCTTGCTCTGTCACCCATGCTGGAATGAAGTAGCACAATTTTGGCTCACTGCAACCTCCACCCCCCGTGTTCAAATGATTCTCCTGCCTCAGCCTCCCTAGTAGCTGGGATTACATGCGTGTACCATCATGCCTGGCTAATTTTTGCATTTTTAGAAGAGATGGGGTTTCACCATGTTGACCAGATTGGTCTCGAACACCTGACCTCAAGTGATCCCCCCACTTCAGCATCCCAAAGTACTGGGAGTACAGGCATGAGCCACCACACTCAGCCTATAATTTACCTTTTTAATAAAAAGGTAACAGAATATATTTTCCCATAACATGCCACCAAATTCCTTTTTCTCCTTTTGCAATTTCCAAACAACACTGAGAAATCACCTATATATACACAGTTCAACGGAGAGAGATAGCATGCTGACCTCCACATAGCATCAGAAATATAAGCGATAGGCCGGGCACAGTGGCTTACACCTGTAATCCCAGCACTTTGGGAGGCTGAGGCAGGCAGATTATCTGAGGTCGGGAGTTCAAGACCAGCCTGACCAACATGGAAAAACCCTGTCTGTACTTAAAAAAAAAAAAAAAATTAGCTGGCCATGGTGGTGCCTGCCTGTAATCCCAGCTACTCTGGTGGCTGAGGCAGGAGAACCTCTTGAACCTGAGAGGCGGAGGTTGTGGTCAGCTGAGATCGCACCACTGGACTCCAGCCTGGGCAACAAGAGTGAAACTCTTGTCTCAACAACAACAACAAAAGAAAAAAAAAATATAAGCAATATCCCGCACATCATTAATAAAATAAAAACTACAAATTCATTTCCACAAGGAAATATCCAAATGGCTAGATTCTTCATCTGAATCAAAAATCACTGTTTCTTGTTATTTTCATGGCAACCCTGCATTTCGTTTAATCACAGAGGGTATTTTATAGCGCTGATTTACGCAGTAGGCATAAATCATTGTGTCCACCTGCTACACACGATAAAACCCTAAACCAAAACAACAGTGATAATAACCATCACCCTCCCTCCTCCCCCTCAAGAAACCAAAAACACTTTCTTCAGTGCTAAGAATTAACTATTAACTATCATGCTAAAGGTCAAGACTTAATGCATATTTCAAAGCAACTTAAATCAAACCACAGCTTTTCTTACAAATATACCTATACAGAGCAGATAATCAGAGGCACGATCAGTGTCGCTGTACCCCTCTCCTTCCACTACTTGTCCATCTTCCTCACTTTGGGTATAAAATTTAGAATAACAGGTAAGAAAATCAGTACAACTGCTGAGGAAATTGGTGTTGAAGAATTTTTCACAAGATCAGTTATTTCCCAAATAAACTTTATTTTGAAAAGAATATCACAATAGAGTCATGTAAATTTAAATATGGCACATTGAGCAGTATTGACACAAATTATACAGTCATGGCACAACACGTTTTGGTCAACGTACCATATATATATGATGATGGCCCCACAGATTATAATGGAGTTGAAAAATTCTTGTCACCTGCTAGGGATGTCTTGATCCTGACCCTGCATAGACCTAGGCTAGTGTGTTTGTCTTGGTTTTTGACCAAAAAGTTTAAAAATTCAAAATTTAAATATATAAAAGCTTACATAATAAGGATATGAAGAAAATATTCTTGTACAGCTATACAATGTTTTAAGCTACGTTATTACTAGAAGAGTCCAAAAATTGTTTTTAAATAAAAGTTTCTAAACTAGAAAATTTACAGTAAGCTTAGTTTATTATTTCTATAAAAATTATAGAAAAAAAAATTTTTTTTTGAGACAGTCTTGCTCCTCTGTTGTCCAGGCTTGAGTGCACTGTTTTGATCTTGGCTCACTGCAACCTCCACCTCCTGGATTCAAGCATTTCTCCTGCCTCAGTCTCTCAATTAGCTGGGACTACATGCATGTACCACCACTACGCCTGGCTAATTATTGTATTTTTAGTAGAGATGGGGTTTAGCCATGCTGGCCTGGCTGGTCCCAAACTCATGACCTCAAGTGATCCACCCACTTCAGACTCCCATAATGCTGGGATTATAGGCATGAGGCACCACGACCAATCAGAAGAAAAACATTTTTTATAAATTTAGTGTCGCCTAAGTGTACAGTGTTTATAAAGTCTATAGTAGTGTACAGTAATGTCCTAGGCCTTTACATTCACTCACCACTGATTCATCCGGAGCAATTTCCAGTCAGCTCCGTTAGTAAGTGCCCTATACAGGTATACTATATATATGTGTGTGTGTATGTGTATATATATATATATATATATATATATATATTTTTTTTTTGAGATGGGATGTCACTCTGTCACCCAAGCTGGAGCGCAGTGGTATGATCATGGCTCACTGCAGCTTTGACCTCCCCAGGCTCAGGTGATCCTCCAACCTCAGTTTTTGTACTTTTAGTAGAGATGGTGTTTCGCCATGTTGCCCAGGCTGGTTTTGAGCTTCTGGGATCAAGCAATCCACCTGCCTCAGCCTCCCAAAGTGCTAGGATTACAGGCATGAACCTCTGCACCTGACCAGATTTTTTACAAAATCTTTTATACCATATTGTTATAGTATCTTTTCTATGTTTAGATATGTTTGGATAAGCAGACACTTGCCATTGTGTTATAATTGCCTACAAGATTCAGAACAGCAACATGCTGTAGCCTAGGAGAATTGGCTATATACATATCCTACATGTGTAGCAGGCTATACTATCTAGTTTTGTGTAAGTACACTCTATGATGTTCCCACAACGATGAAATAACCTAATTAGACATTTCTCAGAGTGCATCTCCATCGTTAAGCGAGGTATGATTATACATATGAAGTCACAGTTCATGTCTGATCATTCCCACTAACAGAAGGGTGCAAAGGTACGGTGAAACCAAAAAAAGCAGATAACTTAAAGATCATAACTTGTGCATATGTTTTCATTTTATACTTGTGTCCAAATGTTTAGATGAGAACTGATACAAATTCACAGGTTTTTAAAAATGCTGCCTGAATAATCAAAACTCTTTTTACTTTTTTGCCCTACTATAGATAGCATCAGTAATGTTTATGCAGAGTAGCACCGTAGGACAAACTACTTTCCCTCCTCCCGTCATAGAGTATAAGGCTCTCTGTATTATGGCTTAAAACATTAGCAATGACTTAATAGTTTTTAACATACAGCTGATTTTGTTGGAGAAAGGTGTTACAGAATAGTCTTGTTAAGAACTTTATGTTTTACTGAGGAAAATGTCAATATATAATCAGTGAAAGTGGTCTACATATGATGTAATAATTGTTCATAATTCTTTTTAAACAACAAATGGGGGTAAATAGGAATGAAAGAAGTAAAACACATCTGGAACCTCACGTTGTTCAGGATTTTTGAGGCAATTCAGAGCTAACTGCGAGATTATGCTATGAATCTGGAGCCATTTCGATATAGTGAGAATTCTAATGTACCAGAAACAGGCAGAAAGCCATCTTCAGAGAATGAAGACTCAGAGATAAACAACGGAATAGCAAACTAAAGAGAGAATTAGGCGCAAGGAAAAATTTCACTTTTTCATTAGTAGAGGGCAGTAGAAGACACTGAACTTGGGGACTAAATACTGGTTCTACAGGTTAATGCTAACCCTGGGCATACCAATCCATCTTTTTGGATGACAATTTCCTCATCTATAAATTAGGTACAGTGAGATCCACCAGCTTGTTTTATGACTCAGAGCCATGAAAATCAAAGATAATAATGCACTTAATATCATTTTGTACACTATAAAGGGCTATTCTTAGAAAATGAAGATTTGATAACTTTAAAAAAAATTAAAGATAAGTCAATTTAAAATAAAATTATAATTTTTAAAAAAATTTTTAAGTCCAGGATAGGTATTTATTCAATAGTAGCTGCTGTAGGCCCGCTTCATTTTTTTTTTTTTTTTTGAGATGGAGTCTTGCTCTGTCACCCGGGCTGGAGTACAGTGGCACAATCTTGGCTCACTGCAACCTCCACCTCCCTGGTTCAAGCAAATCTCTCGTCTCAGCCTCCCGAGTACCTGGGACTACAGGTGTGCACCACCACGCCTGGCTAATTTTTGTATTTTTAGTAGAGACGGGGTTTCACCACGTTGGCCAGGCTGGTCTCGAACTCCTGACCTCAAGAGATCCACCCTCCTTGGCCTCCCAAAGTGCTGGGATTACAGGCATGAGCCACCACGCCCAGCCCACTTCAGTTTTTGATAAGACAGAAATGGGAAAATGTAGAGTGGTTTACTACTTTATCTTACGATACAATGTTATTGTAGTATAATATACTATAGACTACCCATTAAAGAACCTGGAAGGATATTCCGCTAGCCTTAAGAAGTAAACATTGAATATAAATATAACTTTCTACCTCATCTATAACATTGATAAATTTTATTACAAAGAAACTAACACATAAATGATTTGTCCTATTTATCATAATAGGCCACCAATCACTAGGAGCCAAGCTTCATCAGCTTAAGTCCTAGGTAGCATGTCTCAATGCATACATATTTATGTTATTAACCGTGTTTTCTTTTTTTTTTGAGACAGAGTGTCCAGGCTGGAGTGCAATGGCATGATCTCGTCTCACCGCAACCTCCGCCTCCGGGTTCACGTCATTCTGCTGCCTCAGCCTTCCTGAGTAGCTGGCATTACAGGCACGCATCACCATGCCCGGCTAATTTTGTATTTTTAGTAGAGACGGGGTTTCTCCATGTTGGTCAAGCTGGTCTCAAACTCCCGACCTTGGGTGATCCGCCTGCCTCAGCCTCCCAAAGTGCTGGGATTACAGGTGTGAGCCATTGTGCCTGGCTATTAACCTTGTTTCTAACTTCAGCATTGCACATCTCCTTAGTAAAGTAGTAGCTGTTAACAAGTCAAGTCCAACAACCATTTTCCTCTGGTCCTCAAGCAGAGACTCAGAACCAGTTACAGATAAACTATTTCATTATAACATGAAAATAGCAAGCCTTGGGCTATTGCAAAAGGCTTTTCAAATGTTGACCTCTAATTTGGAGAAAATAGAGGGAAGCAGAAATATAGGGTGCTAATTTGTGTTATAACCTCGTCTCCTGTCGTGGTATGTTCCCAGTTGCAACATTTTAAATTTACAAATAAGAAAGTAAAACAAAGCTTCGTATCTGTGAAAGTGAAAAATTGTCCAGAAGTCTTCTATTCAAAGACAAATTAGCTTTTTCTTCCCAATAACTTACCAGAAAGAAATGGGTACTTAGAAACCCTAAGGGGTTCTTTAAATAGGGGTCAGAAAAAATATATAAAAATAAAAAGCAAAGCAAGAAAGAACATTGTTTAAAAATAAAATGTTCTTTAAAGATGACTGCCCTCTCTTGAAAGATGAGTGCTATATTAAATGGGTAGATGTATCTCTATAACTCATCGTGTTTATATGTAAATTCTCTGGCAGATATAAAGCCATCTTTGTCTTCATCTTCTTTATCAAAAATATCCTCCACCAAAGCATCATGATGACTTTCATTCACCACCGCACCATGTTTTTCAAACTCCTTCTTTAAATATGCTTTAACCTACAAAATAACAGATCCCATTAATAACTTGGATTCATAAGATACCCACATTGAGCCAGTCAATATCACAGACATGGACTGTTACTATATTTAGTTAACTGAACTAAATATAATAACTTATTATAATATAATAGTTAACTAAATATAATAACTTCTAAACAGCCATTTTATGACATAGTTCTAATGATAGTTAAAAAATTATAAGAAACTTTTTCCCTTAAAAAAACTGTTGCTAAACTGCTACAGTGGAGACACAAAATATTGCTCAAAGGCAGGGCCAGGTGTGGTGGCTCACGCCTGTTATCCCAGCACTTTGGGAGGCCCAAGTGGGAAGATCACTTGAGGTCAGGAGTTGGAGATCAGCCTGGCCAATATAATGAAACCCCATCTTCACTAAAAACACAAAAAAACGGTTAGCCAGGTGTGGTTGCATGCGTCTGTAATCCCAGCTACTCAGAAGGCTGAAGCAGTTGAATCGCCTGAACCCGGGAGGTGGAGGTTGCAGTGAATCGAGATTGCACTGCTGCACTCCAGCCTGGGCAGCAGAGTGAGATTCTGTCAAAAAAATAAAAAACTAAAAACATATATATATATATAAGCATGAGCCACTGCACCCCATGGACACTTCTCTTAAAACTAAGTAGTGGCATCTTTCACAGATATGAAGCTTCACTTTCACAGATATGAATCTTTGTTTTACTTTCTTACTTGTAAATTTAAAATGTTGCAACTGGGAACATACCACGACGTGAGACCATATATATAGATATATATAGTGCTCAAAGGCAAAGATAAAGCTTATGTCATGTATACAATCCTCATATAAGGCTTGTATTATGTGAGAGCGTACTACTTGTTCTTAATCTGAATCTAAATTCCAGGCATTTCTCTTTTTTTTTTTTTTTGACAGAATCTTGCTCTGTCACCCAGGCTGGAGGGCAGTGGCACCATCTTGGCTCACTGCAACCTCTGCCTCCCAGGCTCAAGCAATCCTCCTACCTCAGCCTCACAGGTATCTGGGACTAGAGGCATGCGCTACCACATCTGGTTAACTTTTTTTTTTTTATTATACTTTAAGTTCTAGGGTACATGTGCATAACGTGCAGGTTTGTTACATATGTATACTTGTGCCATGTTGGTGTGCTGCACCCATCAACTCGTCAGCACCCATCACTTCATCATTTATATCATGTATAACTCCCCAATGCAATCCCTCCCCCCTCCCGCCTCCCCATGATAGGCCCCAGTGTGTGATGTTCCCCTTCCCGAGTCCAAGTGATCTCATTGTTCAGTTCCCACCTATGAGTGAGAACATGCGGTGTTTGGTTTTCTCTTCTTGTGATAGTTTGCTAAGAATGATGGTTTCCAGCTGCGTCCATGTCCCTACAAAGGACGCACACTCATCCTTTTTTATGGCTGCATAGTATTCCATGGTGTATATGTGCCACATTTTCTTAATCCAGTCTGTCACAGATGGACATTTGGGTTGATTCCAAGTCTTTGCTATTGTGAATAGTGCCGCAATAAACATACGTGTGCATGTGTCTTTGTAGTAGAATAATTTATAATCCTTTGGGTATATACCCAGTAGTGGGATGGCTGGGTCATATGGTACATCTAGTTCTAGATCCTTGAGGAATTGCCATACTGTTTTCCATAATGGTTGAACTAGTTTACAATCCCACCAACAGTGTAAAAGTGTTCCTATTTCTCCACATCCTCTCCAACACCTGTTGTTTCCTGATTTTTGAATGATTGCCATTCTAACTGGTGTGAGATGGTATCTCATTGTGGTTTTGATTTGCATTTCTCTGATGGCAAGTGATGATGAGCATTTTTTCATGTGTCTGTTGGCTGTATGAACGTCTTCTTTTGAGAAATGTCTGTTCATATCCTTTCCCCACTTTTTGATGGGGTTGTTTGTTTTTTTCTTGTATATTTGTTTGAATTCTTTGTAGATTCTGGATATTAGCCCTTTGTCAGATGAGTAGATTGCAAAAATTTTCTCCCATTCTGTAGGTTGCCTGTTCACTCTGATGGTAGTTTCTTTTGCTGTGCAGAAGCTCTTTAGTTTAATTAGATCCCATTTGTCAATTTTGGCTTTTGCTGCTGTTGCTTTTGGTGTTTTAGACATGAAGTCCTTGCCCATGCCTATGTCCTGAATGGTACTACCTAGATTTTCTTCTAGGGTTTTTATGGTATTAGGTCTAACATTTAAGTCTCTAATCCATCTTGAATTAATCTTCATATAAGGAGTAAGGAAAGGATCCAGTTTCAGCTTTCTACTTATGGCTAGCCAATTTTCCCAGCACCATTTATTAAATAGGGAATCCTTTCCCCATTTCTTGTTTCTCTCAGGTTTGTCAAAGATCAGATGGCTGTAGATGTGTGGTATTATTTCTGAGGACTCTGTTCTGTTCCACTGGTCTGTATCTCTGTTTTGGTACCAGTACCATGCTGTTTTGGTTACTGTAGCCTTGTAGTATAGTTTGAAGTCAGGTAGCGTGACGCCTCCCACTTTGTCCTTTTGACTTAGGATTGTCTTGGCAATGCGGGCTCTTTTTTGGTTCCATATGAACTTTAAAGCAGTTTTTTCCAATTCGGTGAAGAAACTCATTGGTAGCTTGATGGGGATGGCATTGAATCTATAAATAACCTTGGGCAGTATGGCCATTTTCACGATATTGATTCTTCCTATCCATGAGCATGGTATGTTCTTCCATTTGTTTGTGTCCTCTTTTATTTCACTGAGCAGTGGTTTGTAGTTCTCCTTGAAGAGGTCCTTTACATCCCTTGTAAGTTGGATTCCTAGGTATTTTATTCTCTTTGAAGCAATTGTGAATGGAAGTTCATTCCTGATTTGGCTCTCTGCTTGTCTGTTACTGGTGTATAAGAATGCTTGTGATTTTTGCACATTAATTTTGTATCCTGAGACTTTGCTGAAGTTGCTTATCAGCTTAAGGAGATTTTGGGCTGAGACAATGGGGTTTTCTAAATATACAATCATGTCATCTGCAAACAGGGACAATTTGACTTCTTCTTTTCCTAACTGAATACCCTTGATTTCTTTCTCTTGCCTGATTGCCCTAGCCAGAACTTCCAACACTATGTTGAATAGGAGTGGTGAGAGAGGGCATCCCTGTCTTGTGCCAGTTTTCAAAGGGAATTTTTCCAGTTTTTGCCCATTCAGTATGATATTAGCTGTGGGTTTGTCATAAATAGCTCTTATTATTTTGAGGTACATTCCATCAATACCAAATTTGTTGAGCGTTTTTAGCATGAAGGGCTGTTGAATTTTGTCAAAAGCCTTTTCTGCATCTATTGAGATAATCATGTGGTTCTTGTCTTTGGTTCTGTTGATATGCTGGATTACGTTGATTGATTTGCGAATGTTGAACCAGCCTTGCATCCCAGGGATGAAGCCCACTTGATCATGGTGGATAAGCTTTTTGATGTGCTGCTGAATCCGGTTTGCCAGTATTTTATTGAGGATTTTTGCATCGATGTTCATCAGGGAGATTGGTCTAAAATTCTCTTTTTTTGTTGTGTCTCTGCCAGGCTTTGGTATCAGGATGATGTTGGCCTCATAAAATGAGTTAGGGAGGATTCCCTCTTTTTCTATTGATTGGAATAGTTTCAGAAGGAATGGTACCAGCTCCTCCTTGTACCTCTGGTAGAATTCAGCTGTGAATCCATCTGGTCCTGGACTTTTTTTGGTGGGTAGGCTATTAATTGTTGCCTCAATTTCAGAGGCTGCTATTGGTCTATTCAGGGATTCAACTTCTTCCTGGTTTAGTCTTGGGAGAGTGTAAGTGTCCAGGAAATTATCCATTTCTTCTAGATTTTCTAGTTGATTTGCGTAGAGGTGTTTATAGTATTCTCTGATGGTAGTTTGTATTTCTGTGCGGTCGGTGGTGATATCCCCTTTATCATTTTTTATTGCGTCTATTTGATTCCTCTCTCTTTTCTTCTTTATTAGTCTTGCTAGCGGTCTGTCAATTTTGTTGATCTTTTCAAAAAACCAACTCCTGGATTCATTGATTTTTTGGAGGTTTTTTTGTGTCTCTATCTCCTTCAGTTCTGCTCTGATCTTACTTATTTCTTGCCTTCTGCTAGCTTTTGAGTGTGTTTGCTCTTGCCTCTCTAATTCTTTTAATTGTGATGTTAGAGTGTCAATTTTAGATCTTTCCTGCTTTCTCTTGTGGGCATTTAGTGCTATAAATTTCCCTCTACACACTGCTTTAAATGTGTCCCAGAGATTCTGGTATGTTGTTAACTTTTATATTTTTTGTAGAGATGGAGTTTCACCATGTTGCCTAGGCTGGTCGCAATTGACCTGCCTCAGCCTCCCAAAGTGCTGGGATTAGAAGCATGAGCCACTGCACCCCATGGACACTTCTCTTAAAACTAAATAGTGGCATCTTTGACTTGAATAAATGTCTGCAAGTAGTGGGTCTTCTGGGTTTGGTTATGATCATGCCACACTGATTAAGTCTAATCACAACCTTCCAATCTCAGAAAGTTAGGCCTGATGAGTGCCTAGACTACAATTTTCCATTTTCATTTTTTTCTTTTTTGAAGTGGAGTCTCACTCTGTCACATAGGCTGGAGTACAGTGGCGCGATCTCGGCCCACTGCAACCTCCAACTCCCAGGTTCAAGCGATTCACCTGCCTCAGCCTCCCTACTAGCTGGGATTACAGGCACCTGCCACCATGCCTGGCTAATTTTTGTATTTTTAGTAGAGACAGGGTTTCGCCATGTTGGCCAGGCTGGTCTTGAACTCCTGACTTCAGAAGATCTGCTTGCCTCGGCCTCCCAAAGTGCTGGGATTACAGGTGTGAGCCACCATGCCCGGCATCCATTTTCATTTCATTCAGATATTTAAAAATATAAATATTGTTTTCAATTTCCCACAAGATTCACCACAACGCAAATCAGCCTGTATTTTCAGTTTTAATCACATCACCTCTCTTCCTTCTGTTTAGACCAGCAATTTCAAATCCTCTCTCCCCCAGCTTCCAAGAAGTACACATATAGTATATATTTATTTTTAAGTTAAAGTGATTTAATGCAGTTTTTTACAAAAGGGGTAGGGGAGAGATGATGAAACTCTATGGATTAATGTAGAATGTATTTCTAGGATATATTGTGTGAATAAAGCAAAATGACAAAACAGTATGTATAGTTTGCTACCTTTTGTGTAAGAAAGGGGGAAATAAGAGTATATTTGAATTTGCAGAAAGAAACATTGGAAGGATATATTAGAAACTAATAAAACTGAGCTGGATGCAATGGTACATGCCTGTACATAGCAAGACTTCATCTCTACAAAAAAAAAACCAGAAAGAAAGAAAAAAGTAATTAATAAAACTGGATGTGGGAATAATAGAATAGAAGAGGATGTGGGTAGGAGAAAGACTTTTAAAAATATGTAAATAATAGGCCGGGTGCAGTAGCTCACGCCTGTAATCCCAGCACTTTGGGAGGCCGAGGCAGGCAGATCACAAGGTCAGGAGCTCGAAACCATCCTGGCCAACATGGTGAAACCCCATCTCTACTAAAAATATGACAATTAGCTGGGTGTGGTGGCGTGCACCTGGGAGGTAGTCCCAGCTACCTGGGAGGCTGAGGCGGAAGAATCGCTTGAACCTGGCAGGTGGAGGTTGCAGTGAGCCCAGATCGCACCACTGCAATCCAGCCTGGTAACACAGCGAGACTGTCTAAAAAAAAAAAATGTAAATAATAGAAACAAAGTCTTCCTGTGTTGGCCAGGTTGGTCTTGAAGTCTTGGCCTCAAGCAGTCTTCCTGCCTCAGCCTTCCAAAGTGCTAGGATTACATGTGTTAGCCACTTCGCCCAGCCAAGACTTTTAAATAAATATCTTTCTGCTGGGCACGGTGGTTCACGTCTGTAATCCCAGCACTTTGGAAGGCCAAGGTGGGCGGATCACGAGGTCAGGAGTTCGAGACCAGCCTAGCCAACACAGTGAAACCCCCATCTCTACTAAAAATACAAAAATTAGCTGGGCGTGGTGGTGCAGCTACTTGGGAGGCTGAGGCAGGAGAATTGCTTGAACCTGGGAGGCAGAGGTTGCAGTGAGCTGAGATTTTGCCACTGCACTCCAGCCTGGGCAACAGAGCAAGACTCTGTCTCAGGAAATACATAAATATCTTTTTGTTTTGAACCATCTGACTTGTTATATGTTCAAAATTATTTAATGAAAGGGAATTAAAATTTATCTTGGATGGAAGAAAAAGTCGTATGACTGGTAACACTATGAGGTGTTATAAATTTAGTGGCTGTGGATCATGAACCCCTGGTTCATAACAATTTGGCTTATTCAAGACTTAATCATTTCCTGGCCATTAGAATGAATTTGATCAAAGCATAGAAAGGGACTTGATACCTGACCAGTCACGACAGAATGGAGTATGAGTAGATAAAAAACAGGGATAAATACCTCCCTCCACTTCCTTCCCCACAGCAGCCAGACTAAGACAGGTATGTATAACAATGGCCGAATTATAAGGAGAAGACTCTTCTTCCTTTCTCTTTACCCAAAGGCTCAGACTTTGATGGGGCTGGAGCCCTGCTGTGTAAAACCCAGGCTGGGGTCTCCTTTATCTGGGGCAACCTGAACAAAACTGAGCATGTAAGTTGCTTGCTGTTAATTGCTAGGAAAACACTACAAGATGTATTTAACAGCCAGTCTACAGTTTTAACAGAAACTGTCCACATGAGATATTTCTCAGGACAGCTAGCTTCTTATACAGTAACTCCAGATGGAAACGGTCTTGGCAAAATGGTTTTTTCAAAGACCCAAGGGTAAGGATAAGATACAGTGAACCCTAAGCACTGGGAAGAAAAAAAGCAAAAGATTGAATGGTGCCTTTTAAGTCTTAATATATTTCTCTCCAAAACAATGATTTATTATGAAAAAGTCCACTTTCAAAAAATCTGTATTTTAATAAAACTTATAAATAAATGTTATCTAAATAAAAGTAAATTTTAAATATACACATATTTAAAAAGTGAGTTACAGAAACAAAACAAAACCCCAAACAACCAAAGAAAAGCAGAAAGAGGAGTAGGAAGAAGGGAAGGTCACCTCATCTTTAGAGAGTTTCCAGTCATCATTAAGATCCATTTCTTGGAATGATTCATGAGATCTTGGTCCATTTCGAATCTCCAGGAGATCAATATTAAATACCAGTGTACTTTCTGGGGGAATTTTACCTGACATGAGGAGAGAAGGCAGAAAGTTTTAAAAGAGCCAAAAGTTTTAATAATAGAAAAGTTATGGTAATGGACAAAGTATTTTTTTTAACCTAATTAAAGAGCCTTCCTAAGACTGTCATATATGATGAAAATTATGTATATTATATTTTACTCAAATAGAATAGAGTAAAAGAAGAAATAATAAAAACTAGCAGAGCAAAAGCATTCTATCTTTGGCTTAACAATTAAAATGTAAATACACACACACACAACGCATATATATACACACAGAGATGTACCTACTGGCTTGGGTATTAAATTTCTAATATAATAAATATATATTGTATGTCAAGAAGGACTTAAAGGGTCTTACATAATTCAGAGTTAAGTATATTATAAGTAATAAACTAACTTTTTGGTCAGAAAGTCCTGACCTAGAAATACATATAGTATTGCCATTTCTACCACTGGAAGGCATTTCTACCTATATAATTGAGCGAGCTCCGGTGTCACACTGTCTGAGACTGAAGTTTACATTTGCCCATCTCTAAGCCTCAATTTCTTCATCTACAAAATGCAGATAATAAATTTCTTACCTCAAGAGTCTGTTGGGAGGATAAAGGGAGAAAAATCCATGCAAAATACTTAGCATTAAGCTTGACAAATAGTAAACTCTCAATACATGTTACTGAGGTATAATTTTCTCATAGGCTTTAAAAATAATGCAGGAAGGTTTAACAATTTCAGAAAGTTAGGAAACACTACCTCGGACATAGAACATTATATATACGTTGAAGACATTTCATGGGATGGGAGAAATTAAAATGAATTTCTGAGAAGGGAGACTAAAAATCTTTAGAAGTGAAAAGAGCTTTGTTAAAATCCCAGGAACCTAAAACAAACGAACACCCATCTGTGGAGTATGGACAACTGTTTTCCTCAAACTTGTTTCCTTATAACTATATTTAACATACAGGTCTGAGTAAACATGTTAAATATTTCTTAGTCATCCTTCCCCCATCCCATATATTTCCACGAAAGGGCATTCATAAATTCCAAAGAGAAGACTTATAGAGTGTCCTGAAGCTTACCATTTCAGATCTAGACAGAGATGTGGCACGTGCTAGGTTGTTGATAAAACTGGTATCTTTCCAAAAGAGGCATGCAAGCATGTACTAAAAGACTACAAAATTAGTGTTAAATACAGATTAGAAAAATTAGTTTCATGGCATTCAGTTTGAAGGAAATGACTCAAATTTAGATCTCTACTTATTGTGAAGTAAACTTGAGTTAAATATAGTATGAGAAAGAGTAATGGACGAATACAACGTACAGTAGTCCCCCCTTGGGTATGTCCCAAGAACTGCATTGGATGCCTGAAACTGTGGATAGTACCAAACCCTATATATACAATGCTTTTTCCTATACATGCATATCTGTGATAAAGTTTAATTTATAAAATAGTCACAGTAACAGATTTAAAAAAATAAAATAGAACAATTACAACAACATATCACAAGAAAAGTTATGTGAATGTGATCTGTCTTTCATTCTCAAAATACCTTAATATTTTCAGACTGCAGTTGACCACAGGTAACTAAAACTGTAGAAAGTGAAACCACAGGTAAAGGGGGACTACTGTATATAAATACTAAAGGTGAGACAATAAAGATAAAATGAAAAAATTCTCAGTATCAGAAAAATTTTCTACATACTTGGTTTTCTTCTCTAAAGAGGATTATAACTAAAAGAAGAATTGAAACTGGTTAGTAAATCTTATCCTATGAACAAGATTTGTATATTTTGGAATACATAATGCTTCCCATATGGCATCTATTTTCCTTCTCAGGAAATGGGCTGGGAATCCTGACTCCTCACTTTGTCAGTGGTTAACCTTAGACTTCAGGATGCTATGAAGACTGTATTTATACTATATCAGAGTGGTTGTCTGTCTGGTTCTGATGACTACTTAAACTTTTTTTTCTTCATTACGTAAGTAATACATGCTCATTGTAGAGCATGTACTTGGATGATAAAACCAGAAATAAATATGATTCCCAGTATCACAGTCCATTCTTGACATTCTTATTTCCTTGTGATTAACTTTCTATGTATATGTACTTTTTCCTATATTTACTATCATATTATATATACTATAGCTTTATTTTCTACTTTTATATATAACACTATATCTCATACATTTCAGATATAATTTTTAAACTCTTTGGAAATGGCATTTTAAATAACTGGGCCATATTTTATTTAGCTAAATTCTTATCAATATACCACTTAGGACAGTTCCAATTTTTTGCTTAGAAACAATGCAATGATAGATATCCCTGTTCACAAATTTTTTCCTGATACCTAATTATTCCCTTAGGTTTGAAGGAATTATAGAATAAATGCATATAGACATCTTCAGACCTCTTTTTTTTTTTTTTTTTTTTTGAGACAGAGTCTCACTCTGTCCCCCAGGCTGGAGTACAGTGGCATGTTTTTGGCTCATTGCAACCTCTGCCTCCTATGTTCAAAGCAATTCTCCTGCTTCAGCCTCCTAAGTAACTGAGATTATAGGCGCACGCCACCATGTTCAGCTAATTTTGTATTTTTACTAGAGACAGGGTTTCACCATGTTGGCCAGGTTGGTCTTGAACTCCTGACCTCAAGTGATCCATCCTCCTTGGCCTCCCAAAGTGTTCGGATTACAGGCGTGAGCTACCATGCCTGGCCCAGGCCTCTTGATATATATCACAAAGCAACTCTTTGGAAAGTTGCAGGGTTTCTCACTTGAATACCAGTATATGTGTCTGCCCTGAAAAACTAGTGCAAAAGCTGTCCGGACCAGTTAGCCAGCTTGCTTCTGCTTTGTGACACAGGGAGAATTAAATTCATTTCATGTCGCTCTATGATTTTTAAAAAAATACATTATTAAAAGCTTTATAAATAAATTTTAAAATGGCAATTAAAAGAACTCCCGGTTTGCTGTGGGAGACTTAATATTTGTGAAGTACAACCCATATACAACCCACATCTAAAATGTATTCAATACTTTAATAATCTGTATTTCACAGGTTCAACTCATCCAAACTTACGTTAAGGGATCTTTCTTTCTGCATTGTTAAAGTAAATTGGTGAGTTTCAGTTTGGGAAGATGAGAACGTTCTGAAGATGGATAATGGTGATGGTTCCACGATAATGTGAATATATTTAATGCCACTGAACTGTGTACTTAAAAATGGTTCAAATGAAAAATTTTATGTATATTTTATCACAATTAAAACAACCCACCATATTGGTGAACAGTATTAATAGACCTCAATGTTCTTTTTTTATTGTTAGTATAGTTGCCCATTTAGACATTAAACTTAAACTGGCCATTTCAATTGATAATCAAGACATAATACAGTTGCTAAAGGAATACATGCCTCCTATTAACTTCTAGGGAAAAAAAAAAGTTGTAGTGACTCTAACTTATGTCTCCTAATCCAGAGAACAACTCTAGTGCTATAGTAAGAAATACAGAAATACTATTACCTTTTCCTTCTTTTCCATAGCCCAGAGCAGGAGGAATGATGAGCTTTCTCTTCTCTCCTACACACATTCCTTTCAAGCCCTGGTCCCAACCTTTGAGAGCCTCCAGGATGCCCAGGGTAAACCAAATGGGTTGACCATTGTTATGTTTGTGACTATGATAGAAAGAAAACACATTAGAACTCCTTACTAATTCTAAAAAAATTTCTTTAGTGTATTTTCCCACCAGTAAGTGGTTAAGTTTATTAGTTTAATAAATACAGCTATTCTGTATTTGCACACATACACACACCTCCAAGTCAAGTTTATAGGAATTCAATTCACTGCCCATCTTTCTTGATGCAAATTTCACATACTTGACTGGGCTTAAGAAAGACAGAGGAAATAAAGACAATTAACAACCATTTGAACATTTGTTGTATACCAGGAATTATTCTAAATTTTATTTTATGTTTTGCCTCTGAACCCTTACAATAAGCTTATAATGTAAGTACCATTACTACCCCATTTTACAGATGAGGAAACACAGGTTAAGTGTTCCAGTCTTTAAACCTAACTCCGAAGTTCAAGGTCTTAACCACAAAGTTATGTTGTCCCAGGAAGGCCACTAGGTTGTAGAACAGGGAGAAAATAATGGAAAAAAGGCTGAGTTTGGGAAGGAGATTGAAAGGCTAAGGAGAATTTACTGCCAACATATGTGGGTCCATATGCACACAAATACGGAGACTGAGAAGCACAGTGTCTTACATCCTGCCTACAAACTTTCCTTAGCTATGGCCTGCTGATGGCTCTGACGAGTAGAAAAGGCTGCTTTTCATCCCTAAATCCCCACTCAGACCCTAGCCCAGTTTCCTCCTCAGGGGTCTATAGTGGGGCTATATAGGAAAGTCTGGAAGAGTAGCCCCTCAAGGACTGGTGTATTAGTCCATTTTCCTACTGCTATGAAAAAATATTCGAGACTGGGTAACTTATAAAGAAAAGGAGGTTTAATGGACTTGCAGATCCACATGGCTGGGGAGGTCTCACAATCATGGCAGAAGGCAAAGGAGGAGCAAAGGCATGTCTTATATGGTAGTAGGCAAGAATGAGTGTGCAGGGGAACTGCCTTTTATAAAACCATCAGATCTCATGAGACTTACTTACTATCACAAGGAGGACAGAATGGGAAACACCTGCCCTCATGATTCAGTTACTTCCCACCAGGTCCCTCCCACAACATGTGGGGATTACGAGAGCTACAATTTAAGATGAGAATTGGGTGGGGACACAGTCGAACCACATCAACTGGGGAGGAGCGAAATAGGATGTCCTGGATCATAAGCTGAAGAGAGTCTAGCCTAGGAAAACCAACCTGCCGAACTAAATACAGGGGGGCTTAAGGGCTGAGTAATGCCTGATCCCTACTTAGCTCCCTTTCAGTGCAATAAGGAAAATATTCTATTCAAGGATATCTTGTAGGTAAGAAAAAGAAGTCACTGTACTAGGCTTCATGATTACTAAATCTAGGTAATGCCATTTTTTCCTGTAATTTTGCCCAATGATCAAAGTAACAAAATGCCAACTGTAGAAAATTTGGGAAGGCTAGAAATGAAAAAAGAAGAGGAAACATTCTACTACTCATTACTGACTACAATTTTAGCACAGTTCTTGTTAGGGCTAAGCAGTTTACCCCGTAGGCTATGGTTGTAGAGATGGCAAATGTGCTTACAAACTGATCATTTGATGGTATTTCTTTTTCTTCAGAGCAGAGTCTCGCTCTGTTGCTCAGGCTGGAGTGCAGTGCTGCAATCTTGGCTCACTGCAGCCTCCGCCTCCCGGGTTCAAGTGATTCTCCTGCCTCAGCCTCCTGAGTAGCTGGGACTACATGTATGTGCCACCACATCCAGCTAATTTTTGTATTTGTAGTAGAGAAGGGGTTTCACCATGTCAGCCAGGATGGTCTCGAACTCCTGACCTCACGACCCGCCCACCTCAGCCTCCCAAAGTGCTGGGATTACAGGCGTGAGCCACCGCGCCCGGCCCATTTGATGGTATTTGTTCATGATGTTTACAGTTAGCAGCCTCTGACCGTTTACATGGAGGCTGCATGATAACTGTCTCCTCATCAGGTATTAGAACTTAGTAGCAAACTACTAAATAATATTCCATGGCTACCACCAAAGTCAGCCCAGGTTTTTGGTTCAGAGATCTGAAAGAAGTCAGGCTGAGTCTAAAAGAGATCAGACTAAAAATAACAATGTAACTGAGTATTCAAAATGCAAATCACATAATTTAATGTCTGCTGTGGCATTCACCTAGTTGACAAGAATAAAGGGCTGTTGAGAATTCTAAGGCAAGCCATGTTTCTGGAACTTTTTCCCAGGGCTAACAGTTCAGAGAAGAGCCCCATTCATTTCCCCAACCCTCAAGAGAGACCAGGTCTGAATGCCCAGTAAAGGCAGTTTATTAGAAAACTAGGTCGAGGATGGGCTATGAAGATTCCCTGTTTTAATTCATGTTATTCCCTCTACGTACAACATCCTTCCTTCCCTACTTTCCCCCTGGAAACCTCCACTCATCTTCCAAGGCTCACTTCAATTATGGTCTCTGGGAAGTCTTTCCCTTTCCCCACCCCATGGAGCATAACTACTTCCAGGTGCAGTTACGCTTTGCTAGCACTTTGAATATTCTGTACCCTGTATCACTTGCATTATTTACTTGTCTTCCTCCCGCCTGTAGATGGTGTACTGTTAGAGGACAAGAACCTGCTTCTAGCCATCTTTGCGTCTCCAGGACCAGACTTGTGACCATTCAATAAGAGTTTGATAGATGGACAGATTAATGAATAGATGAAGATGATTAGAAGCCAAAATTTCTGAATCTCCCTAGCACCCAGAACATGGCTTAACATCAAGGAAATGCTCACTAAATACTTTCATAATGGAATGAATGGAACTGATGCCTAATTGAAAATCATTAGGCTGTAAACCATTTCCATGTTCCAATTTCTTCATTTATAGAACAGAAATGATAGTGTAACCACCTGAAAATCCTTCATCTAAACTTCCAAAACCACACCCACCTCATGAATGAAGTGTGACTCTCTAGAAAGAAGCAAATGACTGAAATCATGGTCCTGTGCCTTGACCAAAATATCGTGTCCGTCAGATTAAGTAGGTCAGTGAAACGGCATTAGTATATCCTTCAACAGGCAAATAAGTGATTGTGTAGTTTTCTTTTGAAGTCGCTGTGAAGTTTTAGGTGAACATCACCTACATCACATTAAAAATGGAATCAAGTCATTTTCTCTAAGAAATGGAGTTTGAGATATGAGCATTCTTTTGGGCTTTTTCTACTTATTGCCCAATTATACACTCAGATATATTTCTGCAATATTTCAAAGATTCTAGTTCTAATTTTTACAATAAAAAAACTAACAGCCTTTTCCAGACCACATGTTTCCAATAAGACCTTCAAAGGCCTCGCTCGCTACATAAAACTGGCTTTAAACAATTTCCTTTCCCAAAGAAGGAAATAAGATATTTCGGTTTTGTAAAAGAGGTAAAACCAGGTACAAGCCACCTTTCCTGCTGGAGAGCTGGCATAAGTGAGTGAATTCTTAATTATTATTTTACCTGCGGGGCGTAATTACTTACGTGGAGTGAAATAAGGAGCCGTCCTTTTCTAAGTAGCCTTCATAGTGCACCAACATCAAATCCCCTCCTTTGGTCTTGCGATGGCAGATGAATGGCTTCTGGAGAACTTCAATTTTCACTTCTGGTTCAGGGATCAGAGCCCCAATCAAAGAAGTGACGAACAGCATCAAGACTGCGTTGCACAAGAAAAGTCTCATGTTGCTGAAGCAGGAAAGAAGTCCCTACAAAAGCAGCGAAAGCGCCCTCAACTTCATAGATTTAAGAACGTAGTTCAAGGCTTAGGGACAACGGCTTCAGGCAAGTTTAGGACTCCCCCCTTCTTAGAAGACGTGGCACGTTTACTACCAACTACTTTCTCAGGGGGCGCGAACCCACCTTTAAAGAGTTAAGCCCAAATGAGGGCCTGATTGGCTCTTACGACGTGGCCGCCTGGGAATAGCGGCCTTCCATTGGCTGTTGGTGCTATCCTTCAGGCAGCTCTCAAGCCAATGACGCTGCAACGATGGAATTTACAGCCCGGTTGAGCCGGGCAGCTGCCAAGCTGCGGATCATCCAGTGTGGTCCTAGAGCCCGGGGGTTTTCAGAATTCAACCCCCGCGGATTTTGGGAGAGCGGTGGGGGCGCAGAGATAACCGGACACTCCTCCGGCTGATGTGTATCTTTGAAGAACCCCGTTGAGAGACGTAGGAAGAGTCCCGGGGCCTTATGAAACAGTCGGGGTTCCAGGAAAGTCTCGTTTACTCTCACCTTTGGAGAGCGGTCCTCCAAGATGCCACGATCCTAGGATTTTGCTATTGCTCGTAAACTGTAAAGACTGACATAGTGCGTTAGGAATCACAAAGCGCGTTCCTGTTGCATGAACCTCACTACAACCAGTAAGGCAGGTTCTTTTTTTTCCCATTAAAAAGAGAAGTAAATTTAGACCAGGAGAGATTAACTATCCTGCTTAAGGTTATTTGGCCCAGAAGCAGATGAGCTCTGCCTTCAAACCAGGTCTGATTCATTCCACAGCACCACGTCATGTTATGGCTGCTAATAATTTATTCCTTAAGTTACCTTAGAGGGTAAATAATGAGTTACGACTTGCAGACTTCCGCTTTAAAGAAGAAATGGTAATCATGGTTACGAATTGCACAGCCTCATCTTAGTTTACATTTTCTAGTTTTCTGTTTTTCGCCTGAGTTCAAAAGCAATGCATGTTCATTGTAGTCGATTTGGAAGAAATTGGAAAGCACTAAAGTGGATTTCCAGATAAAATTGGGGAGTCGAATTAAATTGGAATTTCAGATACATAACGAGTAATTGTTTTGCATTTTTATTTACTAAATCAGGCGACTTTACACTAAAGAAAAAGAAAGCTCGTCGGTACCACCAGCAGCCGCAAATAATTCTCTTAATATTTTGGTGCATGCTTCTGTAACATATACCTAAAGCGATTTAAATCGTATTGTACTCTTTTCTCACCTTCTCTTTCCACTTAATCTGTAGTTAACAGTTTTTTCTGGTCAAATATCCTTAGCACAGTGCATTTCCTCACTCCATGTGCATAGGAATCCCCCTGGAGATCTTGTTTAAAATGCAGATTTTGATTCTGGAGGTCTGGGGTGGGTGCAAGATTCTGCATTTCTAACAAGCTGTTTCTTAGGTGATGTCAATGCTCAGAGTCAGTGGACCAACACTTCCAATAGCGAGACCTGAGAGTCTGGACAACAACTGTTTACACTGGCCTCATAGTATTCTACCCTGAAATTCCAATCATCTCTTTACGCCCTATTATCGGCTACCTCAAGTGTGTGAGATCAATTAGGCAGCTTTGGAACAAGAACCCAGGGGGTATCGTGAGAGGTCACGTAGACCCCCAAACGTCAGGCACCATTTACAGTCAGAACTGTGCTCCACACTTGTCTCAGGGGCGTTCCTCCTCCCATCGCCTAGTCACCAGTCCGCGTCTCAGGACTCAATTTCCCTGCGTGCCTTGCCCACAAAGTCTGCCCCGCCGCCGCCGCCGACAAATCCCGGAGTGGATTTTCGGAAGGGGCGCGCGAGCGGCGCACTGGGCATGCGTGAGCGCGTCCCGGGCCCGGCTGGTCGAGGGTTCAGGTAGTGCGCGGTGGCGCCGCCTGCGACTGGTAGCTCGCTCGCCGCACTTCGGAGGCTTCGGCTGCCCCTCCGACCCACGTAGGGCTCAAGCTCGTGCCTCCTTGTGAACAGCGTGCCCGGCTTCGTAGCACGGGCTCACCGGCTGACTGGGCTTCTCGCGCCGAGGCCGCCGCAGTGACCCCGCCCCCGGGCCGAGGATGTGAGGCGGACCGGGCGTCCCCACACCGGGCCCGGGCGCCGGGAGTGGGCGTCTGGGCCGCGCCGGGTGATGGCCCTGCTGCCGGTGCTCCTCGCCTCCTGGGGTCTGGGGCAGTGAGGGGGCCGGCGGGTGTGGGCCGAGTGGCCGCGGGCGCCATGGAGGGGGTGCTGTACAAGTGGACCAACTATTTGAGCGGTGAGTGGCCGCGCCCGGCCAGGGGTGCGCTGGGGGCCGGTCCTTTGTCTGTGCTGCGGAGGGCGGTGTCTGGACTGGTCCTGGGGCGGGGGTCACGGCCCTTTCCTGAGGCCAGCGTGGAGCGGGAGTATTTCCCAAAGCAGTTCTCTCACGGGACCGTGTCACCCTGCTGGACGACACGGCCCTCTCTTGGGATTGGGTAAGAGCTGTGGCTGCCCTTTCGCTTCAAGGAAGGCTACAAAGACTGAGATTTGGGATGACTTGAAAGGCACGGTGCTCTCATGGCAGCGGGAGGAAGGCGCAGACGTCCCGTCGTGGGGTCCTCTGGGAATCTCTTGAATTTTGGCGAAGGAACCGGACTCCCTTGGCTCGCACCTAGGTTGGAAGGTTTCAAAAGAATGCCAGCAGTAACCTGGAATTCCACAGGGGAAAGATCCTTTATCAAAGTCCTCAGTGCAAACATTTTCCCTTTGTCACCTTCTGAGTCATCTGCGTGCAGACCAAGGTGTCAGAGTCCCAACTCCACAGTTTCAAAGCTCTGCACAAGGTTTTTATATTTTCTTGTTGAGCATTTCCTTTTGTTTTACGGACTCTGAAATTACCGTTAAATGAATGCAAATATTTGCAACTTTCTTGCCGTGCCTTACAGATTGGCTTTAAAATAGTACCCGCCCTTTTTGCTAGTTTGTGGAGGTAAAAGCTTCATATCTTGAGAAGGTTGTAACTATTCTACAGCTGTGAAAATTATTCAGAACGATCGTTCTTTTCATGTATGCAACTAGTATTTAATAAAAGCCTACTATATGCTGGAAACTGTGCTAGCCACTGTTTTGGAAGTAAACTTTTTATCATAGAAAATAGATTAGGTCTTTAAAATTTTAAAGGCAGTGTGTTTGAAAGCAGAAATGTTCCCAGTATCCCTTAGAGTGGGTGAGAGACGTTTTCCATTCTTTTGTGGGATAATTTTTAAAAGGTTGTAATATGGTAATGCGCAGGGTGTTTTAAGAATGGGTGTGTGTGGGAGGATCAGTTGGCATAGTAACTTCGAGGAGGTCACACAGCACAGCCAAAGGTGCCCCTGTTGGGCGTACCCAGAATCTCTTCCCTTTGCCTAGTATAATTAACAGTGAGTTCGCCTGTTTATTTTTTTCTGTAATCATTAGTAGAGCCTAAATGAGAAGAGGTTTTTCTTGTTTGCTTCAAGGACCTTCAGTGATGTCTGCAATTAGATTAGATGAGAGTAAGCTAGGCTTTGGTTTGGTGGATGCCAGAGGCACTGCTAACGTAAGGGGAGGAGGCTTGACCTGGCAGTTTTCCTCTTCAGGTCTCTTTAACCTCTCAGATGCATATACTTGAGTAAAATTTAGTTACTGGTCCCCTCAATCCTTTCCATTCATTACACGCACTTTTTACCTTTTTTTTCTTTCATCTTCGACACTCTTCTTTTTTTCCCATTCTTCCCCACTGCCAACTTTTTTGTTGTTTTGTGAGGTTCCCCCCCCCCCGAAAGTTTAGTCTCTTGATACAGTAACTATTTCCTGGTAGTGAAATGCTTTTGCTGTTACTGTTGCTGACTGTCCTTGTGTATCCTTCAATAAAGCAGAACTCTCTAGAAGGATCTTTTGGAATCTTTGTCTTGTGATTCCTATCTGTTCTGTTGGAAAAGTCTACTTTTTTCTTCCCAAAGTAAGAGAAGTTAATGCTGTGAGTGGTGCTAGGGTGGAAACCCTGAAGAAGAGGGCACTGGAGCCATTGCCAAAGACAGCTTTATGTGATGCTGCTTGTTTCCTTAACCCACGTGCCCCGTCCTTGTAGGCATACTGTTCATAGAAGCCCATCACGCCACTGGGTACTTTTCCAGATACACTTAGAATGATGGTTTGGCATATTCTCTCCTTTTAGGAGATAAATTTACTTGGGAAAGAAATGGTAATAGCCTAGGAGGATCACATGCATTCTTGTTTCCTCCACTCTCCACTTTTCTACTTGGTCTTCCAAAATGAGCATGTTGTGTTAGTGACAAGTTAGTTTTTCTTTTTCTGAAGCTTGTTTTAAAAAGTAACTTTTTTTTTCTTGTAGGTTTGCACATGGTAACTTTAAAATACATATAATCCCAATCCAAGTTTTTGTTCATTCTGAATTTTTCTCCAAAGGTAGTATATAACCCATGCCTCTGTTTGTGTGGTTTGTGTATTTGTCATGCTGACAGCTTGATATGGGATGCCATGTGTCAAATTTGAGTGAAGTTAGGAAATCAGTTTATCAGTTGGTGTTTTGAATCCTTAGGGGATGTTGTTAATTTCATTCAACATCTACTGTGCTAGGCACAGGGGAAGCAATGTTGAACAAAGCCTGTGCCCTTCTTGAGCCTACAGTCTGGTGGGGGAAGAAAGTTATTTATTGGATAAGTGGTTAGAACCATGTTTCATTGTGTGTGATTGGTTGGGGAGGAGGGAGGGCAAAGAGGCTAGTGCAGGTTGTTAGAGAAAGCTTCTTAGAGGAAAAGTTTAAGCAGAGTCTGAAGGATAAATCAAGCTGTTAATAGTTTGGTGGAGAGGCCAAGGCAGAGGTGTAGTTAGAGGAAGTAAAGAACTTTTCAGGCACAGGGAATGCCAGTGTCAAGGCCCCAAAGCAGAAGAGAGACGTGTGAGTTTGAGGAAAGGAAAGAGGACCCGTCTGGCTGAGAGCTGAGGAGAGTGAGGCTCCAACAAAGATGCAGGGGTGTGCAGGAGGCCAGATATTTCAGGGCCTCATAGGCTGGTTTAAACACTGTGATGTGATTGTCTGTGTGCATGTGGGTACGTGCATGTATGCATCTATGAAAGAAAAGTGATGAGATTGTTTAAAAGCTTACTCTGGCTTTAGTGTAGCATAGAATGTTTTCTGGTTACATCTTTATATCCTGCTGCATTTGTTGTACTTCACTAAATACTACGTATTATTATTTTGTGAGCTTCTTTTGCCTCTTGAATTTTAAATTGATAGATATTAATTACAGAAAGTTAGAACTCATCAAGCCCTGATAATAGCATCTGAGGTTTACATGAGTGTATTTCTAGAATGCAGAAAGAGAAAAGAAGTCTCTTTCTTTAAATGCTAAGCATATTCAGGTATTCTATCCTCCTTCAATGAAAAATTAAAAAAAAAAGTTTATGTGGATTTTCTTTTACAGTCTGGTGCCATCCTTCCTTTTGGACATTCCGGGATTTAGTGCCAGTACCTTTCTTCAGATGTTAGAAGATTAAACTTGGGATGAAAAGAGACTGAATTAAAAACATGTTACAGATTCCCACGTTGTGTGAGATATGCTTCTAAAGAAGCACTGTGTTTGTTAATTTGTGTCTTTCAAGACCTAAAAGTTAGTCAAGGAGTATCATACATACAGGGCTACACATTAATGCTCTAGAACACTGGTTCAGGAGTCAAAGAGACCTGAAGCCTGGCAAACAGTCCTATTACTGCCAACTGCAGGGTCACTTTAGCATTCTGAGCCTTAGTGTCTTCCTCCATGAAAATAATGGGATTTACCAGTTTATAATTATAAGAACAGTTAAAAACTCATTAGTACTTACAATGTGCCAAGCACTTTTCTAAACATTTTACATGGATTAACTCAGTCTTTGCAGCAATTTCAAAAAACAGTTGCCTTTATTATGCCCATTTTCCAGATGAAGACACTGAAGGTCACACAGCCACTTATTAAGTGGCTTCAGAGTCAGTGCTCTATTAGACAATACTTTTAAAGGTCCTTCTTGCTTGATCATTATGTAATTCTAGCTGATTCATAATGTACCTATATTTAAAGTATGTTTGACCTAGAATAGCAGACTCTATTTCGGGAGTGGGAAGTGGAGAGGAATTCAGGAGTGAAGAAAGCTTTGACGCCCAATGTTGTGCATATGTTTTGCCACAAGGAAATTTCCTAACCTGTACTTTCTGCTTTGTAGTTTTAGGTCCTTTTCCTGCCCACTCAGCTGATAGGAGGGCTGCTGTCGTGAACTCTAACCAGCCGCAGGCTGCTTGTCTCTCTCCAGCAGGTTAAGGCTCAGGCACATTGCATTACTGCATTCTGAAAATAACAAAAGCCTGCATCATACTGGCCAGGTGGTTTTCATTAAGGATGTGCTATAATTTTGTTTCCCCTCAGGTGGAGGAAGGTGACTCTTGCCCTATATACTAGTGTAAACAGTACCAGGAAGACATCTGGAATATGAGGCTTCTTGGTTTCTCAACCACCAGTCAACCCTTTTTGTTGTTAACATTTTAACGTCTTTATGGAGTTAATTCATAAACCATAAAATTCATCCATTTAAAATGTACAAGTCAATGATTTTAGTATATATAAAAAGTGTAACTATTACCATGATCAATTTTAGAACATTTTCATTATCCCAGAAAGAAAGCCGTACCCATTAGCAGTCACTCTACACCTGCCCTTCGCTGTTGGCAATCACGAATCTGTCTGCACAGATTTGCCTCTTCTAGGCAGTTTATATAATTGGAATTATATAATATGTGGTCTTTTGTGGCTAGCTTCTTTTCATATAGCATAATTTTTTTTTGGATAGCATGTATCAGAACTTCATTTCTTTTTATTACCAAATACTATTTCATTGTATGTGTATACCATGTTTTAGTTATCCATTGTCAGTTGAAGAACATTTGGATTGGGCTGTTCTTTTTGTTTTTGTTTTTCTTAATTATTATGAAATAACACTGCTGTGAACAGTCATGTACAAGTTTTTGTATAGATATGATTTCATTTCTCTTGGATATCTATAATACCTAGGAGTGGAATTGCTACAGTCATATGATAACTATTTAATAATTTGGGAGACTACCAAATAGTTTTCCATAGTGATTACACCATTTTACATTCTCATCAGTAATCAAAGAAGTTTCCGTCTTCACATTCTCATCAACCTCATTATCGTCTTAGTATAGCTATCCTAGTGGATGTGAAATGGTGTCTCATGGTTTTGATTTATATTTCTCTGACTTGATATTGATTATCTTTTTATATGCTGATTATCCATTTGTGTATCTAGTTTGGAAAAATATCTGCATTTTTTGCCCATTTGTTTGGGTTATTTTTTCATTATAGAGTTGTAAAGTTGTAAGAGTTTTTTTTTTTGGAGACAGAGTCTTACTCTGTCACCCAGGCTGGAGTGCAATGGTGTGATCTCTGCTCACTGCAACCTCCACTTCCTGAGTTTAAGCGATTCTCCTGCCTCAGCCTCCCAAGTAGCTGGGATTACAGGTGCCCACCACCATGCCCGGCTAATTTTTGAATTTTTAGTAGAGACGGAGTTTCACCATGTTGGCCAGGCTGGTCTCGAACTCCTGACCTCAGATGATCCGCCTGCCTCAGCCTCCCAAAGTGCTAGGATTACAGATGTGAACCACTGCACCTGGCCAAGAATTCTTTATTCTGGACATAAATTCCTTGTTAGATAGATGATTTGCAAATACAGTTGACCTATGAACAATGCAGGAGTTGGGGTATCAACCCCCACAGTCAAAAAATCTGCATGTAACTTTCAACTCCCCCAAAATCTTAACCAGTAGCCTGCGAACAACCAAAAGCCTTATGATGAAAAGCCTTATGAATAACTTTAACAGTTAACACATATGTTATATGTCATATGTATTGTATACTGCATTCCTACAATAAAGTAAGCCAAAGAAAGGGTTATGAAGAAAATGATAAGGAAGAGAAAATACATTTACTATTCATAAAATGGAAGTGGATCATCGTAAAGGTCTTCATTCTTGCTGTCTTCACATTGAGGAGGCAGAGGAAGAGGAAGAGGAGGGGTTGGTTTTGCTGTCTCAGGGTAGCAGAAGTGGAAGAAAATCCGCATGTGCACCCTTGAAATTCAAACCCATGGTATTCAAGGATCAACTGTATTTTCTTTTCTGTAGGTTGTCGTTTTCATTTTCTTCCTGGTATCATGTGTAACACAAAAGTTTTAAATTTTGATGTAGTCTAATTTATCAGTTTTTTCTTTTATTGTTTGTTTTTGGTGTTACATTGTCTTAGGAAACCATTGTCAAACCCAAGGTCATGAAGATTTACTCTTAAGGTTTTAAAAATAGTTTTTAGCTCTTACATTTAATTCTCATCCATTTCGCATTAATTTTTGTGTACAATATGAGGTAAGGGTACAACTTTTTTTTTTTTTCACCTGGATATTCAATGCTCAACTCTTTACCGTGTAATTTATGGTTTTAGTGATAAAGTCACAAGCCAGCATTGCACCAATGCTTAAGTGTAAAAGGTTGGAGTCAGAGAGCCCTGAGTTTGAACCTTTGCTCCACTACTTAGTAGTACTAATACCTTGAGCAAGTTACTTAATCTTCCTGAATCTCAGTTTTAAAATGACAGCAATAATAATAGCCGTACCTAGGTTTGTTAAGAATATGCAGTGGATATTTAGCTTAATGTTAGCAGTTTCTGGGTCGTGCCCGTTAGTGTCAGACACTCTGCAGACATACTCCACTGTGTACCAGGCAGGTTCATAGTTCACTTTAAGGGTAGGTTAATTAGATCACTGTTTTGATTAATGATGCCCAGAAAGTTTAGTCTCTGTGTATTCAGCCTTCTATTTGCAAGTTGTGGTTCCTCGTGGATTCTTTTTCATATAAGTATTGGCCATTGCTGTCTCTTCCATTGTGAAGTGTCTGTTCAAATCTTTAACCCATTTTTAAAAGTTAATTGTTTTTGTTACTGAGTTGTGAGAACTCTTTATATATTCTTATTTATTTATTTATTTATTTATTTATTTATTTCGAGACAGTTTCGCTCTGTCACCCAGGTTGGAGTGCAATGGTGCAATCTCGGCTCACTGCAACCTTCGCCTCCCGGGTTCAAGCAGTTCTCTGCCTCAGCCTCCCAAGTAGCTGGGATTACAGGTGCCTGCCACCATGTCTGGCTAATTTTTTTTTTTTGTATTTTTAGTAGAGACGAGGTTTCACTATGTTGGCCAGGCTGGTCTTGAACTCCTGACCTCGTGATCCACCCTTCTTGGCCTCCCAAAGTGCTGTAATCCCAGGCATGAGCCACCTCGCCCAGCTATATATTCTTAATTAAAAGTCCATCGTAGACCAGGCATGGTGGCTCACACGTGTAATTCCAACACTTTGTGAAGCTGAGGTGGGCAGATCGCTTGAGGCCAGGAGTTTGAGACCAGCCTGGCCAACATGGTGAAGCCCAGTCTCTACTAAAAATACAAAAATTAGCTGGGCGTGGTGGCACACGCCTATAATCCCAGCTACTTGGGAGGCTGAGGCAGCAGAATTGTTTAAACCCAGAAGGTGGAGGTTGCAGTGAGCTAAGAGGTTGCAGTGAGCCAAGATCACACCTGTGTTCCAGCCTAGGCAACAGAACGAGACTCTGTTGCAGATAGATGGAGGGATGGATGGATGGATGGATGGATAGATAGAGTGAGACTCTGTCTCAGGTGGATAGATGGGTGACAGAGCAAGACTGTGGCAAATAGATAGTGTAAGACTCTGTTTCAGGTAGATAGGATAGGATAGGATAGGATGAGATAGATAGGTAGGTAGGTAGGTAGATAGATAGATAGATAGAGATAGATAGATAGAGATAAGAGAAATAATGCCCAGAGAAATTAAGTAGTGTCCTCAAGATGACATACCTGTATGTTATGAGTCTGAACTTAAACCATGGTTTCCTCACTCCATTGTCTTGAGTTAAGGTGCTGGTAAGAAATATGAGAAGCACTGTGCAGGACAAATAAATATTTAGTTTGGTAGCTCAAAGCACACAGGAGGGGTGACCTACATCTTCTAGCAGAAGGTTTTAAAGATAATTTGATATAATGTATTGTAATTATAGTTAGTCTTCTCACCATCTACATGGTAGACTCTCCACTAGTCTGTCGCTCCTTGAGGCTGGGATCTTTTCTCTAAATCTCCAAACCTGACAAATTATAACTGCTCAGAAAATGCTTTGTGAATTAATTAATGGTAAATTAAGAAGCCTATAATTTAGCTAATGCTTGGTTAACTGTTACAATGAGGAGTGTTTCTTCTTTCTTCCATCCTGCCCAGCTACAGCAGAACTCTTACGGACTGACCTGGCAGAGGAACCCAAGGCTTTGCTGTCCACATCCCTGTCTGGAACTCCCCTAGAGAAGCTGAGGTTGGGGAGGGCTCTAATGGGATGAGGTATGGCTGAGCGCTCAGGTTGGACATTAGAAAACACCAAGGCTATGGAGGTCAGGGGTAGTAAATGAATAGCTCTGCTTTGCTTCAATTTAAAATGGTAGATTATTTCACTATTAACATCTCTATATAGCATACGTAATATATGATATCATAATATACATGGGTTATGAACATAGAAACCATAATTTATAATGAATAAGTTGTCTTGACTCAACATTTCAGATTGTCAGTCCTATCAAGACATTTAATTTCACTTTTTTTCTTGGCATTAGTTACTTTCTCTGTTTTTATTTTAAAAAATTTGTTTGGGTGCTCGCTTTGGCAGCACATATACTAAAAATTGGAACGATACAGAGAAGATTAGCATGGCCCCTGCGCAAGGATGACACGCAAATTCGTGAAGCGTTCCATATTTAAAAAAAAAAAAAAAAAAAAAAAAATTTGTTTGGAAACAGGGTCTTGCTATGTTGCCCAAGCTGGTCTTGAACTCCTGGCCTCAACTAATCCTTCTGCCCCATGAACCACCGTACCTGGCAGTTACTATCTCTTGAATCAGATTCTGGGGAAGATGGGAGTTTTCTGTTACTTTGTATTAGGATATGTATTAGGATAGGTTTTGAAAGCTGAGAGAGACTTCTAGGCATCATCTAAACTCCAGCTGAAATTTTGTAGAAAAGGAAACTAAAGCTGAAAGAAGTTAAGGGACTTAACCTTTTCTTTCTCCCATTCTGTTCTCCCTTTATTATGGTCTCTAATTTTTCCTCTTATTGTTAATGAAAAATCACCTTTCCTTCACTTTTTAAATTTACTTTTGGCTAACTTTTCTAGAAGGAGTTTAAATAGTCCCTTTTCATTTTTTTTTTTTTTTCTGCATTTCTGCACAACAGTAGTTCTTACAGATTTTTTTTTTTTTTTTTTTTTTTTTTTTAATCTTCAACTTTAAGTTCAGGGGTACATGTGCAGGTTTGTTACATAGATAAATGTGTGCCATGGTTGTTTGCTGTACAGATCATCCCATCACCTAGTTATTAAGCCCAGCATTCATTAATTTTCCCTCTTAAGGATTTTTAAAATTCACAATATGTTAATTTTTTAATTGTTTTTCCTGTTAAACAGTAAGATTATGAACTTCTGCTTTCCCAGAACACCTTAATTTTTAAGGCAAAAGTTCTGAAGGAACTGTGGTAGACTTAAAGGCAGAATGATATACTCTAGTGTGAGGCTAACTAGTAGGCATTCTACTAGTTGTTTATTAAAGAGTCATTATTGGGCCAAGATGTAATAAGCCCATTGTAATTATTACAATAAAAAACTGAACAAAATACAACAGTAGAATATTGCATTTTTTTCACATGCACATGGAACATTCACCAAGATAGACCATATTCTGAGCTATAATAGTAAACCTTGCCAAAACTTGTCAAAAGAATGTTCTGTGTCTTTAATAGAAGTAAACTACAAATTAATAACAGATGTAGAGAATCCTCTGAAATATTAGTAAATTAAACAGTACACTTCAAAGTAGCCTGTGGGTCAAAGAGAAGGTCTCCAAGAAAATTGCGAAATATTTTGAACTTAAAATGAAAGCGCAACAGTGGTTGGCCAAGGGTAAAGGGAGAGAGGAAGGCTTGATCACAAAGGAGTAATACAAGGGAATTTTGGGGACAATTTTGGTAGAGTGGAATTTTCTGTATCTTGATTATTGCAGTGGTTATTAAAGGACTGTGCATTTATCAAAACTCAGAATTGTTCGCCAAATAATGAATTTTATTTTATGTAATTCTTAAAACTTTTAAGTGTCTATTTAATGGAGTGCAGTTTTTCATAGTGATGTGTTTGGATGAGGCACTTGTCACAAGGCTGCTGCCAGAAAAATGAAGCGAAGCTACAGTACTTTCTAGTCAGAAGTGGGTATGACTCATAAGTAATTACTTTTGGTTTGGATCTTTAAGGGAATAGGAACATCTCCATTTAGAAATTTTGACTTAAAAACGGTGGTTGCTGTTGGGAAATTAAAAAAAAGAAATTTTTGTGTAAAGTTAACATGAGGTATGCCAGTTTAAATCCAAATATAAATGCATTTTTTGAAGAAAATTATACTCATTGAAAACGTGTATTGTTCAACATTAATTGAACCGAAAAGCCTTTTGGCTAAGATTTTTTAAGAGTAAATTTTACACAGTTGTTTGTCCATTAAGTATAGAAAGGCACTGCACTATGTGAGAAAAGAATAAGCTGGCAGCAGTTTTGGAATAGTGATTTTTAAATCTTTAATTTCTTTGAACAATGTTTTGTAGTTTTCAGTGTTTTACACTTATTTTTAAAAATTTATTGTTGGTCAGGTGTGGTCCTCACACCTGTAATCCCAGCACTTTGGGAGGCCAAGGTGGGTGGATCACCTGAGGTCAGGAGTTTGAGACCAGCCTGGCCAATATGGTGAAAGCCCGTCTCTACTAAAAATACAAAAATTAGCCAAGTGTGGTGGTGGGTGCCTGCAATCCCAGCTACTCAGGAGGCTAAGGCAGGAGAATCGCTTGAACTCGGGAGGCGGAGGTGGCAGTGAGCCCAGGTCACGCCATTGTACTCCAG
Source organism: Piliocolobus tephrosceles (assembly GCF_002776525.5). Classification (NCBI taxonomy): domain Eukaryota; kingdom Metazoa; phylum Chordata; class Mammalia; order Primates; family Cercopithecidae; genus Piliocolobus; species Piliocolobus tephrosceles. The sequence continues at coordinate 21,285,688 of NC_045441.1, read as the reverse complement.
CCTAGGCAACAAGAGTGAAACTCTGTCTCAAAGTAAACTAAAATAAGATTTTTTCTTAAGTAGTTTATTATTTTTGATGTTATTGTAAATGGATTTGTTTTCTTTCATTTTCAGATTATTCATTGCAACTGTACAGAGATACAATTTTAATTGTATGTTAGTCTTATATCCTATCTCCTTGCTGAACTTATTTATTCTAATAGTTTTTTTTACTGGCTTCCTTGCGTTTTGTTTTTGTTTAAATATGTAAGAGCCCGTCTGTGATTAGAGCTGGGTTTGCTTCTTTCTTTCCAATCTAGATGTCTTTTATTTCACTTATTGACTAATTGCCCTGGCTAAAAGCTTTAGTACAATGTTGACTAAAAGTGGTAAAAACAAACATCCTTGTCTTGTTTCCAATCTTTGAGGGGAAGCATCCTGTTTTTCACCTTATACACATTAACTATGGGTTTTTTGTAGATGTCTTTATCAGGTTGAAGTTCTCTTCTAAGTTTGTTAGGTATTTTTATTATGAAAGGGTGTTAGATTTTTGTCAAGTGCTTTTGTACTTTTTGTGAGATGATCATGTGATAGTTTAGAGCTTTTGTGTTTGCAGAAAGACCCAGTTCATGCAGGTTTAAAGTTAAAAGGGATGTTTATTGGTTCGTTTAATGGAAAAGTCTAGGGGGTGTCTTACCTTCAGGAATGATGTGGGCTGATCAGGGGGTTCAAACAATGTCATCCAGATTTTCTTCCTTCTCCTTCTGTCCCTCAAATCCTTCCAGTCCCATTCCCTTTGTGTGTGAATCATGTTTAGGTCCTATGTGATGGCAAACTGCTACAGGCAGCTGCAGGCTAACTTTCTTAAGACCAGAGAGAAAAGAAATAGTCCTCATTTCTTTATGCCTTTGCCCAGTCCCAGCAAAAGTCCCAGAATTCTCTCCAGTTGGGCCACTTGCCCATTCTGGATATCATTGAGGATAGGGGATGTGAAGCTTCATTTAGGCCTAAATCACATACCTACCCTGGAGCTGGTCACCCCCACCCAAACCCCATGGATGGAGTGTGGAGAAGGGAGTTCTCATCAGTGGAAAAGTACTAGGTAGATGCTGGATTGCCAAAAATTAAATGTCAAGTATACTTTCTGTAGTGAACCAATCCAGGATAATACAAAGTGTATGAAATTGGTATTTAAATACTCTTTTTTAACCCCCTACCCCATCCCTGGCAATGATAGCTAATATGAGCTAAAACTCTCCCCTGCTCATTGAAGTTTCATGTGTAATCCTTCCAAGCAGGGAATTTGGGTGATACCACATTGCATCTCTAATAGAAGATGGCATAAAAGAGGGTGGAGATTGGATAGGAAGATAGTCTAGTGGTCATCTAAGGGAGCAGGGAGTAGTTCAGACCAACAGTTTTCATCTGCCCTTTAGTTACCTTGACTGATCATTTCTGAGATAACTGCAGATTAATTTAAAATAGAAACTGGATTAATGGTCTGTTTTTCATCCATGCCTGTTTTCTCTACAATTCATCATTCTTGGGCTGTATCCCAGTTTCCCAGCAGTGGACATTATGAAAGAGCAGTATGTCCTGGTGCTAATCTGAACTCTCTCCATCACTCTGCATTTAAATTTTGTCTATTATGAATGAGATTTCTCTAGTCTCTTATGTGCCTTTTGAAACTGCAAGAATTTGTGCTTATAAGAAAAATGTTTCTTGGTCACAGTTTGTGTAGTTAGAAAGGACAGAATAAAATTGCCATATATTGAACATCCCTTGTATAATTATAACCTCTGCTAGGTAAATACAGAACCTGTTATAAGGAAGGTAATGTTTCAGTTGCTACTATAATTTACCAGCTACCTTTTTTTTTTTTTTTTTTGAGACAACATCTCACTCTGTCACCCAGGCTGGAGTGCAGTGGTGTGATCATAGCTTACTGTAGTCTCAAACTCTAGGCTCAGGCAGTCCTGTCTCAGGTGTATCTCCTTGCCCAGCTAATTTTTAAAATTTTTTGTAGAGACAGGGTCTCACTATGTTGACTGGGCTGGTTTTGAACTCCCAGCCTCAAGCAATTATCCTGCCTCAGTCTCCTAAAGTGCTGGGATTACAGGAGTGAACCACGGAATCCAGCCTTCAAGCTGCTTTCAGAATTTACTGCAGCTATGCTTTGGGTGGGGTTGAGAGCTGCTCTTCAACATTTTTCAAATTCTTGTAAGATAAAACTAGTTTCGTACTTTTTTTTCAATTTTAGGACACTTTTTTTTTCACATTGCTTTTTTTTAATTATTATACTTTAAGTTCTAGGGTACATGTGCACAACGTGCAGGTTTGTTACATATGTATACTTGTGTCATGTTGGTGTGCTGCACCTATAAACTCGTCAGCACCCATGTAAAAAACTCGTCATTTACATCAGTTATAACTCCAAATGCCATCCCTCCCCGCTCCCCCCTCCCCATAATAGGCCCGGTGTGTGATGTTCCCCTTCCCATATCCAGGTGATCTCATTGTTCAAGTCCCACCTATGAGTGAGAACATGCAGTGTTTGGTTTAATGTTCTTGCGAAAGTTTGCTGAGAATGATGGTTTCCACCTGCACCCATGTCCCTACAAAGGACACGAACTCATCCTTTTTTATGGCTGCATCGTATTCCATAGTGTGTATGTGCCACATTTTCTTAATCCAGTCTGTCACTGATAGACATTTGGGTTGATTCCAAGTCTTTGCTATTGTGAATAGTGCCGCAATAAACATACGTGTACATGTGTCTTTATAGCAGCATGATTTATAATCCTTTGGGTATATACACAGTAATGCGATGACTGGGTCATATGGTATTTCTAGTTCTAGATCCTTGAGGAATCGCCATACTGTTTTCCACAATGGTTGAACTAGTTTACAATCCCACCAACAGTGTAAAAGTGTTCTTATTTCTCCACATCCTCTCCAGCACCTGTTGTTTCCTGACTCTTTAATGATGGCCATTCTAACTGGTGTGAGATGGTATCTCATTGTGGTTTTGATTTGCATTTCTCTGATGGTCAGTGATGACGAGCATTTTTTCATGTGCCTGTTGGCTGTATGAATGTCTTCTTTTCACAAGTGTCTGTTCATATCCTTTGCCCACTTTTTGATGGGGTTGTTTGTTTTTTTCTTGTAAATTTGTTTGAGTTCTTTGTAGGTTCTGGGTATTTAGCCCTTTGTCAGATGAGTAGATTGCAAAAATTTTCTCCCATTCTGTAGGTTGCCTGTTCACTCTGATGGTAGTTTCTTTTGCTGTGCAGAAGCTCTTTAGTTTAATTAGATCCCATTTGTCAATTTTGGCTTTTGTTGCCGTTGCTTTTGGTGTTTTAGACGTGAAGTCCTTACCCATGCCTATGTCCTGAATAGTATTACCTAGGTTTTCTTCTAGGGTTTTTATGGTATTAGGTCTAACATTTAAGTCTCTAATCCATCTTGAATTAATTTTTGTATAAGGAGTAAAGAAAGGATCCAGTTTCAGCTTTCTGCTTATGGCTAGCCAGTTTTCCCAGCATCATTTATTAAATAGGGAATCCTTTCCCCATTTCTTGTTTTTCTCAGGTTTGTCAAAGATCAGATGGCTGTAGATGTGTGGTATTATTTCTGAGGGCTCTATTTTGTTCCATTGGTCTATATCTTTGTTTTGGTAACAGTACCATGCTGTTTTGGTTATTGTAGCCTTGTAGTATAGTTTGAAGTCAGGTAGCGTGATGCCTCCAGCTTTCTTCTTTTGGCTTAGGATTGTCTTGGCAATGCAGGCTCTTTTTTGGTTCCATATGAACTTTAAAGCATTTTTTTTCCAATTCCGTGAAGAAAGTCATTGGTAGCTTGGTGGGGATGGCATTGAATCTATAAATTACCTTGGGCAGTATGGCCATTTTCACGATATTGATTCTTCCTATCCATGAGCATGGTATGTTCTTCCATTTGTTTGTGTCCTCTTTTATTTCACTGAGCAATTGGTTTGTAGTTCTCCTTGAAGAGGTCCTTTACATCCCTTGTAAATTGGATTCCTAGGTATTTTATTCTCTTTGAAGCAATTGTGAATGGGAGTTCATTCACGATTTGGCTCTCTGTTTGTCTGTTACGGGTGTATAAGAATGCTTGTGATTTTTGCACATTAATTTTGTATCCTGAGACTTTGCTGAAGTTGCTTATCATTTTAAGGAGATTTTGGGCTGAGATGATAGGGTTTTCTAAATATACAATCATGTCATCTGCAAACAGGGACAATTTGACTTCTTCTTTTCCTAACTGAATACCCTTGATTTCTTTCTCTTGCCTGATTGCCCTAGCCAGAACTTCCAACACTATGTTGAATAGGAGTGGTGAGAGAGGGCATCCCTGTCTTGTGCCAGTTTTCAAAGGGAATGCTTCCAGTTTTTGCCCATTCAGTATGATATTGGCTGTGGGTTTGTCATAAATAGCTCTTATTATTTTGAGATACGTTCCATCAATACCGAATTTATTGAGTCTTTTTAGCATGAAGGGCTGTTGAATTTTGTCAAAGGCCTTTTCTGCATCTATTGAGATAATCATGTGGTTTTTGTCTTTGGTTCTGTTTATATGCTGGATTACATTTATTGATTTGCGAATGTTGAACCAGCCTTGCATCCCAGGGATGAAGCCCACTTGATCATGGTGGATAAGCTTTTTGATGTGCTGCTGGATTTGGTTTGCCAGTATTTTATTGAGGATTTTTGCATCGATGTTCATCAGGGATATTGGTTTAAAATTCTCTTTTTTTGTTGTGTCTCTGCCAGGTTTTGGTATTGGAATAGTTTCAGAAGGAATGGTACCAGCTCCTCCTTGTACCTCTGGTAGAATTCGACTGTGAATCTGTCTGGTCCTGGACTTTTTTTGGTTGGTAGGCTCTTAATTATTGCCTCAATTTCAGAGCCTGCTATTGGTCTATTCAGGGATTCAACTTCTTCCTGGTTTAGTCTTGGGAGAGTGTAAGTGTCCAGGAAATTATGCATTTCTTCTAGGTTTTTTATTTGCGTAGAGGTGTTTATAGTATTCTCTGATGGTAGTTTGTATTTCTGTGGGGTTGGTGGTGATATCCCCTTTATCATTTTTTATTGTGTCTATTTGATTCTTCTCTCTTTTCTTCTTTATTAGTCTTGCTAGTGGTCTATCAATTTCGTTGATCTTTTCAAAGAACCAACTCCTGGATTCATTGATTTTTTTGGAGGGTTTTTTGTGTCTCTATCTCCTTCAGTTCTGCTCTGATCTTACTTATTTCTTGCCTTCTGCTAGCTTTTGAATGTGTTTGCTCTTGCTTCTCTAGTTCTTTTAATTGTGATGTGAAGGTGTCAATTTTAGATCGTTCCTGCTTTTTCTTGTGGGCATGTAGTGCTATAAATTTCCCTCTGCACACTGCTTTGAATGTGTCCCAGAGATTCTGGTATGTTGTGTCTTTGTTCTCATTGGTTTCAAAGAACATCTTTATTTCTGCCTTCATTTCGTTATGTACCCAGTAGTCATTCAGGAGCAGGTTGTTCAGTTTCCGTGTAGTTGAGCGGTTTTGATTGAGTTTCTTAGTCCTGAGTTCTAGTTTGATTACACTGTGGTCTGAGAGATAGTTTGTTATAATTTCTGCCCTTTTACATTTGCTGAGGAGTGCTTTATTTCCAACTATGTGGTCAACTTTGGAATAAGTGTGATGTGGTGCTGGGAAGAATGTATATTCTGTTGATTTGGAGTGGAGAGTTCTGCAGATGTCTATTAGGTCCGCTTGGTGCAGAGTTGAGTTCAGTTCCTGGATATCCTTGTTAACTTTCTGTCTCGTTGATCTGTCTAATGTTGACAGTGGGGTGTTGAAGTCTCCCATTATTATTGTGTGGGAGTCTAAGTCTCTTTGTAAGTCTCTAAGGACTTGCTTTATGAATCTGGGTGCACCTGTATTGGGTGCATATATATTTAGGATAGTTAGCTCTTCCTGTTGAATTGATCCCTTTACCATTATGTAATGGCCTTCTTTGTCTCTTTTGATCTTTGATGGTTTAAAGTCTGTTTTATCAGAGACTAGGATTGGAACCCCTGCTTTTTTTTGTTCTCCATTTGCTTGGTAGATCTTCCTCCATCCCTTTATTTTGAGCCTATGTATGTCTCTGCACATGAGATGGGTCTCCTGAATACAGCAAACTGATGGGTCTTGACTCTTTATCCAATTTGCCAGTCTTAGTCTTTTTTTTTTTTTTTTTTTTTTTGAGACAGAGTCTTGCTCAGTTGCCCAGTCTGGAGTGCAGTGGCACGATCTCGGCTCACTGCAAGCTCCGCCTCCCGGGTTCCCACCATTCTCCTGCCTCAGCCTCCCAAGTAGCTGGGACTACAGGCACCCGCCACCATGCCCGGCTAATTTTTTGCATTTTTAGTAGACGCGCGGTTTCACTGTGTTAGCCAGGATGGTCTTGATCTCCTGACCTCGTGATCCGCCTGCCTTGGCCTCCCAAAGTGCTGGGATTACAGGTGTGAGCCACTGCGCCCAGCCAGTCTGGGTCTTTTAATTGGACCATTTAGTCCATTTACATTTAAGGGTAATATTGTTATGTGTGAACTTGATCCTGTCATTGTGATATTAGCTGGTTATTTTGCTCGTTAGTTGATGGAGTTTTTTCCTAGCATAGATGGTCTTTACATTTTGACATGTTTTTGCAATGGCTGGTATCAGTTGTTCCTTTCCATGTTTAGTGCTTCCTTCAGGAGCTCTTGTAGGGCAGGCCTGGTGGTGACAAAATCTCTAAGCATTTGCTTGTCTGTAAAGGATTTTATTTCTCCTTCACTTATGAAACTTAGTTTGGCTGGATATGAAATTCTGGGTTGAAAATTCTTTTCTTTAAGAATGTTGAATATTGGCCCCCACTCTCTTCTGGCTTGGAGAGTTTCTGCTGAGAGATGTGCTGTTAGTCTGATGGGCTTCCCTTTGTGGGTAACCCGACCTTTCTCTCTGGCTGCCCTTAACATTTTTTCCTTCATTTCAACTTTGGTGAATCTGACATTTATGTGTCTTGGAGTTGCTCTTCTCGAGGAGTATCTTTGTGGCGTTCTCTTTATTTCCTGAATTTGAATGTTGGCCTGCCTTACTAGGTTGGGGAAGTTCTCCTGGATGATATCCTGCAGAGTGTTTTCCAACTTGGTTCCATTTTCCCCCTCACTTTCAAGCACACCGATCAGACGTAGATTTGGTCTTTTCACATAATCCCATATTTCTTGGAGGCTTTGTTCATTTCTTTTTACTCTTTTTTCTCTAGACTTCTCTTCTCGTTTCATTTCGTTCATTTGATCTTAATCATTGATGCTCTTTCTTCCAGTTGATCAAGTTGGTTACTGAAGCTTGTGCATTTGTCACATATTTCTCGTGTCATGGTTTTTATCTCTGTCAGTTCATTTATGGCCTTCTCTGCATTGATTATTCTAGTTATCCATTCTTCCATTCTTTTTTCAAGATTTTTAGTTTCTTTGCGCTGGCTACATAGTTCCTCCTTTAGCCCTGAGAATTTTGATCGACTGAAGCCTTCTCTCAGCTCGTCAAAGTCATTCTCCGTCCAGCTTTGATCCATTGCTGGCGATGAGCTGCGTTCCTTTGGAGGGGGAGATGCACTCTGATTTTTTGAATTTCCAGCTTTTCTGCCTTGCTTTTTTCCCATCTTTGTGGTTTTATCTGCCTTTGGTCTTTGATGACAGTGACGAACTGATGGGGTTTTGGTGGGTGTCCTTTCTGTTTGTTAGTTTTCCTTCTAACAGTCTGGACCCTCAGCTGTAGGTCTGTTGGAGATTGCTTGAGGTCCACTCCTGACCCTGTTTGCCTGGGTATCAGCAGCGGAGGCTGCAGAAGATAGAATATTGCTGAACAGCGAATGTTGCTGTCTGATTCTTGCTCTGTAAGCTTTGTCTCAGGGGTGTACCCAGCCGTGTGAGGTGTGAGGTGTTGGTCTGCACCTAGTTGGGGATGTCTCCCAGTTAGGCTACTCAGGGGTCAGGGACCCACTTGAGCTGGCAGTCTGTCCGTTCTCAGATCTCAACCTCCGTGCTGGGAGATCCTCTGCTCTCTTCAGAGCTATCAGACAGGGTCATTTACCTCTCCCAAGGTTTCTGCTGCTTTTTGTTTAGCTATGCCCTGTCCCTGAGATGGAGTCTACAGAGACAGGCAGGCCCCCTTGAGCCGCAGTGGGCTCCACCTATTTCAAGCTTCCTGCGGCTTTGTTTACCTACTTAAGCCTTAGCAATGGTGGGCGCCCCTCCCCCAGCCTCGCTGCTGCCTTGCTGTTAGTTCTCAGACTGCTATGCTAGCAATGAGGGAGGCTCCATGGGCATGGGACCCTCCCAGCCAGGTGTGGGATATAATCTCCTGGTGTGCTGTTTGCTAAGACCCTTGTTAAAGTGCAGTATTAGTGTAGGAGTTACCCGATTTTCCAGGTGTTGTGTGTCTCAGTTTCCCTTGGCTAGGAAAAGGGATTCCCTTCCCCTTTGCGCTTCCCAGGTGAGGCAGTGGCTCACCGTGCTTTAGCTCTCGCTGGTCGGGCTGCACCGGCTGACCAGCACCGATTGTCCGGCACTCCCCAGTAAGATCAACCCAGTACCTCAGTTGAAAATGAAGAAATCACCCGTCCTCTATGTCGCTCGCGCTTGGAGCTGGAGCCTGGAGCTGCTCCTATTCGGCCATCTTGCTCTGGGATTGGGGTCTTTTTTTCACATTTCAACAACTGTGAAATCAAGAAGCATCTTAGAACCTGTGCTATGTCATTGTTTAGTTGGTAGAATTTTTCTCTTTCTTGTGTCATGTAAAATAATGGTGTATCTTAAAATCGATGATGTGATGGTTTATTCTGGTTGGATCTGGAAGGATGTTGTGGAGGCAATTAACATTTGAATCAATAGACCTAATAAAGTAGATTGCCCTTCCTAATGTGGATGAGCCTTATCCAATCAGTTAAAGACTTGAAGAGAACAAAAAGACTGAGTAAGAGAGAATTCCTACTGTGACTGCCTTGAGCTGAGACATTGGCCTTTTCTAGCTTTCATTGGTTCTTCTTGGGTATTGAGCCTGCTAGCATGGAACTTAACCATGAGCTCTCCTAGCTTGCTGATTGCAGATCTTGGGACTTCTCAGCCTCTAGTCACATGAGCCAGTTACTTACAGTTTCATTACATGCACACATACCACCACACATCCTTATAATATCTTTACACACACACCCTAACACCCTACTGGTTCTTTTTCTTTGGATAACAGTGACAAATACAGATGGGTCCTAAATTTGATAAAATACACAGTAATTGAGGCTGTTCTAAATGCTTTCTACACAAAAGTCATGGTGGATTTCGGGAGTGTTCACACCAGCCAGCATCATGGGAGTTGAGCTGTTCACACCAGCCACCATCATGGGAGTGTAAAGATGCTGTTGTTCTATACCAGGACAACTTTCTGGGAGTGGGGAGCCAAGGTTTGGGACCTTTTGTGCCTTAAGGGGCAGTATAGAAAGATAGAGTTTTCTTCCCAGCTCTGTTGTGTACTTCCTTTGTGACCCTAATTAGGTCACTTAATTTACCTGGGATTGGTTTCCTTATCTATAAAATATGCTGGTTGGACTGTGTGATTTCAAAAACCTCTTCCTTTTCTCAGGTTCTCAGAAATTGACTCTTCTGTTTCAGTGAGGGGAGGTGGCCTAGGATGTAAATAAACACTTTTGCAAAGGGCTGAAACGTCACCGATAATGTCTGACTCCTGGAGCACTGATTCTCTGCCCAACAAGATACAGTCTGAGGATTAATTTGGTTTTTCAGGTTGTTAATGTTTGTACAGGAGTGGTGGCCTTCACAGTTGAATTTTTGTCGAATTTGAAGCCAAGGTCTAGAAGCATCACGTTTTTTGTTTGTTTGTTTGTTTGTGACAAGGTCTCACTCTCACTCAGGTTGGAGTGCAGTAGCACAGTCATGGCTCACTACAGCCTCGACCTTCCAGGCTCAAGCAATCCTCCCACCTCAACCTCCTGCTGGGGCCACAAGTGTATGCCACCACACTCAGCTAATTTTTGTATTTTTATTAGAGATGAGTTTCGCCATTGTTGCCCAGGCTGGTCTGGAATTCCTGGCTTTAAGTGATCCACCCACCTTGGCCTCCCACAGTGCTAATATTATAGCTGTGAGCCACTATGCCCTGCCAGCATCACCTTCTGAAATAAAAATTTACAAGTTCATCCCAAGAAGTTTGCCAGCCAAGAATTGATTTGTGCTAGTGTAGAGATAAGGCCTAAGGGTTCCTGACCCGCAATAAAGGGTCTAGGTCTCTGGGAAAGAAATCCTTTATATAAAATGTAATAAGAAGAGCAAAAGCCATAGTTTAAGACAAGATTACTTATCTTTGGTGAGAAGATAAGTTCAGATATTATGGGAGAGTAGATGCTGAGAATTAGCGTTTATTTAGTTTTATTTAAAGAAGTAAGAGACATGGTACCTGGCAGGCCTGAGTATTGCGCTTTCTGGAAAAGCAGACCCTGATTAAGTAAATGATGAGCGAAATACCTTGCCTACTTACCCAACTCCTTCATATAGATTTAGTGCTGACCATTCAGGCTTCTGGTTACAGTGTAGTTCCTTGTTCCATAATATTGGGCTGGGAGTGCTCCAGGAAGTGCAGTAGCCTCCTATTAAAACATAATAAAGTGATACCATTGGTGTCCTACCCACTTGGTTTGTGTGAATCAAACCCCAAGGGCCCATCAGATGTCTGTAGCTGAGCAGCCCGTGGGGCTCTGCCTTCTCTCTGGCTTCCTCAGCCACGGCAGTCCCATGAGAGAAATGTATCCCTGGAGGGCTATGGCATTTCAGAGAAAGACAAGAACTGCATCTGACTGAGGAGGCCTGAGAAGATAAGGTTTACGCAGAGATAGTCAGAGATGATTTTTTTTTTTTTGAGACAGAGTCTCAAAAAAGATCTCCGCTCACTGCAACTTTCGCCTCCTGGGGTTCAAGAGATTCTCCTGCTTCAGCCTCCCGAATAGCTGGGATTACAGGCACTTGCTGCCACACCCAGCTAATTTTTGTATTTTTAGTAGAGATGGAGTTTCACCATGTTGGCCAGGATGGTCTCCATCTCCTTGTGATCCGCCCACCTTGACCTCCCAAAGTATTGGGATTACAGGTGTGAGCCACTGCGCCTGGCCGGGATGATATTTTATGAAGAGATCCAATTGGAGCAAAAGTTCAGAGACAGAAATACGGCAAATAAGTGGTTTGACTAGAATATAGGGTGTGTGAGAGGACTAGATAAGATGCATATTTCTACTACATATGGTTTGTCCCCTGAAATTCTCCAATACTGAAGTGAGTGTAGTTAAGCCTTGAATGTTTTAAGATTACCTCATTTCAATGGATCAGTACTAAATAGTAAGTCAAACAACGTTACCTTTTCCTAAGGGTCATAGGATTCTAGACAGGCTTCTTAGTTGGTACTCTGTATGACATTTGTTGAAAGGACCTTGTCATCTTTGTTGCCTTATTTCTAAGTTTTGGATAATTTTTCTTAGAAGAGAGGAAGGCAAGCGTGTGATAACAGTAATGTTCAGGACATCCTAATTATTCGTCTTAGAAAAAGTAAAAATCACAGACTACTGGTACTATATTAGGAAAGAAATAGAATACAAATCTTTTATTTTTGTAAATCCTATTACCTAGAGAGTCATCAGTGTACTTGTTGCTTATCCTTCCAGACTTCTGTAATCGTGTGACTAAAAAATACATACCTCTGGCCGGGTGCGGTGGCTCACGCCTATAATCCCAGCACTTTGGGAGGCAGAGGCGGGTGGATCACAAGGTCAGGAGATCGAGACCATCCTGGCTAACACGGTGAAGCCCCGTCTCTACTAAAAATGCAAAAAATTAGCTGGGCGTGGCAGCGGGCACCTGTAGTCCCAGCTACTTGGGAGGCTTAGGCAGGAGTATGGTGTGAACCCGGGAGGCGGAGCGTGCAGTGAGCCAAGATCGTGCCACTGCACTCCAGCCTGGGCGACTGAACTAGACTCCATCTCAAAAAATATATATATATACACACACACACACACACACACACACACACCCCTCTTTGGGCATTTTTAATTTTATAAAAATGGGATAAAACATACAGGTCTCTCTAACTTAATTCTTTCTCTTAGAATAACCCTGGCAATGTAAAGCTCCTTGGAGCTAACCCAGTATCCTATGTTAGGCTCTATTTCTGTATCTTGGGAGGTACTTCATACACAGGCAGTAATTGCAATGATACTCCTGCTTTTGTTTTCAGGTTGGCAGCCTCGATGGTTCCTTCTCTGTGGGGGAATATTGTCCTATTATGATTCTCCTGAAGATGCCTGGAAAGGTTGCAAAGGGAGCATACAAATGGCAGTCTGTGAAATTCAAGGTGAGGAATCAAGCAACTTGCAAGTTTTATTTTTCTTTGTTTTCCCTCAAAAACAAAAAAGCCCCTGGCCCCTGCATACCTTTCTCTGCTGCTTCCATAGTACAGACCAAGGGACATAGTGTTATGTGTCAAAAGAAAGCCTTGCAAATAAAACCCAAAACTGTAGCCAACTTTTATAAGGAGATTGGCTAAGAGGTGATCAAAATAAATGAGAGCAATGTGCTTCACTATTCAACTAGCACTCATTCCTTAGTGACCTGCTCACCTGGGACTAGTGGCTGGCTGTTAGCAAAACTTGAAGTCTTTACTGCAGCATCAAACACTTTTGTGTTTAAATCAGATGGACACACACACACCCTCCACCAAAACAAAACAAGCAAAAACCTAACAGACTTTCAAATAGTCTTTACTTCTTGTTTTTGTCTTGAGACATGCTGAGAAGGTGTGGCTCAGAAGAAAAACAGATTAAATGGGAATTTAGATAGTGGATGTGGGTGAAAGAGTTTGGTTTGCTTGTTTCTTCTCCTAAAGGCCTCTGAGAAAATTCTCACACTTTTGGTCTGACTTGTCAAGGGAAGTAGAAGATGGAAAAGATTGTATTTTTGATTGTTTCCCAATAAATCCAAAGAGGTAAAAAGCACACCCTTGTTTCTTGGCCTCAGAGCAGCCTACTTAACACACACACCCACTGAAAGAGAGGTTCCTTCTCCATTCCGATAAGGGATCAGTTTAACTGAAAAGTTAAATTGGGTGATTCTTGTTTGGGCCAAAGTCTTGGTGATGCCTTGGGGGCAATTGCAGGGTTTTCCCTCTTGATTAACAGAGATGTCTAAGATGAGATAAGTAAACAGAACTTTGTGTGAATTAGGAGAGGTAATGAGGACTGGCATCCTCTTTGGGAAGAAGCTTTCAATGACTGCCATCAGTTAAGCTGAAGAAGTTGGGTGGGGTGGAGGCTACCCAGACAGGGCTCTTCTAGGTCTCTGATCTGTCTTTGTCTTGTTCCCAGTTCATTCTGTAGATAATACACGCATGGACCTGATAATCCCTGGGGAACAGTATTTCTACCTGAAGGCCAGAAGTGTGGCTGAAAGACAGCGGTGGCTGGTGGCCCTGGGATCAGCCAAGGCTTGCCTGACTGACAGTAGGACCCAGAAGGAGAAAGGCAAGTATTGATTGTCCTTTGCTGTGGAAACCTTGGGAATCACCCACTGGCATCTCTGATTTCCCTTGTTTGTTATCTTGCTTCTGACCACCTAGCCAGCTTTTTGTATCATGCAAATGCTATGTATCTTAGTATAATGTAAGCCAGAGTCCATATCTAACTCTTCTTTCTTGGCATAGCATAGTGCAAAGAGTGCAGGCTTTGGAGCCAAACACAGCCGGGTACACATGATGGCTTTGCAGTTTATTGACTGTATAACCTTGGTATTGGTCACTTAACCTTTCTTACTCTTAATTTCTTCATCTTTTAAAAAGAGGTAAATAGATCCTACCTCAGGAGGATTACCATGAGGATTAGTGATGATAAAATGGTTGAATATCCAGTCTGTGGCCAAACTTGACCTTTGATGAAGAGTAGTTGAGCTGGATAAGCCTTGGATCAGGGTGTTTTCTGTAGCCACACTCTGCTCCTCCTTACTTTTTTTCTGGGGTGGGATGGATGCTTAATTGTCAGGTTCCTGTTGCTTAATGCTCATTCACTGGACGTCGTTAAGTTCTCCAGAGAACCGTGGCCCGGCTTTCTCTTTGGACTAGGGCAAGAATACCAGGGCTTACTGCCTGGGTCCTAGTTGCTACCTTCCCTGCCCCATGGCCCTAAATGTACCCTGAAGAGATGAGCTGGGGTGGGGTGAAATGGGAAAATGTGTTCCAGGGAACATCTATCATGACAGGTGTGGCAGTTGTGCTTAACTCTTTACGTAGATTCATAAATTGGCCTCTTCATTGGTTGTTTTAATGCTAAATTGGGAGCAAATTCTAGAAGCTGTTGGCTTTGACTCAGAGCAGATGGTAATGTGTGTGCAGTTTTTTTTTTTTTTCATGAAGAAGGAAACAGAAAAGTAGTAACAATTGTAACTGAGCCCTCGATGCCAGGGTGAGTGGAGAGCATTGCTAATAATAATGGCGGGGTGCCATTAGTCTTGACAAGGCAGCATACCAAACCAGTCCTCAGCTGAAATTATGAATGGTGTTCTTAGTGGTAATTGGATGCTACAGAATGTTTTTCCCAGGTAAGAGTAGAGCACTGCATTAGTAGATAAACAGCTATGACCCCATTTTATAGATAGGAAAAACTCTCTGACAGAACTGAGGCCAAAACTCTGAACCCCTTAGCTGTGCTGCCAGTTTTGACAGGAGTGGGTTAGACAGTATATTGTCTCGTTCTTTGTATACTGGTGATTATTCGGCATGTTGACTTAATACATAATGTATACTACTTTCAAAGACTGGAGATCTACTTTTTCTGTTTTTTCTTGTTCTTATGTCTTCATCTGTCACATTTGCAACCATACTTTAAAGATTTGTCTTTGGGCATATGTTCTGTGTGGTATCCTAACTAGTAAGGATTCCACTTCTGCGTAGTATCCTAACTAGTAAATCAGTTGTTTGTTCTGGTTACTGAATTCTCATCATTTTGTTATTTAGAGTTTGCTGAAAACACTGAAAACTTGAAAACCAAAATGTCAGAACTAAGACTGTACTGTGACCTCCTTGTTCAGCAAGTGGATAAAACAAAAGAAGTGACCACAACTGGTGTGTCCAATTCTGAGGTAAAATATTATTTCTTAATATTATTAATATACATGAATAATATAAAAGAAGTGACTACCAGTATAGCCAATTCTGAGGTAAAATATTATTTTATTAATATTACTGATATACATGAAAAGCACCAGACATTCCTTCAGGTGGTGTTTACTCTCACCTAATTTTATGACTGTCTTGGAATTTACTATTTTAAAGAGGAAAAAAGCAACAAAATTAAACAAAGAGAAGCAATATGTACATTTCATCTTATGCGAGTGTATAGCTTTCCTTCCTGGAATGAATTGGGGATTAATTAATTGATAATATTTGGAACCTTTAACTTTAGTACGGTCATATTAAAATATGTTTCTCTCCAGTTTCATACTGTTTTATTACAGCCTTGCGGAGCCACTTCTATAGCAGTGGCTATTAAGATGCCGACTTAGTGTCTTTCATTAATGTGCGTCTATGAAACTAACAGTATTTTGTTTTACCTTTGTAACTGTGCTTTGGAATAAACTAGTGCTTTCAAAGATAGAGACACAGCTTTTTTTCTCTCGTTGTCAGCAAGGATTATGATTTTTAGTATATATTAATACAGTCATTATTCACTTATTTTAAAACATATATTGAAAGATTTCTCTGGTGTTAAGCTATGTATAGAATGGCTCACATTAACCAGGGTCTCTGCTGTACTTTCAAAGAAGTTTCGATCTGACAAACAATGCATCTGCGGATTATAATGAAAGATTTTCATTTATTTTCTTAGGTAGTAGAAGAACACTATACTACTGGTAGTACGTGTGTTTTGAGTTTTTCTAAAAAAGGTGATTTAATCCACTTGCATTCACTTCCTTTTGGGTGTTCTTACTCATTCAGCAGCTGCCTAATATGTATGAGATAGGCTGTGAGGGGAACGGGAGGGAAGATGAAGGATACCAGAAAAAGCATTTCAGTCCTGCTCTTGGGAAATTTATAGTCTAGAGCAGTGATTCTCAAGGAGGGATACTTTCGGTTGTCGTGACTGAGGGAGTTAAAATTAATTCTACGTAAATTGAACGACTTTACTACTTAAGGCTTTCAGCAGCTCCCTCATTGCTTGTAGGTTAAAGTCAAATAGTGCTGATAGTTACTTGATTAATAGATAGATTGGGCTTTTCTTCTATAACTGATGTACATATTTTAGCAGGTGGATACATTATTATTATTTTGTGGACAACCTCTAAGGGCATTCCACAATTGGGCTTTTTCTTTTTTGGCAAGGTAAAGGAGTCTTCCACTCTGGTTTTTTCGTAGGAGGGAATTGATGTGGGAACTTTGCTGAAATCCACCTGTAATACTTTTCTGAAGACCTTGGAAGAATGCATGCAGATCGCAAATGCAGCCTTCACCTCTGAGCTGCTCTACCACACTCCACCAGGATCACCGCAGCTGGCCATGCTCAAGTCCAGCAAGGTAAAAGTCCAGCTCAGTTTGGCTGCAACAAGGCATCATGAAAAGTTTCAAAGTTTATAGTGAGTTATGTTCTCTATTACCCTTTAGTGACTTATAAAGACAGTTTTTTAATGGACTTTGCTTTATGTCCTTTTTTATATCTGTCCTCAGCACCCCATATCCAGTCAGTTATTTGTGGCAATTTTACCACCTAAACATGTTTCTAATGTAGCCTCTTTCCAACCCCTTGTCCAGTGAGTCTTGCCTAAAGTTGTGATAGTCTTCTAACTATTAATAGTTGCTTTCAGCCTGACCCTTCCAGTCAACCATATTTCTATTAATGCAGTATAAATTGAACCACTTAACCTAAGCCTTTCAGTGGCTCCCTCATTGCCTATAGGTTAAAGTCAAAACTTCTTAACCCCTTCCCACATTACCAGCTCTTTCTCTGTCATTACCTAGCTTGAACATATTCATTGCTTGTGTTAATAGTTCCTCCCACACCTTTGTGCCATTTTCCAGTGCCGGGAATGCTCTTCACTTCTCTTTCCTGGATTAGCTCATACTCATCCTCAAAGACTTAGTCTCTTCTTACCCGAATCCCTAAATCGGGCTAAAAGCCTCTCTTATACATACTCCTATTTTATTTGTATTCCTTGTTTTGTACTGAAATGATATTTAGGGCAGGAACCCCATAATGTCTACCTTTATACCTCTAGTATTTGATATAATACTTGTGTCATAGTTTGCTACTTATTAATGTTTAATGAGCATAACTGAAATTACAAAGAAAGCTAATCACTGAGTTTGACTGTGATAATTTTTGTCTGTCAAAAGCTCATCTTCCTTTTACTTAGAAATGTATTTGTATAGGCCGGGCGCGGTGGCTCAAGCCTGTAATCCCAGCACTTTGGGAGGCCAAGACGGGCAGATCACGAGGTCAGGAGATCGAGACCATCCTGGCTAACACGGTGAAACCCCGTCTCTACTAAAAAATGCAAAAAACTAGCCGGGCGAGGTGGTGGGCGCTTGTAGTCCCAGCTACTCAGGAGGCTGAGGCAGGAGAATGGCGTAAACCCGGGAGGCGGAGCTTGTAGTGAGCTGAGATCCGGCCACCACTGCACTCCAGCCTGGGCCACAGAGCAAGACTCCGTCTCAAAAAAAAAAAAAAAAAAAAGAAAGAAATGTATTTGTATAAATAAGAAGGACTAGGTGGAATCGATGACTCCCTTTTGGGAAGACCTAAAATTGTTTCTGTTTAGTGGGGCTAGTGTATATTATGGTCATATGGTCGTATTTACCATTTTGTATGTAATAAGATCCTAAATATGTTCTGTTCAAAGTTTAACATGTGAACTTTCCTTTCTTTGCTTCTTTTAAAGATGAAACATCCTATTATACCAATTCATAATTCTTTGGAAAGGTACAGTAGCTTTTTTTCTTCTTGTTAAAAATTTTTAAAAAAAGGATATTTTTATTCCTTGTTTAAAAAAAGATACTTTGATCATGTAATGGTTTTTCTCAGGATTTGAAATAATATGGAAGTAAACATATCTGACTTTCCTCTTTTGAGTGAGCCTGAATCAACCCAGAGCAGACCTTTTATTTAGCACTAATAGGGAATATGTTGGCATTTTCCCTAAGATGGATCTCACCCATCACATCTAGTAACTTTTAATCTCTCTAGGGTGTACTGAAGGTTGAAACTTCTCTTGTAGAGGAAACTTCTCTCTGAGCTTTGTTTTAAGTGTACTTTTATCTAGAAATGATAGTAGTGCTATTTTGTTGTGTTTAAAAATAAAAATCTTAGGTAGTGTTGCAGGTTGAAAAATAACCTACTATCAAAATCTAAACTATTTCTATTCCCCTAAATGCTCCTTCAATTTTTAAGGTGATTTAACCCATGAAAGTGGGTTAAATTACTGTAGCCTCAACATCCCGGGCCCAAGCAGTCCCACCTCAGCCTCCCAAGTAGCTGGGACTACAGGTGCATGCCACCATGCCTGGCTAATTTTTGTATTTTTTTGTAGAGACACGGTTTCACCATGTTGCCCAGGCTGGTCTTGAACCCCTGAGCTCAAGCGATCCACCCGCCTTGGTCTCCCCAAGTGTTGGTATTACAGGCCTGAGCCACTGTGCCCGGCCTCAAATTATTTAATAGTTCGTCTCTTTAGATCCTATTGCTTACTTCTTTATTACAAGGATTGTTCCCAATTTAGTTATTTCCAGTTTTCTCCTATTCTAAATATTCTTACTAGGAGCATATTTGTAGGATTTTTGTTGTTGTTGAGGTCTTTGCCTCTATATGCGCCTACATTTTTAATTACTAGGTTGAAATACAGTATTTTTTTTTTTTTTTTTTAAGAAAATAGCAAATACTTTTCCTGGAGTTACTATGTAGCTTGGACCCCTCCTCCTTATTTTTATTAGAAGAAAATATTTTAGGCTAGGTATAATCACCTAATTATAATAATAAGGTATTATGATTGTTCCTTTAACTGATAGAATTAGCTGTTCTACATGCATGTTAATTGGCTTTTTCTGTTACCCTAATGTGCTGACATTTCCCTCTGGATGTGTTGTGATCGTCCTGGGTTTTTTCTCTCAGACATGCTTTATAAGGATACTCTCCCTGGCCGGGCATGGTGGCTCATGCCTATAATTCCAGCGCTTTGGGAGGCCGAGGCAGGTGGATCACCTGAGGTCAGGCGTTCAAGATCAGCCTGGCCAACCTGGTGAAACCCTGTCTCTACTAAAAATACAAAAAATTAACTGGGCGTGGTGGCGGGCGCCTGTAATCCCAGCTACTCAGGAGGCTGAGGCAGGAGAATCACTTGAACCCAGAAGCCGGAGGTTGCAGTGAGCCAAGATCACACCATTGCACTCCAGCCTGGGCGACAGAGCGAGACTCCGTCTCAAAATAAAATAAAATAAAATAAGATAAGATAAGATAAGATAAGATAAAATAAAATAAAGTTACTGGCCGGGCAAACACAGAGAAATGGCCAGTGGTGTAGAGAGAGAGAAGAAGACCCCCAGGGAGAAGTTGAGGAAAGTAAAGTGTACAAAGTGGCACCTGGAGAAAGCTGATTGAAAACCAAAGAGCTGTCAATGACTATTTCCTGATGCTGCTGGGGAGCAGGAAGATTGGGACTGCTGAGGGTGCTGAGAAAGCCATTAACGGCTCTTTGATTTCTAAATTGCAGCCTTGAGGCTGGACTGCTCCCATCACAGGCCTTGGAGGCAGAAGACTGGGAGGTTTGGGTTGATTTAACACTTCTTTCAGTGGATGTTGAAAGGATCACCTTTACCTGGGCAGTCAATTTATGACCAGGCTTGGCAGATGGCTCATGCCTGTAATCCCAGCACTTTAGAAAGCTGAGGTGGGAGGATTGCCTGAGGCCAGGTGGTCAAGACCAGTCTGGGCAACATAGTGACACCTCATCTCTACAAAAAATTAGAAATTAACTGGGCATGGTAGCAGGCACCTGTAGTCCGAGCTACTCAGGGTGGAGTGCTCAAGTAGGAGGATTGATTGAGCCCAGTAGATTGAGGCTGCAGTGACCCGTGATTGTGCCACTGTACTATAGCCTGGGTGACAGAGCGGAGACCTGTTTCAAAAAAAAAAAGACCAAGTAACGACTTTCTGGCTTTTTTTCCTTTTAAAAAATTTGCAGGCAAATGGAGTTGAGTACTTGTGAAAATGGATCTTTAAATATGGAAATAAATGGTGAGGAAGAAATCCTAATGAAAAATAAGAATTCCTTATCTTTGAAATCTGCAGAGATAGACTGCAGCATATCAAGTGAGGAAAATACAGATGATAATATAACAGGTAAAAACAAAAGTAAAGTCTGAAACAAACCAATTTTAGATGATAGAAAATTTGGGAATTTGATGTATATCCATGATGGGGATTAACCTCAAGACCATGTAGTGGTGTCTCCTAAGGAGGATATTGGCTGGGTAAGATAGGTCATATGACTGAACAACATTCTTTCATCCAATCTGACCCTGACCTGGTGTTGAGAAGGCAGAGTGAAGAGGAAGATTCCTGCTCAGTGTTCTTGGCTGTGTTCATGGGCTGCAGTGAGCAGAAGGCCTTCAACCCTGTATCTTAAAAGTCCTTTGAACTTAGATTATGATGTTAGACTTAACAGTGTGTAAAATTACTGCAGTTCAGTTTTTCATCCTCCCGGTTTCTGTTGGGCCTGAGGATGTCAGAATTCACCAGTCACCATGAGGTTTCTACCCAGTCTTCTCTGTGTTTATCAAGCCAAAGTTCCACATTTCAGGTAATAGGTCTGTAGTTCAAATATGCTAATCCCTTGGCACTAACTGCTGAAATCTACTTCAGATCAAAGACAACTATATTAGAGCTTTTAATTATGTTATAAGTACTTAATAATTCGAAAATGAAATTAAAATTTCCTCCTCATCTACTTTGAAATAAGAGACCTTGTTTTTTCCTGATGAATTGGGGAGCAGTGTGAGAGTTGAGGGAAGGAGCTGTTTTCTCTTAGCTGTTAATCTGAGAGAGACAATCCACACATCATTGGAGTCTTATCTCTTGGGTAAATAATAAAGACAGGAGAAAATGTCTGTCCAAACAGTGCAGTCATTTATTTGCTCTGATAATTTTGCTTCTAGGAATTGTTCTTCAGTGAATAGTTAGATTTAAGGAGAATGACATATTGACAGGGATGTTCTTTGTGGCATTACAGTCATTATTTGCAGTAGTTAAATTTTATTGAGTCACCATGACCACTGAATTAGCAAATAGTAAACTGTTGCTCCTGGGGGAAATACAGGGTTAGGTTCTTGCAAGCCTCTGGTCACAAAATTTTTGTCTACCAATCAATACATAGCCTTGTTTTATGTGTGTTTTCGTTTAAAGACACTTTAATATGTATTGTTGATTCATTAACATTGAACTCACAGCAAACAGCACTATTACTCATGCTTGAATGAAGCTTAGATATCTAACACACATCTTTTTTCCCTAAGGCACATCACAGCCTTTTTGTGGGTAGGAACACTAGATGGTACTATTCTTGGGAGCCCTTTTAAACAGCAAAAGCAACAAAATGCACAAACATGCATAAAATGTGGCACTAAGGAAGGACATGTGTCCGTCCTATGAGAGCTGAAACAAGAAGGCAGAACATCACATTGCTCTACCTCAGCTAGGAATATGTGTGTCCGGCAACAAAGTTTTCACCACTCTGCACGTGTCCACAAATGACTGCAAAAGCACGGCGTGTATTGATTTTGGGGTTACAAAATAAATTTTAGCAAGTAGACAAATTCACAAATAAGTATAGAATGTGCTAATAATGAGTAGTGATTGTATTTATAATTGTAAAATTTTGGAAGCTACCTAAGTGCCCCTCATGCGTGTGATACAGTATAACATGATCATTAAAATCTTGTTTTTGAAGGGTTGAATGATGATACATTGTTTAGTGAAAGCAAGCAGGATTCAAATCTACACATACTTCAAGTTTTTTGTTTGTGTCTGTAGATGTATGTGTATGTGAACAATGTTTCATGAATTTTTATTTCTATGTATTTTTCTGTGTTTTAGAAATTTTCAACAATGAATATGTATTTTTATAATAAATATATAATAGGTTAGTAATAGATATTTTCTACTTTGCAGTCCAAGGTGAAATAATGAAGGAAGATGGAATGGAAAACCTGAAAAATCATGACAATAACTTGACTCAGTCTGGATCAGACTCAAGTTGCTCTCCAGAATGCCTCTGGGAGGAAGGCAAAGAAGTTATCCCAACGTTCTTTAGTACCATGAACACAAGGTATTCTAGACTCTCTAATATCACTGATGCTTGGATACTAGCTTCTATTCTGGAAAATCAGTCATGGTGTTCCTTTCAGGTGATGGCATGTTCTAGGAGAATAGAGAATGTGGTATACCAAGTACCTGCTTTACTGTTTGCTCTTTCTTACCAATGAATAAGAAGGAACTGATTGTGAAGTGTGCTCTGTGAACAAATGTTAGCTTGCTTTGGTGGATTATCTTTGGAAAATTATTTTATGAGACCCTATTAGAAAAACAGTCATTGGGGCATATCAAGTCAAATGAGTTGCCCTACAGAGAGGCAGCTGTTTCTATGAATTACCTCTGAACTGCAGAGTGCTGATACTGTATTTTCAATCTTTTCTCCTCCGTATCACCAAATTGTAGCTTTAGTGACATTGAACTTCTGGAAGACAGTGGCATTCCCACAGAAGCATTCTTGGCATCATGTTATGCTGTGGTTCCAGTCTTAGGTAAGATTCCTGCAGTTGCCTTACATTCATTCATCTCTAGAATCTGCCTCACTGTAGTTATTTTGCAGGAGAAATACCCCGAACTGTGTGTACAATGAGATGACCCGTCTTAGCTATTTGTTCATATCACCAGACACATACAGTTAAAACTTTGTGACCTTAAGCATTATTGCATATTCCCATTTCATTTCTAATTATGATTAAATATTGACCTCAGAATAGTGCAATTTAAAAAGAGGATCTTTCTAGAAACCATACATAAAAGTAAAAAAACTATTTGAGGAATAGGCCTTCAAATATATTGGCACTGTGAAAAAATGTATTTTACCAGTTAAAACTTTTTTGTTTTTGAGACAGGGTCTTGCTTTGTTGCCCAGGCTGGAGTGCAGTGGCATGATCTCTGTTCACTGCAAACCTCACCTCCCAGGCTCAAGCAGTCCTCCCACCTCAGCCTCCTTGGTAGCTGGACTATATGCGCATGCCCAGCTAATTTTTGTATTTTTTTGTAGAGATGGGTTTCATCATGTTACCCATACTGGTCTGGAATACCTGGGCTGAAGTGATCCTTGCCTCCTAAAATGTGAGCCACCATACTTGCCCAAAACATATTTTCTTTCTTTCTTTCTTTTTTTTTTTTTTGAGACGAAATCTGGCTCTGCCGCCCAGGCTAGAGTGCGGTGGCGGGATCTCCGTTCACGGCAAGCTCCACCCCACCAGGTTCACGCCATTCTCCTGCCTCAGCCTCCGGAGTAGCTGGGACTACAGGCGCCTCTCACCACACCCGGCTACTTTTTTTGTATTTTTAGTGGAGACAGGGTTTCACTGTGTCTGCTGGGATGGTCTCCATCTCCAGACCTCCTGATCCGCCTGCCTCGGCCTCCCAAAGTGCTGGGATTACAGGCCTGAGCCAGTGCGCCTGGCCTCCAAAACATATTTTCAAAGATTTTTAAAGATATATTCCCTCTCTCTCTCTCTCTCTCTCTCTCTCTATATATATATATGTAAAACATATATATCACATGTATATCACATGTATCACACATACATATCTCACACATATATCTCACACATATATCTCACATATATATATGTAAATAAATAAAATGTATGTTATGGCTGGGCGCAGTGGCTCATGCCTGTAATCCCAGCAGTTTGGGAGGCTGAGGCAGGCAGATCACCTGAGATGAGGAGTTTGAGACCAGCCTGGTAAAACCCCGTCTTTACTAAAAATACAAAAATTAGTTGGGCATGGTGGCGCATGCCTGTAATCCCAGTTATTCAGGAGGCTGAGGCAGGAAAATCACTTGAACCCGGGAGACAGAGGTTGCAGTGAGTCGAGATTGCACCACTGCGCTCCAGCCTGGACGACAGACAACCTGTCTCAAAAAAAAAAAATGTATATGTATATATGTTTTGTATATATATATATATATATATGTTATATTTATATTTTTAATATATCTGAAAATTTATATGTAACATTTAAATTATATGTAATTTATATATATGACAAATATATCATTTTATATATTATATATAGTGTTTATATATATAAAGTTTATTTATGTCAAATTCACTTTTACTTGTATAAAGTCAGTAATACCAAGAATGGCTAATGTGTTGAAATTTGCTTTATGACCCATTTAACTATACATCTTCTGTAAAAATTGAGGTATAACTTGTGTAGGACTTAACTGTTATGATTCAGTGAATTTTGACAAATGCATCTACCTCTGTAATCCATATCCTTATCAAGAAATAGTATGTTTTCATCACCCTGGAATGTTCCCTGTGTCACTCAGTCTAAAATAACCATTTTATTGATTTCTGTCACCATAGGTTAGTTCTGCCTATTCTGAAACTTGATATAACTGGAATATTATACTCTTTTGCCTCTGGCTTTTCTCCTACAGTATGTTTTTGAGATTCATCCTTGTTGTATCAGCAGTTCATTCCTTTTTATTGCTAAGTAGTATTCCATTAAATGAATATACCACAATTATTTATTCACTCTCTTATTGATGGACTTTGGGTGGTTTGTAGTTTGGGACTCTTTTTTTTTTTTTTCTTGAGATAGTCTTGCTCTATCACCTAAGCTGGCGTGCAGTGGCACTATCTCGGCTCACTGCAGCCTCCACCTCCCGGGTTCAAGTGATTCTCCTGCCCCAGCCTCCCGAGTAGCTGAGATTACAGGCCTGTGCCACCATGCCCAGCTAATTTTTTTTGTATTTTTAGTAGAGACAAGGTTTCACCATATTGGCCAGGCTGGTCTCAAACTCCTGACTTCATGTGATCCACCCACCTTGGCCTCCCAAAGTGCTGGGATTACAGGAGTGAGCCACTACTCTTGGCCAATTTGGGACTATTATAAATGAAATTGCTCTAAACATTTTTGTGCCTATGGGCCTATGCTTTCATTTCTCTGGAGTAAATACCTAGGACTGGAATTGCTGGTTCATAGTTTAATTTTATAATAAACTGCCAGACAGTTATAATGGTTGCACAGTTGTTCATAGTGTATGAATATTCTAGTTGTTTCACGTCTTCACCAGCATTTGGTGGTGTCAGTATTTTGTTTTTGGCCATTCCTGCATGTTTTAGTGATATTTCATTGTGGCTTTAATTTGCATTTCCATGATGACTAATGATATTGAGCACTTCTATTGGCCATTGCTATCTCTTCCATTGTGAAATGTCTGTTCAAATCTTTCACCCATTTTTAAAAGTCAGTTGTTTTTATTACTGAGTTGGGAGAGTTCTTTATATATTCTTAATTAAAATTCCACTGTAGACATGTGAGTATTTTCCCCCAGACTATGGTTTGCCTCTTCCTTTTCTTAATGATGCCTTTTCAGAAGTTTTAAATTTTGGTGAAGTCCAGTTTCTTCTTTTATACTTAGTGCTTTTAGTGTCTTAAGAAATCTTTACCTATCCCAAAGGTCATGAGGATCTTCTGTTTTCTTCTAGACTCTTCTAACTTTTACATTTGTGCCTATGAACCACTGGAATTATTTTTTGTGTGTGGTGTGAGGTAGGGAGTTGAGGCTCATTTTTTTTTTTCCCCTTGTGGTATCTGGTTGCTCAAGAACCATGGGTCAAAATATGTTTTCCCTTTTACATTGCTTTGGCAACTCTGTCAAAAATCAATTGAACTTACAATGCTTATAATGTGGGACTGTTTCTGGACTCTCTCTTCTGTTCCAGTGATCTTATGGTGTCTTAATTATTATAAGGCTTGAAATCAGATAATGTAAGTCTCTCAGTTTTTTCTTTTTCAAGGTTGTTTTGGAAATTCTAGGCCTTTTGATAAATTTTAGCTGTTCAATTCCCCTTTAAAAGTCTTTTAGGATTTTGATTAAGATTATATTGTATCTGGAAACCAATTAGGGGAAAACTGGCTTCTTAAACAACATTGAAGGCAGGGCTTACTGGCTCATAACTGTAATCCCAGCACTTTGGGAGGCCAAGGCAGGAGGATCACTTGAGACCAGGAGTTTGATCCTGGCCTAGGCAACAAAGTGAGACCCTGTCCCTATAAAAAAATTAGCCATGTGTGGTGGCGCAAGCCTATAGTCCCAGCTACTTGGGAGGCTGATGCAGGAGAATCACCTGAGCCTGGGATATCAAGGCTGCAGTGAGCCGTGATTGCACCCTGTACTCCATCCTAGGTGACAGAGCAAGACCCTGTCTCAAAAACAAAAACACTGATAATCTTCCAATCCATGAGGATGCTATATCTGTTTACTTAAGTCATTTTAATTTTCTCTCAAGAACGTTCTATATAGTTTTTAGTGTATAGCTATCATATATCTTTTGTTAGGAATAAATTTTAGAATTTTTTGTTTATTCTGTTGTAAAAAGTGTTTTATTTCATTTTCCAATTATTAATAGCATGTACACACAAATTGTGTTTATATGCTGAGTTGTTTTTATAATCATGAATGAGTTAACTTTATAAAATGCTTTTTCTTTATTTGCTGAAGTCATTTTTTTTTCCTGTAATTTGTTAATGTAGTGAATTACATTGGATGAATTTCATTCATTATCTTGATATTTGTTTCTATCATCTTGCTACTTATTTTCTGCTTTTCTCTATATGTTCTTTGTTCCCTTTTTAAAAACTCCTTTCCTGATTTCTCACTAGTTAATCAATTTTTTTTTTTAGTATTCTGTTTTATTTCCTCTTTTGGCCCCTTAGCTACCTATCTTTGTCCCTGCCTTTCTTTTAGATCAATCAAGTTTTTTGTTGTTGTTGTTTTGTTTTGTTTTTTAGAGTTCCACTATCTTTTCTCTTTTGGCTTTTTAGCTATACCTGTTTGTTTTATTTTTTAGTCATTGTTCTTGCCCAACAGAAATATTCAAACCACATATGTAATTTTAAGTTTTCTAGTAGGCACATTATCATAGTAAACAAAAATTAATTTTAATTATGTATTTTAAAACCTAGAATATCTAAAATATCTCAACATGTAATAAATATAAAAGAATCATTGGGCCGGGCGTGGCAGCTCACGCCTGTAATCCCAGCACTTTGGGAGGCCAAGGCAAGTGGATCACAAAGTCAGGAGATCGAGACCATCTTGGCCCATGTGGTGACACATGCCTGTAATCCCAGCTACCTGGGAAGTTGAGGCAGGAGAATCGCTTGAACCAAGGAGTTGGAGGTTGCAGTGAGCCGAAATCACGCCACTGCACTCTAGCCTGGTGACAGAGACAGTCTCCGTCTCAAAAAAAAAAAAAAAAAAAGAATAATTAACAAGTTTGGACATGGTGGCTCACGCCTGTAATCCCAGCTCTTTGGGAGGCTGAGGTGGGCAGATCACTTAACATTAGGAGTTCAAGACCAGCCTGGCCAACACGGTGAAGCCTGTCTCTACTAAAAATACAAAAATTAGCTGAGCGTGGTGGTGGGCATCTATAATCTCAGCTACTCGGGAGGCTGAGGCAGGAGAGTCGCTCGAACCCGGAAGGTGGAGGTTGCTGTGAGCTGAGATCACGCTGCTCCACTCCAGCCTGGGGACACAGTGAGAGACTCCATGTCAAAAAAAACAAACAAAAAAACCAAAAGAATCATTAATGAGATAATTTGCAATCTCTTTTTCATACTTAGTCTTCCAAATTTGGTATGTATTTTACCTCCAGTACATTTTGGTTAGTACTAGCCACACTGCAAGTACTAGCTAGCCACATATCTAGTGGCTACCATATTGGACAGTGCAGCCCTAAGGATTACTATATGAATCCTAAACTTACAAGATTGTCTTCATCTCACCTGTCACGTAGGGCCTCATTATAACTCACCTTGGAGGAGTGTAATAGAAAAAGATGATAATAGTATCCTGGAAGCTTTTGAAGGTTATGTTTAGATAATGGTTTGGAAGCAAAAATTAAAGTTGTTGAGGATCTGCTAAATTTATTATTTCTTTATTGTAAAAATATTGCCACTTAAAATTGTTTTTTCAGAAATGTTTTTGATCTTTTCTTCTAGACAAACTTGGCCCTACAGTGTTTGCTCCTGTTAAGATGGATCTTGTTGGAAATATTAAGGTGAGCATACTGGTTTGTCTCTGTGGAAACTTTTAAATAAAGGAAAATGTTGTCAACATTTTTGTGCTTGGCAAGAATAAATCAAAAAGTAGAAAATGTATCACTGTTCTTTAAGAGAGCAAGCATCTTTCTTCTCACATTGTGAATGCTCAGTAAGGGAATTACTAAGCCTTTATTATATGCTAGAGTTAAGCTTTATGGGGAGTAGAAGATTCATTTTTAAAGTGAAACCAGGACTGCCTTTTTATGTGCACCGTGTGGATCAGTAGGGTTTCACTCTAATGTCCACACTGATTCTGTGCTTTTTTAGGTTGAAATGATGACAAATTATATTTTTCTAAAAGCTAGGTTATATAGTGAAAATAGCTGTCAGTGGTCTGGGACTCAAAAGGCCCATTTCCAGTGGTAGTTGTGGAACCATCAACAACTCACCAAATTTCTCTGTGCCTCTTTCTTCCAGGTAAAATAAGGGATAGGTCCCCTTTTAAATGTAGATTAAATGTTACCTTCTTGAGGATACAGTACCTAATAAAAATCTGTGTTTTTTGTCATTGGAGACTAGTCTTTGAGGAAGCACTATTAGGAAGTCCTGTAGATATACCTTTCTTTATTGTATTTAGGTGGAATAGTTGCAAGTAGTCTCATTAGAACAAATGATTGTTGAGTTTTATACTCAGAGTGAAAAGTGTCTGCCAAAGACAGCCATGAGAGAGGTTCTGAGGCAGAAAAAAGAACTTAAAGAACAAAACTTTAAACCCTGAGACTATTTAATTCCAGTTTAAGCTACATAGAATTCTCCAAAAAAAAATATTATCATGAAAATATAAGGAAGAAGGTAATAGAAGCTTAATTTATTTTCTTAGAGGCCTGCTTGCCAAACTTACAAGTCTCAATACTATACTGAGTTGCTTGATAACTTCGGCATTTTAAACTTAGGTTGTTTCCCTGCTTTCCCTCCAGAAAGTAAATCAGAAATACATAACCAACAAAGAAGAGTTTACCACTCTCCAGAAGATAGTGCTGCACGAAGTGGAGGCGGATGTAGCCCAGGTTAGGAACTCGGCGACTGAAGCCCTCTTGTGGCTGAAGAGGTGAGGCAGTTGGGGTGGGACTGCTAGCAGTTAAAATCTAGCTCAAAAAAAATTACCAGCAAAAAAAATTGTTACACAAAGGAGACTGCTTCTGAGTGAAGGATCTAGTTGAATTGTGTAGCCTTTTCTAGAAGGCCTAACGAATAATACCATTTTTTTTGCCTCCCTTTTGATGGTGATAAATATTGTTAATAAGTATATAAGATAGGAATCTTAAAGGCATTAAAGTCAACTGGCTTCTCTTTAAATCAATAGCTCTCCAACTTCAGTGGCATCAGAATCATCTGGAGGACTTGTTAAAAACACTAGACTCAGAACCAGTTTCTGATTGAGTAACTCGGATGGGGCCCCAGAATTTGCATTTCTAGCAAATTCCCAGGTAATGCTAAAGCCACTAGTCCTGGGACACATTTTGAAAACCACTTCTTTAGGTATATCAGATGAGATGAAAGACGGGCTGCAGACCAAGCTAAAGGGAAGTGGAGGGAAGAGGTTCAGGAAGGAATGCCATATGAATTGACCTATTCACTGCTGTGCCTGACATGTTACTGAAATGGAAGCTGATGTCTGCCGTTTCTTTATACTCATTCAACATAAGGGAACTTTGAAAGTAATATTTCTTCCTTTATTTTGTTTTAGAGGTCTCAAATTTTTGAAGGGATTTTTGACAGAAGTGAAAAATGGGGAAAAGGATATCCAGACAGCCCTGAGTAAGTGTTCTTTACGTTTTGTCAGATGAATCAATAGAATGTGGAATGGAGACCCCTAGAGGAGGATACAGGATATAGGGGATATTTCTGCTTTTCAGGATTTGATTTTGTTTCTTTTCTTATTTCATTATTATTCATTGCTTCCTATATGCTTTGTTTTAAAAGTACCTATGAGACAATGACCTGGTAATCTAGATGTAACTCACTAAAAATCAGTATATTTTAAAGAAGTGCTGAATAAATGGAAAGCCATCTCTTAAATATAATAGGAAGACCTAATATTATCAAGAAGTTAGTTTTCCTAAATCTTCAGATATATTATAGTCCTTGAAAATCATACATATCCAAAGAAAAGCTTGAAGTCCTTAACAGCGGATTGGCGTGGGGGAATCCCAGGGATATGTCCTGGAGTAGGATTAAAGGTTTTCATCATCCTGTACTCCTCAAATATATAATGCTCTGTGCGTCCCAGTTTCTAGTCGTAGAGCCAAAATGGGATGAAGGGCTTGGTCAAAGGAGATCATCTTATATCTCCAGCACCTTAAGGTAGTGACTTAATAAACATTGGACAGGTAGGTGGATGGATGGATGTGTGGATAGAGCCATTTATCAGACCAGTTTTGGAAAATGTTGAGATTTGGAAGCATCCTTACAGTGCTTCCAATGGAGTGGCTGAACTCTCACCGTTGATCTGTAGGAAATTCTTCTAGCATGGGCCGTGAGGCATGTGTGGAGAAAAAAATGAACTGTGACAGAAACTAATTAGATGCTTCTGGTTTGAGAGGGAGCTAGCTAGTGTTCTCTGTGGCTTTTTTTCAGTGTCACAGTTGGGTTCTACCTCCTTCTGTTAGTCCTCTCTCTGGGCCATGAGTCCTCAAGAATTCTGCTCTCACATGATTTCCTGAGTCTGGCCCATCTAGCAACTGCTGATCTGCCATAAAAATGAGAGCTGACATTTTGATAGCACTTTGTGAAGAATTTAGACTTCATAAACTTAATCCTCATTTCTATCCATTTTTACAGGTTAGGAAACTGTAAGATTAAAATATTGCTTAAGACCAACATAGGGTCTGAAGCAAAGTGGCTTTGAGGCCCCTGCTTTCAATGTCCACATTTCTCCTACAGAGGGTCTTCTCCACCATCCCTGGGCCACCTGCATTTTTACATTCCCCATATATCCCTGAATTTCAGAATGATCTCAGTTATATTCTCCCCTCTGTGTCCTGATTTCAAGTACTAAACGTATATTTAGCATGTCTACTCAGGCCCCCTAGCCAGTATCTGTCAAGCTTTATGGCTTGTGGAGTGATTAGGATCAGGAGCTCTGGAGTGGCTCTCTGGATTCTGCCACTCATTAGTGCTCTGCCCTTAGGCGAGTTATTTAACATCTCTGATCCTCACTTTCCTCATCTATAAAATGGGAATGGTGATATTATTTCCCTAATAAGTTGGTTGTAAATATTAAGTAGGTGCATGTGCATGTGAAAAAAATTACAGAAGTATTTGGTACACAAAACAGTATGGCTGGGCGCGGTGGCTTATGCCTGTAATCCTACTACTTTGGAAGCCTGAGGCAGGAGGGAGGATCACTTGAGTTCAGGAGTTTGAGACCAGCCTGGGCAACATGGCAAAACTCCATCTCTCCAAAAATAATACAGAAATTAACTGAGTATGGTGTTGCATGCCTGTAGTCCCAACTACTTAGGGGACTGAGGTGGGAACATTGCTTGAGCCCAGGAGGTCAAGGCTGCAGTGAATTGTGGTCGTGCCACTGTACTCCAGTCTGGGCGATCAAGTGAGACCAGACCCTGTCTAAAAAAAAAAAAAAAACAATGCTCAGTTGTCAAGATTAGCATCTATTGTTGTGATAATGATGTTTTGTCATCATTATCATAATCATGATACATGAAGTTAATAACCTGCCAGAAAATAAGACTTACTTGTCCCAAATCAGTAATGGAAAGTTTACAAAGCTTAGGTGCCAAGCCAGAAACTTCTCTTCAAACTAACTTATTAGTATGGAATTTTCATGCCAGCAGAAAGACTTCTCCACCTGTTGGAAATGCAGAAGATACAGGGTTCAGCACTGTGTGCCCAGTGGACTCCGCATGTCTCATGCTGCTATTACTTTGTTAGGGCTGTGTATGGAAGGGGAGTAGGACGATGTTGATCCCATTTAGCCCACTGCAGGAGCTGGGGTGGAACAGAACCCATCTGCTTATGGGCTTTGACCCCCCGCTAGAGATAGAAAGGAAACTGAGGATACACCATTTCTGTCCAGTCCCAACCCCGATTCTGCCCACTTTTCTCTCTCCTTTTCTCCTCAAGGTTTCTCATCAAACCTTGTACTTGATTTGGAGACTGGGCCCAGGGGATGTGTTGACTTTGTGAAGAAAGAGGAGACTTTGAAGGGCAAATGCTGCTTTGTGACTGCAATAATCACAGCCAGTCTCAGCTTTTTCTTCCCTCTCTTCTCCTTTGGCAAAATTTTTGATGGAAAAGAGAAGGGAGGCTGTAAATTTGACATTTTCATCCTGATGTTCAGGCTTATTTCAAAGAAGGTGTTTATGATTTAAATCCTATCTTTGATTGTGGAAATCCCTAGATTCTTGCTGCTGCTCAGTGTGAGGAGATAAAGTTCCACTATTAAACCCACCCTTCCTCCAAAGTTCCCCTATTAAACCCACCCTCCCTCCCCCACAGACACAGACACAACAAGCTCTGTGTAAATGGTTTTTTGAGAAATGTTTACACAATAGTTATTCAGAACCTGTAGGTTCCTTGATGCATATTTCTTCTGGGATAATGGTTCCTTTTTCTCATTTTGAAGTCCCAGCCTTTATAAGTAGAACTGATACCTTGTTTGAAATGAGGGAGGGTGAATAAGTAGGTAAAAGCGAGTGTGTGCAATTTATATGCCATTTATAGGCAAGTTTATTGGCTTTTTTAAATTCTAAAGTTGAATTTAAAAACAGCTATCACTTATAATAGAGCACCCAGTGTAACTACTACACTAAGTTCTTGATAAATATTTTATTTAATCTTCCAAACACTCTCCAGTGAATAAACTGAGGTTTAAAGAGGATAAATACTTTCCCTAGGGTCTCAAAATCTCCATCAGTGGTTCTCAAGCTGGTCCAAGGTCAGCAGCATCTTTATCACCTAAAAACTCATTAGAAATGCAGACCATCCAGTTCCACCCCAGACCTGCTGAATCAGACAGTCTGATGCTGGGGCCTGGCAGTCCATGTTTTAACAAGTCATTCGGGTGATTCTAATCAATGCTAAAGTTTGAGACCTAGTCATCTAGACTTGGGCCTTTGAGGTTCACCTGTCACTTGTCTACATCTTGATCATTTTGAGATTTTGACTGCATCTAAGAGATTTTTAATAAGCAGAAGTAAAACTGCTGAAATTAGTTATAGCATCAGTTGATTTTGTCTCCTTTTCATCATAATTAGACAGCTTTCCAATAAAAATACGGCTTAAGAAAGGTTTGAGTTGAATGTTCATGAAACTTGTATGGTCTTAGTGGCCTTGGAAATAGGACATTTATATGTAAAAGTCCTAAATAACATAGTAGAAGTCATGACTCAGTTATCTTTCTGGAAAATGCATCTCTAGTTATTGTATTGCTGCAGCTCTGTGACCTGGAATACTTCCAGCGTCTGGAAGAGGCCTTAGACTTTCCACTGCCCCTTTTTGCACTTGAGCCATCACTTGGCTTCCCCATAATGATGATCACAGTGGAACGTTTTGGGTGGTTTCATGCCAAGAGCTGCTCTGTTCCCTTAGTGTCCTCTAACATTCTTTAGAGGTCATTTTCAGGAGGGAGTTGGGTTCACAAGGCAGATATGTTTAATGATCTGCCTTAGAGCTGAGTCCCCCTCGCCATTACATATTCCACATCAAAAAGAGGTTTTGGAAAGCATCCTTGCAAGTGGAAGGAAGGAAAGTTGCTCTGGCATTTCATGCACCATTGTATTAAATGTTATATGCTCTGTGCTCAATGGGATAACATATTGCCACATATCTCACCTCAGAATGATCCCATAAATGTCAGTAAAAATTAACACAACCGAGATCCTTTTCTGGCATAGAATAGAAAAGATTTTAAAAGGATGCTCAATCATGTATTTAATATGAAAGGCTTTCATAGACAAGGAGAGATAAGTGAGAGAGATAAAGTCAGAACTCATAATCAGATATTTGACATCAAATCATAACTTGGCCATTCTGAAAATACTATGGAACGTGAATTGTTATACTCTTTCCAGAACCATTTGCAGCATATGCCTCCACTGACAGGACTGGCTGGCAGCACAAGCGTTAGTCTTAACAGTGCCTGAAGTTAACAAAGGGCATCTCTGGGTACTCGTTTTATCTCTTCGCACTGGTTATTGTCCATACAACTCAGTTTACCTTAAGCTTAGTCACTATACATAATTCAGAGGTTACTTTCCTAGTAGCTCTGTTTTTAAAAATACATGCCCAAAGTGCTGTAATCCCAGCGCTTTGAGAGGCCAAGGTAGGCAGATCACTTGAGCTCACGAGTTTGAGACCAGCCTGGGGAACATGGCAAAGCCCCATCTCCTCAAAACATACAAAAATTAGCCATGTGTGGTGGCACAAGCCTGTAGTTCTAGCTACTTGGGGGCCTGAGGTGGGAGGATCACTTGTGCCAGGGATGTTGAAGCTGCAGTGAGCCATGTTTGCACCATTGCACTCCAGCTTGGGTGACAAACCAAGATTCTGTCTCAAAAAAGAAAATTATAAATAATTCAGGCATTTAACAAATATCTACCACTTGACCTAATAGAAAAAATAGTTCAATACAGTTAAGTACCCACATGTCACCCCTTAATCCTGTGATTCCCATCGTTTTCCAGAGATCATCATCCTGAATTTGCTGTTGTTCATTATGTAATACATGTTTTTATACTTTTACTGTATATTTATGTTTCCATAAGCAGCATCTAGTATTGTACTACATGTTTTAAACTTGTATATGTGGTATCATATTGTATACATTCTTCCTTCTTCACTCAGTGTTTTCAGATTTTAGCCACTGTTGATGCTTGTAGTCCTGGCTCATTCCTTTTCCTTGCTGTTTAGCATTTCATTGTATGAATAGACCACGGTTTAGAAAAACTAATATACTGTTAATGGACACAGTTGATTACAGATTTTCACTGTTAAAAGCAATTATACAATGTAGATGTTCCTTTCACACATGTTCTCTATCACATGGAAAATTATGTCCAGAGAGCACACCAGAAAAAGGAGGCGGCTTCTCATAGCTAAGAGGGACTGGCCCAGGGGCTTTGGCTGTCTACAGACTGGTAATTCATGAGGCCTTACTGCTTGAGAAGCTGTGCTGCCAGAACAGTGGTTCTCAAACTCTAGCCTGTATTAACCTCACCTGGAAGGCTCCTTGAAACACAGATTGCTCTGTAGGTCTGAGGTGAGGCTGAGACTTTGCATTTCTAACAAGTTCCCAGGTGATGCTGAGGCTGCTGGTTTGGAGACTACACTGGGAACTGCTGCTGTAGTACATAATACAATTGGAATGGCTGAACCACATGACTGGATATTGCCAAATTGCTCTCCAAAGTCTATAATTACCAGCAGAGTAGTGAGAGTTCCCAATACTCCACATTCTTTTTAGCACATGTCATTGTCAGCCTTTCAAATTTGTGCCTGATGGCTGTAAAATGATAGAATATTGCCAAAGTTTTTGTTCTTAGATAACAAGTAAGGTTGAGCAGCTTTTCCTGTCTTCATTGGCAATTTGATTTCCTTCTTGGTGAGTTGCCTGTTCATGTACTTTGACCACCTTTCTCTTAAGTTTCCTTTATCGACTCCTGGGAGTTCTTTTTATTTCCTGGATATTAATCTTTTTCAGTTATGGGCTAAAATGTCTAATCTTTTTCAGTTATGGGTTAAAATGTCTTCTGTCAGTCTGTGGCTTGCCTTTGCTCTTTATTTATCGTGTCTTTTGGTATACAGAAGTTTCAGTTTTTATGTAATCAAACGTCATTCTTTCTTTATGGCTTGCATTTTTTATATCTTGTTTAAGAAATCCTTTTTCCCTTGAGGTCACAAAGATGTCCTCTGACATTTTCTTCTCAAAGTTTTGTAGGTTTGCTTTCATATTTATGTCTTTAATCTTCTTGGAATTTATTTTTGTGAATGGTGTAAGGTGGGGATATAATTTTATTATTTCCAATCAGAACGCCAGTTGTCTTAGCAGCATTCATTGGATCACCTGTTCTTTTCCCCACTTGTGTGTAATACCAACTTTGAGAGAGAAAGAGAGAAAGAAAGAGAGAGAGGGATCTGTTCTAGACTCCATATTCTGGTCCATTGTTCTTTTGCCCACCTATGCTTTAAAAAGACATGAGTTATTGGATGAAGGTTCTTACTATTCTGAGTTACTGGACTGTTCTCTCTCGAGTCATAGGACCTTAGGGCAAGCACACTTCCCCAGTGCCTGTTTCCCACCAGCCTCCTGCCAAACTTGACTACCTGCTTCCAAATCTCCTAGTTCCTAATTCTTGCCTCAGAAATGTCTAGTCAAGCACATTTGCAGAGCTATGATTGTCATTTCCTCAGCCTGGTGAGTAATTCCGCCCTTTTTGGCTTTGGTTATCTACTTTCCAGGCTTTCTCTTAAGACTTAGATTGAATTTCTCTTGTCTTCTCTACAAGCCAAAATAACTTTACCAATTATAGGTTTACAGTAGAAAAATACTTTCCTATACAAAGTTCCTGGACAGAATGGTTGTCCACCAACAGTAATGGAAGGGTTGTTCTCTCAGTTACTATAAAAGCTTTAGGCATAATCTCTAAATACCTGATAGCAAGTGTCTGAGTTACTAATAGTAAATGAATGAGAACTGTGCTGTTTCCATAACCAGAATAAGGTGCTAATTCTTTCAGAAAAATGATTGGAAAAGGCATATTTTTCATTTTTATCACATTGTTTACAGAGTAAACACTAGTTTTTTGACAGAATGTTGTGATGCAACAGGAGTGTCCCCAGGTCTCATTGCTTTTAACTTTGTGACCTTGGGCAAGTCACTACCTTTCTGGGTCTTCCATGTCTTCATTTCTAAAAGGAAAAGAATTAGGCAAGGTGATTGTCAAGGCTTCCTACTCAGAAATTTTGACCCAGTCTCTGGGGAACTGACACATCTCAAAGAACTGGGAGAAGGGTATCATTTATGTCTTTCAGAGGCCAAAAATACTCCCAGATTATAGAACACGCATGATTATAATGAATGGGTATTACAGTGAAGATTAATGTATTTCATTATCTAATCTTCTCTAGGTAACCAAAATAGGTCAGGCTTAGACTTCATCTTATTTTAATGCAGCCAGTCTCACATGGCAGGGATATTTGCAGCCTAGAAGTCAGCTAAGGACTTTGGGAAGTCTTTTTTTTTTTTTTTTAATGACTTTTATTTCATTTGTTGGTTTTAAATTGCAGCAGTGATCTCAGTCAAGATCCAGCCCAAATTCTTTTGACACACCTTCTCCCATTAGATCATCTGGCCCACATTTTGCCAGGTGGAACTCTCCTCCGGCAAGGTATAAGCATAACAAGGAACAGCTGCTTTGTCTACTAGGGCCAAGTGGGAAGACAGATGTGCTGCTGTACAAACACTCTGCCATCCTTAAGCCAGGCTCCCCATGCTGTTTGGACTCACAGCACCTTTGTCTTCCTTGTCTTTTTGTTGTCTTTTAGAAGAGGGCATGGAAAAGAGTTTCTAGGCTTTTTTGAATAGTTAACTTGAATGGCAATGTATAGGAAAAGTATAAGGTCTCTGAGGTTGGCACAACACCGAATGCAGAGTTTTGGTTTTCGTTTTGTTTTGTTTTGTTTTTTTGAGACAGAGCCTCTCTCTGTTGCCCTGGCTGCTGGATGCTGGACTGCAGTGGCACGACCTCGGCACACTGCAACCTCCGCCTCCCGGATTCAAGCAGTTCTCTGCCTCAGTCTCCCGAGTAGCTGGGATTACAGTTACCCACCACCACACCTGGTTAATTTTTGTATTTTTAGTAGAGACGGGGCTTCACCATCTTGTCCAGGCTGGTCTTGAACTCCTGACCTTGTGATCCACCTGCCTCAGCCTCCCAAAGTGCTGGGATTATAGGCGTGAGCCACCATGCCTGGCCCAGAGCTCTTTTAAACAAGCAATCTGTCCAGCCAGGTGGGCCTTGGAGCTGGAGGGTCAGGCACCAGTACAGCTGTTATTTGCTACAGACTGTAAAGAAGTGTGAATTTCAACTTGTTACTTCCCTACCACAATTCTGAATCAGAATGATCATGACTTTGCTAACAGAAGAAGGTAATATTCTCTGTACAGGGGAAAAAAACTAAGAGAATATTTTTCCAGAATGCCCACTGTGGTTATCTCTGGGAGAAAGGATTATAGGTTTCTTTAGCTCTCTCCTTTTAAAATATTTTCCTTATTTTCAACAACGGACATCAATCGTGAAACCCCAAAAAAGCAATAAATGTTATATTTTTCAAAACTTCCACTATGCCTCAGGTGGAAGATCATAATTTTTGACATGATGGATAAAGGTCCTCACAATTTGGCCCAACCCAGTTTGCAAGCCTTGGTGTTCTTCAGATCCAGTGAATTTTGCTCACCATCACCCAGCATGCCATGACCTCTCACAATGCAGTGATGCTTGCTCTGTCTGCAGCACTATCTACCACTCTGCTCTCTACCCTACCCAGCCTTCAGGATTCTTTCTGAGAATTTTTTGTGTCCACACGCCTCCCCCCCAACCCAGGCTGGATTAGTTTCTCCATTCTTACTGTTCCTGTAGCACTGCATACAGATATGTACTCTAGCAGTGACTGACTTATACAATAAAGATTGTTACACGACTGGCTCTTCTATAAACCATCAACTTCTTGAGGACGGAATTGACTGAATTTAAATCACCTAAAGATACTACTGTGTGGTAGACTTGCCCTGAATTCTTGTTGAATAGAGCAGGTGTTCATGGTAGATATCCACCAGCAGATTTTAATGGTATTTCTTTATTTCTAATGGCATTTGATGCCCTGCCTGGAATACCAACACAAGAAAAAAAGGATTCGCAGTATCTTACCTTGGTAACTTACCTCAGGATGTTTTCCATGGACCTGTACACCCTCTTGCCAGCCCAGATGGTTGCTCAAATGGTTGAAAATTTGGTTGTCTTGCTGGTTTTTATGAGAGGCTGTACCTAGTATTCTCTGCCCATTGGTACTATACACTTTGTGAATCAGCAACCCCTTTCTTCACATTTCTCAGGATATCCTCACTAAGGTCTTGTATGCCATCTAAAATTTCCTTGATGCCATATGTCTTCTTACAGAGAATCACCTACATTTTGTTTGGTTTACATTGAAGACATATATCTTTGACCATGCCCTAGTTTACTCAGACTGTTCTCCTAAGAAAAAAGTTAAATTTAATTTTGGGTTCTCCTGTAGGCTCTAAGAGTCTTCTTCATACTTGAATGTATTAATTATCACTTATTGCTTCTACTTTAGCGTTAACACACTGGATAATGGCATTCCAACATATCCTAAGCTTTAGAGAGCCAGAGGAATCTGTTGTTACATTTTACATGTACAGTCTTTTATATATATTGCAATATGTATTGAGTATGTATTTTATATAACATAATTGCATTTTGTGCAGATTTGAATATGTAAAATTGAAATGGTAGAATATACTAAAAGTATTAATAAAGCCTCACTCCAATTTTTATTTTATTTATTTTTATTTTTTATTATTTTTTTGAGACGGAGTCTCGCTCTGTCGCCCAGGCTGGAGTGTAGTGGCCGGATCTCAGCTCACTGCAAGCTCCGCCTCCCGGGTTTACACCATTCTCCTGCCTCAGCCTCCCGAGTAAGCTGGGACTACAGGCACTCGCCACCTCGCCCGGCTAGTTTTTTGTATTTTTAAGTAGAGACGGGGTTTCACCATGTTAGCCAGGATGGTCTCGATCTCCTGACCTCGTGATCCGCCCGTCTCGGCCTCCCAAAGTGCTGGGATTACAGGCTTGAGCCACCGCGCCCGGCCCCAATTTTTAAAGTAAAGTTGACTAGAATGACAATTTCAAAGCTGGAAGGCTTGAGTCGATTGTAAACTGTGTTGAACCTGCAGCCACATGGCAGTGCCATTTTGGCCAGTAAAATGCAAATAAATACCTGACTTCCCTTGGCAATGTCCTGTGAACTGCATTGCTTTTCACTGCATAGGAACTAGTACTCGTGGTTTTAGTGTCTGTTTATCTGTTATTTTAACATCTTCTCCTGTTAGAATTGAAAATATTTTTGTAGCCTTAGAATGTCACACTAAGCATTCATGAAATGGTGGTAGTACTTGTGCCGAAACTAGCACATGAAAATAAATATGCTTGGAATAGAATTTAGATACGGAGAAACATGAATAAGGTCAAATAGCCCCCATGGTACACTGTGCTGTTAATTTAGAAATGAGTGCTCTGTTGCTACTGGAGATGATGCTTAGGAAATAAAGTGGAACATTGAAATAAAAATGCACCATGGTGATGTAGATCTGTGCTTCCTGAGAATGCATTTAATCCTGTGGAGAAATCAGTTTTGAATTTTGCATATATTGAATTATTCAAATTTCAGGAACGCATCCTTTGCATAAAATGCATCCATCTGGTTCTTGGGATTTTTTTCATAATTAAAATTATGATATGCCAGTTTCAAAATCTCCTTTTAAAATACATTGGGACAAAAATTATAGATTAAAGTATGAAACATGAATGACTTTTATTAATATAGTTCTCACCAATTACTTTACTTTAGCTTAATAACTTCAAGCCATTCTTTCCATAAATATTTTTGAAGGTTTCTAGCTGTAATACTGTATATCCAGGGTCATAGGGTCATTTAGGACAAACATTTGGTATCCTAGAATAGAATGTTAAAATTGGAAAGAACCTTAGAGATCATTTTACAAAGGAGGAAACAGATGGTTAGAGAGGGCAGCTAAGGGACTGGCTCAGGGTCACAAAACATTTCAAAGTATTTCTAATTGTATTGTCTCAGTTTTTCAATATCTTTTCCTCCCTCTTTGTTTCTTCATATGTATGGACCTTTTTCCACCACGATAATAAGCTGAAGTTCAGATATATTGATGGACCCAGAGTAAGAGTGGAAGTATCTGAGTTTCTTTAAAAAAAAATTTTTTTTGAGATTTTTTTCCTGCTTTAGATTTTTGGGGTCCAAAATCTTGTAATTAGATTTTTTTCATGATTTCCAAATACCAATAGTATTGTGCTACTATGCATTGTACAAATATGGCTAAGCACGGTGGCGCACACCTGTAGTCCCAGTGCTTTGGGAGGGCAAGGTGGGAGGATCGCCTTAGCCCAAGAGTTCCAGAACAGCCTGGGCAACATTGCGAGACCTCGTCTCTACAAAAAATTAAAAATCAGTTAGCTGGGCATGGTCATCCACACCTGTAGTCCTAGCTACTCGAGGAGCTGAGGCAGGAGGATCACTTGAGCACAGGAGTTCAAGGCTGCAACTATTATCACACCACTGCACTCTAGCCTAGGTGACAAAGCAAGACCCTGTCTCTTTAAAAACACACAAGCAAACAAAAAAGTACGTTATACAAATAGCACATCAAATTCTGATGAGAGTGTTCCTCATGGAGTTTTTCTTCTTTTCAAGATAACGCATATGGTAAAACATTGCGGCAACACCATGGCTGGGTAGTTCGAGGGGTTTTTGCGGTAAGTGATCCTTCTTATCTCCTATTATTAACTGTATTGGGTGTGCCAGTGGCTAGGGCTAGAAGTCTCTTCTTATCCAGTTATTTATCTAGTTACAATTGTCAGAAACAAGGTAGTGTGTGTGTGTCTGTGTGCGTGTGTGTGTATGTGTGTGTATGGTGTTTTTGTTTGCTTTGTTTTTGAGGATAAGAACAAAATGTTATTTATTTCATTTACATTTATAGGCCTTTGGGGTGCGGAAATGTCAGCAGTAAAAAGTATCTAGAATAGCAAAGACTGTTAAAGAAATAGGAATAAAAGAGTTGATGCTTTACCCTAGCCAATTCTAATTACTCTAGCCAGTTCCAATAACCTTGTGAAGATTTGCCTCATAAGTGGTTGCCTTTCTGATAAGGTAGTAAAAAGCTTAAGTATCCTAGCAGAAGTAGATAGGAAGCAGTGACCCTAAATACTTATCATTGAAGGGAAATGATGCATTCAGGTGATGTAGTCAACCTAATAGCTCCCTCTGCTGCTCATTGTATTCATTCCTTTTAATTCTTAGCTCTTAGTTGATTTTTTTTTTCCCTAATTGAATTTTGTCTTTGAATATTAACTGTATTGGGTGTGCCAGTGGCTAGGGCTAGAAATCTCTTCTTAGCCAGTTATTTTCATCATGAAGGTGTTTTGTATTCATGTGTTTTGGCTCTGATTACCCACCACCCTCTTCTTCCCAGCATGTTTAACTAGGAAAAACACAAACCTCAGACTCTTAGTCTCCTGGGGAGGTCACTTGTCCAGCTTTATAAAATAGCAGGAGTAGATGGCTCCTTTATGTCAGCAGTACACTCTGTGATTCTTCCCATCCAGGAGAAGGTCAGTCTTAGTCAAATCTGGTCATGAAAAGGCAGTC
This sequence comes from Piliocolobus tephrosceles, assembly GCF_002776525.5. Classification (NCBI taxonomy): domain Eukaryota; kingdom Metazoa; phylum Chordata; class Mammalia; order Primates; family Cercopithecidae; genus Piliocolobus; species Piliocolobus tephrosceles. Next base: position 21,242,777 of record NC_045441.1, on the reverse strand, counting down.
TCATGCAGTTGTATGTCAGGAAACCTCATAGAATGTACTCACATTCTTTGGAAGGTTGGGGAATAAAGTAGCCTTGTAGATGGTATCTTTTACGGATGTAAAGGATGCATCATTTGCCTAAAGAGAGAACTGTTTGGGTCATGCTTTATTAGGGAGGCCAGTAAAGTGGGAATAATGTACAGTACAAGAAATCAGATTCTAGTGAAAATGAAATATTTTTTGAAAGCATGGACATTAAAGCTCCATATCCCATTCCCTGTTCACTGGGATAGGTGCTGGACCAAATGAAGCTACAGACTGCTCACCCTTACCTTCAATACACCTTGAATAATCATAATTGCTACCATGTAGCTATTGGCACTTGTTGTGTACCAGGCACTCTAACAGGTACTTTCATATTCTTTATCTTCATTAATTCTCAGGATTAACTCCCACTATTTTATACTTTCAGAACAATTAATTCCAGTCCCCAAGTACCAGAGTGAGGCTATGTCAGAGCCTAGGTCTAAACTCAGATCTGTTATCTCCAAGGTGCTAGTTCTCACCTCCATTAGAGCTCTCTGCAGTGAAGACAGTCACTGAGAGGCCTCTACTGAGTTCTTAGGCAGTGGATGCTCACTGTGTACTTTGATCTCCCTGAGTGAATATTGTGATTGCTAGCTTGTGCCTGATACCTGAGTTGCCCTAAAACAAGTGTGGGGGGAAGGGTTCAGTATAGAAGGCAAAATTTAATCCTGAAATATTGAAGATCCCAGAGATATTGTCAATAAGAATGCAGCTATAGTAGAAAACTTACCAGCATAAATCTTTTTTTCCTTTACCCTATACTTTAATGGATGCAAAGCATAAGTCTTTAAGAGAACTTTATAACTTTATTATGCTAATTTAGACTCATAAAAAATTTTAGAAATCATGGTAGAAAGGGAAGAAATTAAAACTGTCCATATTTTCCTTTTTTAACATTTTTGTGTTTTACCGTCTTAGCTTCTTAATTTACATATTCTTTTAAATATTGACCTATTTATATACTTTAATATAGATGTTTATATATACATGCATATAGTATATGTGTATAATTATCTTTATTTTGTATACTTACTCTGTATGTGTATATACATTTTTTTCTACCTTTAGCTTGTATAATTTTATATCCCCCCCAACTGAATAGAATCTATCATTATAATTTTTAAATGCCATAAAAGAGTCTTTGAAAAAAACACTATTTTTAGTGACTGTATAATATTTTCCTAGTATGGAGATATCATAATTTATTTGCTCAGTCCTCTGTGTGAGAGACTTAAGCTGCTTCTAAGTTTAGAATAAAACAGGTTAGAAATAAAACAGCATCTGTTTATATGCATTTTTGAAAAAAATTCTTATTTCCTCAAAATAAATTCCTAGAAGTAGAACTGCTGTGTCGAATACTAAGAACTACAACCACAGTTTACAGTTTTGAGCACTTAACATGCACTAGATGTTGTTTTAAGTGCTTGACATACTAAGTCTCATAACCCTGAGATATATTCCATTATTTTCCCTGCTTGTAGACAGAGAAACTTGAGACACAAAGTGATGAGGTAATATACCCAAGGTTGTAGAGTAAAAACATCTTGAAGGCTTTAAATATTATTGCCAATAAAGGTGCTGGTTTTTAAGAAAATAGATTATGTGATGCATTTGGCAACAGCCTTATCAGTAGAGGAGTCTGTAGCTAGATTGGCCCTTTCACCCTCTCTATTACGCGCCAAGTCATGCCTACTTTGGAAGGTTTGTAAGTTTTCTAACATGGTAACTTGCAGAGCCAAATTCATGTTAACTAATCTCAGTTGCTGCGGGAAACATTGTTTACATCCAAGGAATTTGACTTATCAGCCAAATAGTGACTTTTTAATCTTTCAGCGGTTATACTCTACTGAGCTGATAGCCATTTCAGGCAAGGTGGCTGCCTCCATCTTGGTCACTAACTAGCCTTCATTTGACCTTTTTGGTTTCCTCTTCAATCAGACTAGACAGTTGAACTCTATTACTGGTTCTCCCCTTTTTTTTCTAGAGTGCTGATGGCTGAGTGTAGAATTCTAGGTTAATAAACATTTTCCCTCCAAATTTTGAAGACATTCTTCTATAGTCCTCCAGCTTCCACTATTACTATTGTAAAATCCTATTCTGTTATATATAATCTCTTCCTTGTCCCTTTCGAGATGTTTTAGGTTGTTTACTTTATCCCCACATTCTGAAATTTCATGACGCTCCCTTTTGGTCTTTATCACTCATTATGCTGAGCACTTGGTTAGGTCTTTAAATCTGGAGACTCCTATCCTCCAGTTCTGGGAGAATTTCTTTTGTTATGTTTTTGGATAACTGCCTTCTCTTCATTTTCAGTTTTCCTACTCCCTTGTACTTTTACCATTATCTAAGTATTTATCATGTGCCAGGCAGTGGGCTAAATACTTCCTACAGATCCCATTAATCCTTAAAATAAGGAAAGTGGTATTAGTCTTCTTCTGTAAATAAGGAAACTGAGATTCTAGGAAGTTAAGCACTTTGCATAAATTCCTCAAACTAATATGTGAAAGATCTGAGATTCAAGTCCAGGTCTGCTTCATCTAAGTCTGTGCTTTTTAGCCACTGCATGACAATGCCAGTCACTCTCTTACTGCAAAAATGGGGAGGGCTGATTCTCAAAGACTTTCAAAGTATAAGGAAGATCAGGAAAGCAACTGTGGAATGATAATTCAAGATTCTTCAAAAAGCCTCTGCTGAGATCTAGTGAACACCAGAAAACAGATTTTAGCAAGCTTAGGGAATATTGGCCCGCAAAGGAAGAGAAGGATGAGATGCCTAGGAAATCTGTTAGGGAAGTGGCATAGTATGGTGGTGTGATTGAAAAACACAGAGATGATCCAAGTTCAGATCTAGCCCTGGCACTCATTAGCTGTATGACGTTTATATATAAAATAGAGATATAAACTGTATGGGGTTCTTATAAAGATCAACTAGAATAAACTATGTTAAAGCATCAGCACACAAGCAAACAACAAATGTTAGCTCCCATCCTTTCTAGAAAGCATTCAAGAGCACAAAGGAAATATTGTTCATATGGGGGAAAAATAGATGATATGCAAAGATATATATAGAGATGAGATACAAATAAGAGAATGAGATGCCCTGGAAGACGGGCCATGTGGGAATAAAGACCATGATGGCAATATGCATATAGATTCTGAAGATTTGAGGGGAATAGTCTGGATCACACTGTGGATCAGAAGGGAGCTTTTCTCAGACTCTCTCTCAGCATTCCCTGATGTGATAGCATTATTTGTCCTTAAGGTGGCCCAAGTGCACACTTGTTTCTTCTAGCCTTAAAGTTATTTGAATTGGTCCTTGAAACATAATTTTAGAGAAGCTACAAATTAGAAGGGTAGTCATATTTCTTTACTCTTGCTCTTCTCAGCTGTGTGTATGTGTGAAAGTATGTGTGTGCATGTGCACATGCATAAAAATAAGTGTATGAGAGACAGACTTGATGCAGATTCTCATGGGTTATTCTTTTGCAGTTAGCTTTAAGGGCAGCTCCATCCTATGAAGATTTTGTGGCCGCGTTAACTATAAAGGAAGGTGACCATCAGAAAGAAGCTTTCAGTATTGGAATGCAGAGGGACCTCAGCCTTTACCTCCCTGCCATGGAGAAGCAGCTGGCCATACTGGACACTTTATACGAGGTCCACGGGCTGGAATCCGATGAGGTGGTATGATGGCTGCTGGGCAGCACCTCCTAACTTCAGGGATTAAAGTGCTAAACTGTTTTGTTGCCCCACTTAATTTCCAGCAACAGCCTCAACCCTCTCCAACCCCTTCACTTTGGGGGATGGACAGGAGGAGGCAAAACCCAGTGCTTTTATAATTTTTAAAATGCATATGTGTTTAGTTTAAAGATCAAGGTGCTATATATTTCAGTTCAACAGGCCTACTGGAAACCAAATGATAAGCTGCTGTAGACTTGAACAGCAAGTTACAAGAGCAGATTTGACAAACAAATTTGCTGTTGTGTATTGTATTGTTTTTATATTTTAGTTCTAATGGGCCACCCAAACCCAAGCTGAAAATCAGCAAATCCCATATTAAGTACCATAATTCATAGTCAGTGTTTCAGCCAACTTAGACTAGACATTTGGAGGTAGTATAAGCTGCTTTGTTGAAGCTGGGTAGAGTTTGCTGTTCCTAGATGAACGTTCTTCAGTGGACCCTCTTCATTGCAACTCTGTCAGTGATAAGGGCCTGTGTAGTAAGGATGTTCAGGGCATTCACGTGACGATGCAATTGTGGGAGGCGAAGAAGACGTGGACAGGAGTCCCATCCTTGCTGACAGGCATGAGACCGTTCCTCTGAGAAGATTAATGGTGTGCCCTAACCCCAAGTTGGAGGGGAGAATATGAGAGAGGCGGGACAGGTCATTTGAGATGACACCTCCCAACTGCCTACCATTTACCAGCATGTTCCCCATGCATTATCTCAATTGGACATCACAAGGAATGACACTCAAAGGGATTATTACCCCACTTCAAAAGCAAGGTTTAGAAGTTGAGGCATCTGTTCACAGTCACGTAGTTTCTAAGCAGAGGAGCCAGGTCATTTCCAAGTGTGACCTGGACTGCCTCTGCACCATAGTCATATGGAGTGCTTGTTCAAACAGCAGATACCCAGGCCTTATTTTGACCTAAAGTACCAGAGTCTAGGTAGTGGGACATAGGAATCTGCATTTTGATAAACTTCACATGTGATTCTTCTGCACACAGTATTGAAAAGCAACTAGATTAAATTCTAGTTTACAAAATTACCAGTTTTCTTCAAGAACTAAATGATATGTCCTTTTTTTTCAAAAAGGAATAGGCCGCCATTTAAATAAAATAGCTAAATGGAGAGTGAGAAGTGGAGCAAGTTTACTCAGCAGCATTCTTAATTGAGCCAGCATTGATACCCAGCCAGTAGGCCTTTGCATTGCATTCAGGGGCCATGGCTGTGAACCTGCTTACCAATTAATCTCGGTTTAATCGGCAAAAATGCAGAGCAGGCAAAATGTAGCTGTTTATCAATCTCAGAAGCTTTGGGACAGTGTCAGAGTTGAAAGATGAGACTTAAGAAAACAGTTTCTTAAACTTCTTAAAACTTAAGAAACATTATTTCATAAAACAATGTTGAATGGGCATTCTTCTGCACAGTGTGATGCTCCAACCCTGGCCCTAGTCTCAGTAGATCATGCTGCCTTGAGTGTGCATTGGAAAGAAGCCATGGGTACCTTCCCCATTAGAGGCTACTTCCTTCTAGTAACAGGAAGGGAAGTTCCAGCATAAGGTAGTTATCCAGGGTCAAAGGTCCTTTGAGGGGCTTGGTTGAGTTGAGCATCATCTCTAGATGATGCTGTTCCTGCTGCAGATCTCTAGGATGGAGGGAATTCTCTCTTTAGTCAGAGAAGTTTATGTAGGCAGGGGTACTGGTTTTGCCTTTGTGTGTTTTTAAACAAATGAACATTTATTTAGCTCAGATTAATTAGGTATTTTGCCCACATAAAGACTTCTGGAAAATACTTAAACTTCAAAAATCAGTATCACATGTTTTAAGGCTAGGGAGAAAGGAGGGGGGGGGGTATTAAAATGATATTGATTATTTTGTATTTTGCCAAGGGGTGTGTGTGTGTGTTATTTCCCTCCCACTCTCATGAGCAGTGAGTATAGATCTCCTTCTCTGATTAGTACGAATATGATGGCAGGACTTGGGGATAGTCCCTGCCCTTGACATAGCCCCCTAAAATGGAAAAAGAAAAGAAGCCAGTTTTTGCTTGTAGTTGGAATGAAGATGTTTTAAGCATTGTACCATTTAGAGGGGATGATACCAGGTGGTTGGTAGAATTGTGCAGCGTGATCATTCTAAACAGCTGCTGGTGCTCCCTGCCACCTCAGGTGAACTCTGTGGTCTCTTGGAGAGGTAGCACTCTGAAAATACGTCAGGTTTGCCACCCCAGCTCTGAATACACACAAAAGGAAAGCTGCTCAGCATGGCCATTTTGCATTTGTATAGGTAGTGCCTAGATGTACACAACTCAATTTGCTGGGAACGAGGGGCTTAATATTATCTGAGATCATTGAGAAACCAGATCAGACAGAATAGCTTGAATAAGTTACATTTTCCAATTACCCTTTTTCCACATCTGTAGAAAGAGGGTAATATTTTTTAATAGGTATTTTCCCCACTGGAGCATATTAAGTTTGCCTAAGATGTATAAAAGTTTAAGATGTATAAAAGTTTGCTTAAGGAACTGAGGATCCTTAAATAAAAATATTAGAAATTGAACCTAATACTAAACAGTAAATTCAGCTTAACCTAAATCTGGGCATAGTCAGAGGTTCCTCCTACATCTACAGTATTTGCTCTCTGTTGTAGTTAAAGTCATAATTTGTGCTGATGTGTAGTCACTTTGCAAGAAAGGGGCAATGAGAAAAGATATTTAAAGCTTTCTCTCCATTGCCCTCCAAGACTTCTGGGACACCTAAGTTTACTTTCACCATTGCTGTGAGAGGAGGTGAGAAAACTCTAGTATTTTGTTGGCAGAGTAATCACCTTGTTGTCATTGCTCAAAGCATTTTTAGGATTATTCTTCTAGCATAACCTTTAGAGAAAACTGGAAGAAAAAGGAAATTGGTCTGCTAGGTATTATAGACACAAATAAGTAACATTAGGCTAACCCCTTATGAGACATTTCCACACAATTTCATTGTGCCTGTACTTCTCCCTATGGTAAAAGCCAGTGTTTACACTTTGTAGGTATCAGGGTGTATTTGTTGAATTAAACAAAATATTTTCAGTGATGGCAAGTCTCTTGACTTTTGAAAACAAGCCAGATTCCTTATAGCTAATGCTGGTGAAAAATGTTAAATTGGAGAGATCCCTTTTGGGAGTGAAACCAAATTGTAACTATGAGGAGAAGATGATCTTCTCATTGGCTCTTGATGTAGCTCTGAAGGGAGTTCCAGAAGAGGAGCTCTCACAGAATGTTGGGCCTATGGGCCCAAGACATTGACTTTGAAGGGTAGTTCTCATTAGGATGTATAAGTAGTGGCTTGAGGCACCTTCTTATCATTATTTGTATGTCATTCTGATTATTAAACTTCCCCCAATGTCATATTCCGTGATGAGGGATTTCTGAACTCCATAGTCCAGCCTTGTTGCTTTTCTCTCTTCTTTGCTACTGAAAATTGCCAGCAGTACTGCCATCAGCACGCCAAATCTGCCCCCACTTATGTTTGTTCTGCCCCATTTCTCAGGAGCAGCTTCTAGCACATATGTAGAGCATCTGGCACCAACTTAGCCCAGGGCTGGGTGCCCGATCAGTGGGGATTCTGTTTCCCCACCTCCACACTGCAAGAGCTTCTTAAGAAGGAGCCCATATTCCCATTTGTAGCTGGAAAGCCTGTGAATGACATGACATGGGGCACCTAGGAAAGATGATTATTGGAGGAGTGCAGCTGGAAAATTTGCACTCTTCTCCTTTTGGTTATTACTTTCCATGTATATTAACAAAAAGTTGATGCTTTTAACTTTATATTTTCAGAAAAGTGTTTTTAATTAAAAATATGTGATAGGGACCAAATAAGTAAAGTACATTTTTCTCCACTAAATTTGAAGTGAGGTAAAGAGGAGCTGAAGTAAGAGTTTTTTTTAAAGGAAACTTAATCTGATTGTGAAAATCATACATATGGATAAATATCAGATAAGGCAGTAGAGTCAGAGGGTCATGAGCAATAGACGATGATGTGAGGCATTTGGGGAACTTTCTGGAGGAAAATTAAGTTTTTTCCTAGCAAACTACCATGTCCTATGAGAACTTGGTTATATAATGGTGCATTTCTGAATCACTGATTAAAACCAGTTGCTTCTGATTTTAGTCACAGGTTTTACAACTATTCAGCTCTCCCTCATGTTTCATTTCTTTTTTTAAGATAATCAACCTTTTTTAAATTTTAAAATTTTTAGATGTAGAATTTATAAGTAAAATATATTTTCAGCCATTGTTCTGTTAGCTGAGCTAATGTGTTTGGTCTTTGAGGGCCTAACTACAGATACTCGTGATCTTGTAAGGTTTCCACACAAACTTCATTATGTATGGTAAATTTGTATTCCTATGAATTGTATACAGAATGCTTTCGTTAGAAGTACATTCTACTTCTGTACGTCCCTTTGTAATCTGCAGTTGCTTACTCAGGGGTTTCGTAGTCATTTCATAAAAAACAATTCACTAGCTGTCTAATGGTATTTTAAGACTGTTTATCTGTATTACAAGGTCATTAGGAGTTCTTTCAACAATTCCATAAATATACTGTTTACTAGACCTTCCCTGTAAATGTTCCCAATTCCCATCCTGTCTCAGACAGTCAATAGTCCTGTGTACAGTGACCATTTGCATGATTTCTCATTGTACTGCTGCATTCAGGCACTCCAGGGCATGATTAAACAGTCATTAACAGTGCCTCTCTGGTACAGTTGATGCATGCATTGATCTTTCTCCTCTGCTGTTTTTATATAGCCTTTAATTAAAAGGAAAAAAATACCACTACTCTGCAATGCAAAAGTCTTCAAAATTCTTTGTTTCCCATATTAATCACTTCTGTTCCAGAGTGAACAAATGTTTTCAGCTAAGCTATGTGAGAATGTAATAATAACATCCTGCTTGTTCTAAATATTTCATATATTTAAAGTGTGGTCAGTATTTCCTCCCTGTACCTTACAAACAGAAACCACCCTGGGATGGTTGATACCCCTTACAAAGTCGATCTTACCCACACAGACTCCTGTGTATACATGTCTGTTTATAGGTGTATATGGAGTCAGTGTTGATAGGAAGGATGCTCTATAAGTACTTCTGTTGTTTCCTAGAAGGCTATGAGCCAGTTCCACGGCATGTTTAATGTATAATTCCCATGTATCATGAGAATTTCACTAGAATGTCATTAAACAGCCCAACTACCTCATGTGAAATTGGCTGTGGACAATCTGTCAGATGAGAAATGTGGTCAGATAAATTTAATCTGGTTAATAGATTTAACAAATTGATGTCTACATAAAGAAGAAACATGATAGACCAGATGCCAAAGGCTAAAATGTACATAGATTTCCTTGGATTAATTTTTTAAGTCACTGTTTAATTCCATGCCTAGTATTCTTATGAATGTTTGTGGTTTCATAGATTTATGCACTTTGAATATCTGTCACGTGCAGTGTTAACGTTACCTGTTCTTGTCTCTCAGCATTTTGAATGAGCATTATAATCAGAGTAGAAAGCAAGTTAAACTATAAAGTGTCAAGTGGCTTGTTAACTTCTTAATTTAATGGACCTTTACTTAGAATATAATATGTTGGAGCCTCTTGGGACCAACCGATGAGCGACAGTTTCATGTTTAGATTTGTATTGTTTCTCTGTCCAAGTCCTTATTCTGTATCTGGTGGGGAGGGGGGAAAGGGGAGGATTTTACTTTTTTTGCAAAAATGTTTGAAAATATCTGTCAGATTTTATATTCGTTAGCTATAATAAACTTATTTTTAAAGTATTAAGTTCTTAAAGATTTTTGTGTGGTTTTCTGCCTAATTGAATATGTCAATAAGAAGTCTCATTTATGCAACACACATGACTTGCTGGGCATCAACCTAAGCCCTTTACAAATATAAGCACATTTCATCCTCCTAATAACTCCATAGGGCAGGTACTGTTGTTATCCTCAGGTTACAGCTGGGAAAACTGAGGCATATATTGGGGAAGCCCCTTGCCTAAGATCCCACAGCTAGGAGGAATAAGCCAGGCTACAAACCCAGGCAACCAAACTCTTAACATGATTTTTTGGTTTTTTTTTTTTTTGAGACAGTCTTGCTCTTTTGCCCAGGCTGGAGTACAATGGCACAATCTCAGCTCACTGCAATCTCCACTTCCTGGGTTCAAGGGATTCTCATGCCTCAGCCTCCTGAGTAGCTGGGATTACAGGTGTGCGCTACCATGTCTGACTTGTAATTTTAGTAGAGATGGGGTTTCGCCATGTTGCCCAGGCTGGTCTCGAACTTCTGGCCTCAAGTGATCCACCCACCTCGGCTTCTCAAAGTGTTGGGATTACAACTTGAGCCACTGTGCCCAGCCCCAGACTCCAAAATTTTTATGAAACTGTTTAAAACCTAAACAAAAGATGATTTTGAAGCATCAGAGAGCCTCTGGAATGGCCTTGCCCTGGGTGTTTTAAGCATTCGAGAAAGACTTGCTCCTTTCAGAGGTAGCTATGTTCTTTGGCTTGGTTTAATTCTGTGATCAGAGACACTAGATGCAGAACAATTAGTAGATTAATTTGCTAAGCATAATGTTTAAGTGGCTGTGTGCTTAATTAGATGACATCAGTAGCAGACACTTTTTTGCCTTAATCACTTGATGCCAAAGTAGTGTTTAACCTGTCAGGTTTCGCCTCTCATACACTTGTTTGTGCATATTAGGATACCTACAGATATGTATGACTGGCACTGGAGAGCTGTCCTGTCCACCCGCTTCTCAGGGAATCTTCCCACTATTGCCCACTTGAACCCTCTCCAGCTTCCTCTTTAAACACAACAGCAGAGTCCATTAGAATTGAGAGTAGGAGGGATTGAAAGAAGAGAGAAACAGGAGTGTTGAGTGGTAGGTGCTTGAGCAAAAGGGTCAAGTAGAGTTGGGACTGGGGTGGCTATGTTGCACCATGTGCAAGAGAAGGAAGAAGAAAAAGCTGGTGTAGAGGAAGGATGATGTAGGCACACTGAGAAGCACTGATGCAAAATCATGTAGTAGCCAGGGACACCAGCAAAGTTTCCTTGAAGGCTGGCTTCCCTTTCCTAGTTCCAGCTGTCTGGAGGCCCTTGTTCCTTGCCCTAAAGTTCCTCTTCTTGAGAAACCTGTACCTTCACAATACACTACCTTGACCTTTTTACTTGCACTAATTTTGATGGGCCACTATCCCTTGAGACAATCACTATGATGAGCTCCTCTGTCATTGTTTCACACTGAATATAGGCAAATCTTAAAGCAAAATCCAAATGAGATATGTTGAGGAAACACCACTATCTTCCTCACTGTGTAAGAAAGGAAGTGCCTTTCAGACCAGTCTGTATGGGCTTTGCTTATTCTAAGTTATGAGCAGTACCCCACTGAACCCCAGGATCTTTCTCATAATGGCTTCTTATAAATCTGAAACATCAGTACCGCTGGAGCAGGCTGTGTAAGGACCAGCTGTCTACCTCTGGCCTCTCTGTGCCTAGGTGAAGGAGCGTGCTCAGCTGGGAGGTATATGAAGGGAGTTCATTTCTGTTCTTCAGCTGTGTCCTTTGAGGCAGTTGGACTGCTGTCTAGAGGATGAACAGAGCTGGTTTCAGAAAAAGAATGTGTTTGGATGTCTGTCCCAACTTCCAGTGGGTAGAGGAGTACAGCTGCCTTGTGATCATGAGGGTCCAGCTAAGGAGAACAGAGTGTGGCTGTGCATGCCACTTGCTATTACTCCAGAAACTGCAGGTATTAGTGCATTTTCTGTTCTACCATCACTCTACGATAACCTGGACACACCTGGAAGATCTGCGCTTATCTGTGCTGCAGTAGAGAAACCGAAAGAACAAGAAGGAATAGAATGACCCTAGAGTTGATCTTTTTATTTTTTCTTACACTCATGTTGGTAGGTTAGAAGAGATGCTCTTTTATGATATGAGCACATGTCCTGTGTGTGTGTGTCCACATGGATTGACACACACATCCTGCCACTGTCATTATTGTCATCCTCTCCAGAGGCATGAAGTGGAGATAACCACTTTTGGAGCAGTGTGGCTCAGGTTGATAGAGAATTGATGAATGATGATGGTCTGACATCAGCACTGAGGACACAGATCACGTTTGGGGTGATTTGCTATATGAATGCATTGTCCTCAGAGAACAAAGTTGTCGCATCTTTGCTGACACTTGTATATGGCCAGTTTTAGGACCTTTTGCTTTGGCTTGAGAGTCCAGCTTGTTGGAAAGGATTTTAGATATAGTGAAGTCAAATCCTGCTTCAGAGTCTTTTATGAGATCACCTTGGACAGTGAATTCCCTCATCCTCCCCTTCCCCAACCCACTTCCCCAGAGTTCTGTGGAGATGTGATGATTCTCCACCTTGTTCCTAATTTAGACCTGGCTCTCTGCTCTCCTCCCTGCAGATAACCCTTCAATTATACTTCAGGCACAGGTCACTCACCTGGGCTGTGGTCTTGGAGCTCCAATCCAGACCCACCTGCCTCCTGACCATCCCTTAGAGACCCTACCTTCACTTGAAACCCCAAAGCCAAACTTGGTTGCACCTAAAGCTTTTCCATCCAGGTCAGTTGAGTCACCATTGTTCTAGTCTCTCAGGCAAGAAATTTGGACACTCCGAACTCTTCTCTCACTTCCTCACTATACCTGCTATGACAGCAAGGCCTGCCTCAGCCTCCATACTCCCAGTGCTGTGCACAGCTACAGCTTGATCTCTGGATTCTCTGCTCTTCAACCTGTCATGGACTTCCAAACCTGAAAATGCTCCCTGTGACTCTGTGCCAGGCTTTAAGTCTCTTCACAAACTTGGGATGTCTTTTTCTCATCCTTATTCCTGGAAACCCCTCAAAATCTTCCCAGACTCAATAAATCTCTGCTATGGATTTTACCTCTGAACATCCCCTGCATTTCTAAATGATACTTTATGAATTATAACTTAGGGATGGGAAGTGTGACTCCAAGGTAACTGGACTAATTCTTTGGTGTTAGGTTCTAGTTATTGGTGTAGCCACATCTCTCATTAAATCATGAACTTTACCTTCATGTCAATGTGCCCCGCATCTGACAATGCCTTCCTTGTCTGTGGTATAATTGCAAAACTGTCTGAAGAGTTGGGTGTCACCACCATGTGTTTTGTGATTCTTTCAGATGTGTTAGTTCTGTTAGCCAGCTAGATAAAAATATTTTTGAAGCAAAAACCATACACTTCTATTCCCTCCTGCTTCCTTGGCTGCTCAAGAAATACTTTGAGCGACTGACCACTCAGAGTATAAATAATTTATGTGTTTTTTATATTTTGTCTTTGTTAATGCACATGCAAAATGTTTGTATTTTATAGGTGCTTATATATATCAAATTATGAACGATTAGAATGCAAGGTCCAGCTCATGGTTCTCACCCTGTTTGTGCATTAGAATCACTGGAAAGACTCAAAAAACAAGCAAATAAGAAAACATATATATGCCACTTATATCTGGGCATCTCCCAGACCACTTAAATCAGGCTTAGGAATGTGGCCTGTCACTGACGTTAAAATCTCCCCAGTGATTCTAATTTGCAGCCCAGAGTGAGAATCCCCAGAGCTGCTGGTTTAGTCCTTTGAAATTGTACTGTGGGATCTTTTAGGATAAATATGGTCAGATCACAGACACTTCATCCCCTAAAGCTAAACCTAAAGAACAACCAGACTAAACAAAATTCAAAAAGTAAAACTCAGTTTAAAAAATTCACTAGCATCCAGGCAATGGAAGGAGCTCCACCTTGTTTTTGTGTCTTAAACTTCAAAAGATGACAGTCAAACAAAAAGACCAGATTTTTCTGGTAAGAAAGAAGAACTCCTAATCCCAGCTGCTAGAGGGGATTGGCAAGATTCAGAATACTCATTGAAATTTCAGGTTTTGGAAAGAAGTTGACTGGTGAATAGGGGCAGGATGAGTATCTTTATCTCTTCCTTCTTTTGAGTAGGGGTGTTGTAGAATGGGGTGGGGGTGGGTTGCTGGATGGAGTTTACTGGGGAGAGATGGGTGAAACAGAGGACTGGAACTAGCTCATCCCTGAATTAAGAGACAAACCCACATTCCAAAGACTATATCCCCTGTACATACAGTAGATATGTCTCCTCTCCATTCAGAATTCACTCTGGTGCAGGACTTTATGCAAGTATCAGAAGACAGAGCAGAGTCCAGTCCTCTAGTAAAAGCCTCTACACAGCTCCTTCCTCCTCCATATAGACACAAAGACACCGACAGGCTGGGGTCATATTTGGCTGGTACACACTAATGTGGCTGTGCTGGTTATTAAAATATCAAAATAATTCCACACCACGATGGAAAGAATCACTTATCCAAGTGTCTCATGCTGTTCTGGCCACCCCAGCCCCTCTCACAAGAAGCCTCCCACTCCAGACCACCCTACAGACCAGCAACTACAGGAGTTACATGTGGCCTAGAGCTATGACCAACCTCTGTTCTGTCTGCTCAATGTCTGTGACATGTTGGTGCTTAAATATTTTCAGTGTCATCCATTCGGAAAGTATATAGAACACAAGCCTACAGGGCAAAAGAAATAGATGCCAAACAAGATGGGAAATATGTCAAGGAGAATACACCGACACTGTATGAAGGCAAATACCTGGTCTTAACAGAGCTGCTCACCTTAAAGATGAGCATATGTAAGGAAGATGGCCTGGCAACTATGAGTATGCTACAGCCAGAAAGGGGATTGGGTGGAGTGGGAAACAGATGAAACCAATAAGGAGAAAAAGCTAGCCTAAGAAACAAAAGTTCCCACAGGTGTGTTGTGCTCGCAGAGAACTTAGAAAACATGAACTCAATAAAATAAGCACTCAGGAACTGGTGAAACAACGGAATCAGATAAAAAGGCAGATGGCAGAGATAAGAAAACTTGCCTAAAATAATATAGAACAAATACATGTATTAGAAATAGCAAAAAACATGGTAACAGAAGAAATTGATAACAGAAGAATTGATAACAGAAGAAAAGGCTTGAAATGATGCAGTGAATGAAGAATTTTAAAAACAGGGATTTGAGTAATTCCTGAAAGGATAAATGTAGGAGGATCGAGATATTCTGACATAAGAGTAACTGGTGACCAAAAATAAAAAGGAACTATAAAAGTATCTGGAGATAAAATACAAAAGATTTTTCCTGAAATGAAGGAAGGAATCTTTAGATTAAAAGAGTGCACTATGTTGTAGGAAATCCAACAGAAAACACTTGACACCAAAACATACCCCGATGAAGATCCTGAACTTCAAGAATGAAGAAAGAATTCCTCACCATTCAGGCAGAAAAAGCAAGTCACCAAGGGACCTCAAACTTCCTTTCCACAAGATTCTGTGACAGGAAACAATGGAGGAGTATTTCCAAAGTTCTGAGTAGGAAAAAAGAATGACTCAAATGTATTATTGCCAACCAAGTCATCAAATCTAATGTCAAATTCTCTTAAGCAGAACACAACACCCAAGTGCCCTTCTTAAGGAAACCATTTGATAGGAAAGGTGAACCAAATAACTCAATGATGGATGAGCTGGTAGAAAAAAAATGGTGGTGAACCAAGATGAAACTGGAAATTATAGTCACAGTATAGATACAGATTATAAATATTACAAACCCTAAGATAGCTAATAAAAAAGGGAATGGGAGAAGGGAGGATATAAGAGCACTCATACCCTCTTATTTTCATAGCAGAGACTTGCTACTGTCTAAACTTTTTTCAAAAACACATAATTTCTTAAATTTTTTGGTAATCTTTTAAAAAAACAGATTTCTAAAAAGAAATACGTATTGTTCCAGTTCACTTTAGTTTCTTATCTTAAATACAACCCAATTAGCTGAATGCTATTTATTTAAAAATAAATGTGATAAGAAATAAATTAAAAATAAATATGATTCTACGTTTATAAAAATTCCTCAGCCAGGCATGGTGGCTCACACCTGTAATCCCAGTGCTTTGGCAGGCCAAGGCAGGAGGATCGCTTGAGCCCAGGAGTTTGAGACCAGTCTGGGCAACAGAGCAAGACCCCTTCTCTACAAAAAAATCTTTAAAAATTAGCCAGGCATGATGGTGCATGCCTGTAGTTCCAATACAGGAGAGTGAAGTGGGAAGATCACTTGAGCCCAGGAGTTCAAGGCTACAGGCCACTGCCCTCCAGCCCAGGCAATACAGCAAGACCCTATCTCTAAATATATATTTCCTCTATCTCTCTGAGTAGAGACAAATCAAGAATTATATTCACCTAAAGTGGATTACCATTATTTTTAGGTGGGTGTTGAGTATGTTTTACTTTTTTTTTTTTTTTTTTGTACTTTACTATATTGCTTGACTTTTGTTTGATACCCGTGATATCTTTTTATTTTTTAATGGAGGATGGGAGGTGTTATTCTAAAAACAAGGTTAAAAATCATTGTAGAATGTGGTGGGCCCCTGGCAGGTGCTGCTCCTTATAATGACATTTGCTTCGTAACTCCTATCAAGGTTCTTTAAAATTTCTAGCTTTATCTCACTACCTTTTTTTCACTGATATTTTTTCTCACAAGTTGCTATTCCTTCATCCACACGAAGCTATTGCTCATCCAAATATTCCATTTTATACAACTCATTAAGTGTTGGGACATTCTTTTGGGGCTAAAAGGAAAGACTGAATGCCAGTATGATACCTAGGGACTGGACTGGCCCAGTGCATCTGAAATAAATGGAAAATCAGGAAAAAAAGCCATTTGGAGTGGTTGACAGTCATCTTACAAGAAGCCAGAAAGACTCTTAGCAACATGGGGATTTTGCACATGAATTGGCTGCAGTTTATCAAAGGAGCTGAAAGATTTCTTTCTTTGTGCTTCTGTGAGTTTGGAAATGAAATGTCAATCCTTTCTCCGCCCAAGTGAAATTGCTGGGCCGTAGAACTTTAATTCAGGATTAGCTTATGCTGATCAAACCCAGCCATCCAGAGATGGCAGATGAGAGAATGGAGCAGTAAATTTTATTCTACATGCGTTTGTTTTAAGGACCATTCAGCCTTATGTTCATAGAAGCCCATGCAAACCCTATAATCTCTTGTGGCATGTGTGTGAGCAGCTAAGGACCCTCTCTCTGTGTATTACACAAGACTTTTATAAAATCCCAAGTCCTCAACTTGATTAGTATGAGGAGATGATCACAGGAGTGTGGAGCTGGAAGACTCCTTCATTCATAGAGTCATTGCAAAAGATTGTTATAAGGATCAAGTCGGGAATTGTGCACAGTGTCTAGCACCGGGCAAGAGCTACAAAAACAGTGGTGGTAATAATAGTCGGTGTTATTGTTTGAAAGGGAAATATGGCTCCATCATGCCTGGAGTTTACCTGGCGGAATAAGCCTTTCCTTATTTGGTCCACTTGTCCCTGCCCTCACAGAAGATTCACTGCTGCCCCTAGTCTCCCCGCTTTGCACTGTGTGTCATGGCACTTTCAAGAAGAAGACCCTCATATAATCATGTCTGTATGTGAATGTGGCACTACCTCTTCCTTGCCTGAGCCCCGGAGCCAGCTGCAGTGCTTCACAGCTGTATCCCAGTTGGAGGATTCCAGAATGGCTAACTGAGCATTAGGGTGCACCTGACACTCTCCATAGGACCCCACTCTCCATACTCCAGAGGACGTCTATTTTTCTGCCTTCATCTCCTCCCCTTATTCTGGAGCACACTCTTATTCCTTTGAATGAACTGCATTCTCCACTCTGAGCTCTGGTTGGGCTGCCAGTCACAGTTCCCAGGCCTCTGGCCACAGTGTGGGCATGTGATCCAGAATAGGCCCATCATGGGACTTCCCTGGGACTGTGTATTTAGAGACTGGGAGAGAGGATCCCTTTCCCCTACGGTTAAAGTGAGATTGAGAGAAAGAGGATAGAGAGATGACATTGAGTCCTGAATCAAATCATGCCTGGGGCCACCTCCATGCTTGCTTTTTCTGGTTATGTAAGTCAATAAGTCCCACTTTATTTAAAGCTCGTTGGAATTAGGATTCTATCACTTGTAACCAAAAGAAGCCTGATAAGTTTTCAAGTAAGTCCAAGACATGCCTTTGGTCAGGTTATCAGGTTTTCTCTCAATGCTTTCCTCCTCTGCATCACATATGGGCACGTTATTTTATAGTGGGGTTCACAGAAGAAAGTTGAGAAACATGCCTAAACTGGGGCCAACTGGGGTCCAATTTCAGTTATAACTATTTGGTCCGCTGCAGCATCAGGACACTGGGCTGTTAGCTTTTACTTCTTTCCTAAATAACAATAATAATTATGAATACTTAGGTACTACCAACCACTATGTGAAAAACTTCATATAGATTCTCACTTAACCCTGAGAGTAGCTATGAAGTGGACACTATTATTAACCCCAATTATAGGTGAGAAGAAGAAATGTTGCTTGTCTTGCTCAAGGTGGGTGAGAAAGCATGTGGGCAGTAGGACTGTGAGCCCAGACAGGCTGCCCCTAAGCCCACAGCCTTACTACTATGTGGCTATGTCCTGTGATATAAGACAGAGCAGAGGCTGGAATCAGACTGGGGGTCAAATCCCAGCACTGCCACACCCTCACCGTGAGATTTTGAGCATGTTAGTTAACATCTCTGGATTCACTTTCTCCTCTGTATACTGAGATAAAGAGATTACACAACCCTGCTTATAAGATTCTTGCAAGGATTAAATGAGGCAAGGGATGTAAATCACCTGGCATGTTGCCTTACTCTCTGGACAGCCAAAAGTTTGGTGTTTTCATCGTGACCCACTTCCAAGTTTCCTAAGCTCAGCTGCCTGCCGCATCCATGGGTACTCAGCTCCAAGCAGCTCCTCTGCTTCCTTTCTCATCTTCCTGGGTGTGAGCATGGAAACCATGTTGGACTTGGAATGGTCAGATTGGACTCCAGTGCTGCCCTTGCAGTTTACAGTCTGGGTCACCTTGGACAAATCCTTTAACTGCTTAATCCTTTGTTTCCTAGTCAGTAAGACTGAGATGGTGTTGTTATAGGGATTAGCTGAGATGACACATTGCTAGCATATAGCACTGTGCCTGGCACATGGCTAGTACTAGTTAAGTTATCATGATGGAATGACAGGTAGCTAATTCCTTTTCAGCTCACTCTAACTGTACCTAGACAAAAAGGAAATTACGTTATCAGAAGGGACATCTTTAGACTGTTCATAAATGTCATCACTCATATTTAATGTCTTTTTCTTTTAAGTTCCTTTTAGTTCTTTGATTTAATCTGCTAAATATTAGGGATTGGTAGGAGAGCAAGTTTCTACTTTTTTTGTTTGTTTGTTTTCAGATGGAGTCTTGCTCTTGTTGCCCAGGCTGGAGTACAGTGGCACAATCTCGGCTCACTGCAACCTACACCTCTCGAGTTTAAGCAATTCTTCTGCCTCAGCCTCCTGAGTAGCTGAGATTATAGGTGCCTGCTACCACGCCCGGCTAATTTTTTGTATTTTTAATAGAGCTAGGATTTCATCATGTTTGGCAGGCTGGTCTCAAACTCCTGACCTCAGGTTATCCACCTGCCTCAGCCTCCCAAAGTGCTGGGATTACAGGCGTGAGCCACCGTGCCCAGCCTTTTCTTTCTTTCTTTTTATAATTTCTTACAAGTTTTTATTTTTATAAAGTACTTAAAATATCTCAAATTTCAGAAAAAAAGATATTTAATCACATATCCAAACAGAATTCTCTAATATAGCCCCTTATCAATTCCCTGCCTCCAAATCTCTCTCTCATGAGGAGACCTGTCATTGGATTTAGAGCCCACTCTAATTCAGTATGACCCCATCTTGACTATATCTGTAAAGATCCTATTTCCAAATAAGGTCACATTCACAGGTACCAGAGATTAGGATTTAAATATATCTTTTGGGACTGGGCACTGTGGCTCACACCTGTAATCCCAGCACTTTGGGAGGCCAGGAAGGGTGGATCACTTGAGGCCAGGAGTTCAAGACCAGCCTGGCCAACATGGCAAAATCCTGTCTCTACTAAAATTACAAAAAATTAGCCAGGTATGGTGGTGTATACTTGTGGTCCCAGCTACTCAGGAATCTGAGGCAGAAGAATCGTTTGAACCTAGGAGGTGGAGGTTGCAGTGAGCAGAGATCACGCCACTGCACTCCAGGCTGGGCAACAGAGCGAGACTGTGTCTCAAAAAATTAATTAATTAATTAAATGAATCTTTTAGAGGAACACAATTCAAATAATAATACTAGATATCATTATACCTAAGAATATGATAGTATTTTCTCCCCAAGATTAAGGAACAAGTAAGGATATCTGTTGTCACCATAACCACTTCTATTCATTATTGAAGTTGAGGTCATAGCCAGAACAGTAAGTCAAGAAGAGACAATAAAAGGTTTACAGATTGAAAAGGAAGAAATAAAAACTACTTGCAAATGATGTATATAAAAAAACCTAAGGATTCCGCAAAGACTATTTGAGCTAATAGCTAAATGTAGGATGTTTGCAAGATGGATCAAAGTAGAAAAGTAAATTGCAGCTGGGCACGGTGGCTCACGCCTGTAATCCAAGCACTTTGGGAGGCCAGGGCAGGCAGATCAGGAGTTCAATACCAGCCTGGCTAACATGGTGAAACCCCGTCTCTACTAAAAATACAAAAATTAGCCGGGTGTGGAGGTACACACCTGTAGTCCCAGCTACTCGAGACTCTAAGGCAGGAGAATGGCTTGAACCCGAGAAGCAGAGGTTGCAGTGAGCCGAGATCGCACCATTGCACTCCAGCCTAGGCAACACAGTGAGACTTGGAAAAGAAAAAAAAGAAAAGAAAAGTAAATTGCATTTCTACATACCAACAAAAACAATTAGAAAATGAAATTTGAAAGACAATGCCATTTAAGACAGAATAATACTCTGTTTTAGTCTGTTGGGGCTGCTGTAACAAAATACCATAGACTAGGTGGCTTATCAACAATGGGAATTTATTTCTTACAGTTGTGGTAGCTGGGAAGTCTGAGATGGTGGTGCCAGCATGGTTGGGTTCTGGTGAGGGCTCTCTTCCAGGTTGTAGACAGCCACCTTCTTGCTGTGTCCTACATGGAGGAGGGAGGAAACAAGCTCTCAGGGGCCTCTTTTATAAGCACAGCAGTCCCATTCATGAGAGTCCTACCTTCATGATCTAAGCACCTCCCAAAGGCCCCACTTCCTAATACCATCACCTTAGGCACTAGGATTTCAACATATGAATTTGGGGAGAACACAGAGATTCAGACCATAGCAAAATTTGTAATCAGGGAAAATTTAATAAAATATGTGCAAAATCTTTACACACTGAAAACTATAAAAACATTCTGCGACAAGTTAGAGAAGACCTAAAGAAAAGAGCTATACCACATTCATCGGTTAAAAGCTCTGATATTGATAAGATGTCAGTTCTCAAATAGATCTCAAGGTTCAGTGCAATCCCAATCTAAATACCAGCAGGTAGATATGACACTAAAAGCATGAACAGCAAAAGAAAATAAATAAATAAATTGGACTTTATCAAATGAAAAATGTTTTGTGCATCAAAGGACATAGTCAAAAAAATGAAAAGATAACCTACAGAATGAGAGAAAATATTTGCAAATCATACATCTGATAAGGGACTAGTATCTAGAATCTACAAAGAATTCTTATAACTCAACAACAGAAAGACAGACAACCCAATTTAAAAATAGGCAAAGGACTTGAATAGACATTTCTCTAAAGAAGACATACAAATGGCCAATAAGCACATGAAAAGATGCTCAACATAGTAGGGAAATACAAATTAAAACAACAAGGAGATACCATTTCATACCTACTAGGATGTCTGTAATAGTAATTTTTAAAATGCAGAAAATGAATATTGGTGAGGATGTGGAGAAATTGAATGTCTTGTCCATTGCTGGTAGGAATGGCAAATGGTGCAGCTGCTGTGGAAGCAGTTTAACAGTTTCTGAAAAAGGTAAACATAGAATTACGTTATGATCCAGCAATTCCACTCCTAGGTATAGACTCAAGGAAATTAAAAGCAGAGACTTGAGAGATACTTGTATGCCAATATCCACTGCAGCATTGTTCACAGTAGCCAGAAAGGGGAAACAACCCACGGGCCTATGAGCAGATGAGTGAGTAAACACAATGTGGTATATACAAACAATGGGATATTATTTGGCCATAGGAAATAAATCAGGATCTGAAACATGCTAATATGGATGAATCTTGGAAATAGTATGTCAAGTGAAATAAGCCAGACACAAAAGGACAAATATTGTATGACTCCACTTATATGAAATATCTAGAATAGGCAAATTTATGGAGAGAGGAAGTAAATTAGAGATTACCAGAGGGCAGCCAGGTGTGGTGGCTCACACTTTAATCCCAGCACTTTGGGAGGCATAGGTGTGAGGATTGCTTGAGGCCAAGGCCCGGAGTTCCAGACCAGTCTGTGCAAACACAGGGCAAATGCAAAACAAAAGCCCTTCCCTACAAAAAATATTTTTTAAGTTAGCTGGATATAGTGGCTCATGCCTGTAGTCCCAGCTACTCAGGAGGCTGAGGCAGGAGGATTGCCTGAGCCCAGGAGTTGGAGGCTACAGTGAGCTTTGATTGGGCCTCTGCACTTCAGCCTGGGTGATAGTGCAAGATCTTGTCTTTAAAAAAAAGAAAAAGACAGAGAGAAAGAGATTACCAGGTGCTGGAGGGAGGAAGAATGGGGAATTATTGTATAATGTTTACAGAATTTCTGTTTCGAACAACAAAAATGTTCCAGATATTGGGCACAACAGATGATGCACAGCAATGTGAATATTTTATGTTATGTATGTTTTATGATAATTTAATTAATAATGTAATATACCAAAAGTTATTGCATGAATTGTGCACTTTGAATTGTATACTTGAATTGTACACTTTAAATGTATGAATTGTGTGGTATGTGAATTATATCTCAATAAAGTCGCTCTAGAAAATACCAGCAATGTTTTTGTAGAAATTGGTGTGCTAATCCTAAAATTTATGTAGAAATGCAAAGGACCTAGAATAACCAGAATAATCTTGAAAATTAGCAAAGTTGGGAGACATATATTAGTGAATCACAAGACTTTCTCTAAAGCTGTACTAATGAAGATGGTATGTATTGGTGTAAAGGTCCATGGAACAAGAAAAAGTTCAGAAATCAGGCCCCACTTATATAGTAGATTTTTGATCAAGATGCCAAAGCAATTCAATGGTGAAAAGATCACTTCAACAAATAGTGCTAGAACAACTGCTTATCTCTATGGAAAAGATAAACCCTACCTCACATCACACACGTGAAATTGTTTGAGATAAATTATATAACTGAATGTAAAAGTGAAAATTCTGGATAAAGCTCCTACAAGGAAACATAGGGCAGTATTTTTTAGGATACAAAAAGCACTAACTATAAAGAAAAAAAATGACAAATTGGACTTCATCAAAACTAAAAACTTGACAAAAAAACAAGCCATAGATGAGACACAGTATTCACAGTACCTGCACATATGGCTGAGAAAAGCTTTGTATCCAGACTCCTACAACTCAATAATAAAAATACCACAACAAATTATTTAAAAATGCACAATGACTTGAACAGCTGTTTTATAAAAGACTACATACAAATGCCAGTAAAAAATGAAAAAGGGTTCAATATCATTAGTCACCAGGGAAATGCAAATTAAAACTAAACTGAGATAGCACTATATACATCCACTAGTTTGGTGAACATTAAAAGAACAAAAACAACAAACATTGGCAACTGGAATTACCATATGTTGCTAGTTGGAGTCTTAAATGGCATAACCACTTTGGAAATTGATCTGGTAATTTCTTTTAAAGTTAAACTCTACGACCCAGGAATAATGCTGCTAGGTATTTTTGCAAGATAAGGAGTTTTTCCATAATAGCCCCAATGACCCATCTTCTCCTAGAAGATACATTCTGCCTATCTGTTGATAGGCAAACTGTGGTTTGTCTCTTCACTTTACTAAGTGAACAGATAAACACATTTTGGTGTGTGGAAACAACGGAATACCACTCAGCAATCACAAGGAGAAAACTACTGATAGAAAATATCCAGCAGCTTAGATGAACTCCAGAAACATTATGGTGAGCAAAACAAGCCAGATACAAAATAGCGCATAATGTCTTATTCTATTTATGTGAAATTCCAAAACAGGCAAAAACTAATTTATGGGGCAAGAAATCATAACATTGGTTGCCTGGATTATAAGGATGGGTGTTGAGTGGTAAGGGCCACTACAGCTTGCTTTTTTTTTTTCTTTTTCTGAGGCAGATTCTCAAGGTTTCTTAAACCAATTAATATGGTACATCTCATTAAGATATTTTCTAACCTTAACCATCCTTGCATTCCTAGGATGAATCCAATTTGGTAATGGTGTATTTTTAGTAGACATTTCTGGAATCAGTTGCCTACTGTTTTATTTAGGATTTTTGCATCTATATTTAGAAATGAGATTGGGCTTTAATTTTTCCTTCATATACCATCCTTATCTGATTTGCCATCAGAACTGTTATGCTTTGTAAAATGAGGTGGGCAGTGTTCCCTCATTTTATATTCACTGGAACATTTGTTTTAGATAACGATAATCTGTTCTTTGAAGTCTGGGTATAACTGGTAAATCTTCTGGGTTTAATGGGTTTTATTTTTATCTTAATTTAATTTTATTTTTTTTTAGTATGGAGGGTAGATTTTAAAACTCCCAATTCAAGTTATAAATCTAACCAAAAAATGTATTTCTTCTTGAGTAGTTCTGTTAAGTTATATATTTCTAAGAAACTGCAGTTTGTCTACGTTTTCAGTTTATTGATTATGGGTTTTAAGTAGAATTGTGCGTAAATGACCCTGAGAACTTACTCTGTGTAGTCTGGACAAGATGCCTGCTAGGACTGGTTGTGCCTTCTCCTAGAGAGAGAGACTGCACCCAAGTTCAGCTTCCCACAGAACCAGTAGCTCCCTTCCTTTGGCAGGAGGGTCTGTGGCTTGCCAGAACACCCCAGGTGTGGGGCTTTCACAACAACTCCAGTAAACAACAAGCACTTAAATACAAATAACTCATACTAAGCAGTCTGTATGCCTCCCACAGACAAAGTTAATTCTCATGCTGGCACTGGTAGAAGAGAGACGAGCCTGGGGCTAGTGATACCCATGAAATGCAAACCCACTGTGGGTCTGGCTCATCCCCCTGGTCCTGCCGTGATTCTCTGTCCAATAATGGGAGGATAGTGATTCCATCTCAAATGGTAGTTTATATACCATTGGTCATCTCTAATTGTTCACTCTCTCTCTCTATTAAGTGCACTAAAGGTTTGTCGTGGTTGTTTTCACTTTTATTTTGGAATAATTTTAGATGTATAAAATGTTGCAAAGTTAACACAGAATTCCCATATAACCTTCACTCAGTTTTGCTAATGTTGACATTTCATATGACTATGTGCATTTGCTAACAGAGATTAACACGGCTGGGCACAGTGGCTTACACTTATAATCCCAGCACTTTGTGAGGACTAGGCAGGTGGATCACCTGAGGTCAGGAGTTCGTGACCAGCCCGGCCAACATGGTGAAACCCTGTTTCTACAAAAAATTAGCTGGGCGTGGTGGCGGACACCTGTAATCCCAGCTACTCAGGAGGCTTAGGCAGGAGAAACACTTGAACCCAGGAGGTGGAGGTTGCAGTGAGCCAAGATCACGCCATTGCACTCCAGCCCGGGTAACAAGAGTGAAACTCTGTCTCAAAAAAAAAAAAAAGAGATTAACATTAGTGCAACACTACACTACAGACATTATTCAGATTTTCCTTTTTCTTTTTTTCTTTTCCTTTTTTTTTTTTTAAAGACAGAGCCTCACTTTGTCACCCAGGCTGGAGTGCAGTGGTACAATCATGCCTCACTGCAACCTCTGCCTCCCAGGCTCAAGCAATGCTTTCATCTTAGCCTCCCAAGTAGCTGGGACCACAGGTGTGCACCACCATGCCTGGCTAATTTTTAAATTTTATGTGGAGATGGGTCTCACTTAATTGCCCAGGTTGGTCTCAAACTCATGGGCTCAAGCAGTTACTCACATTTCACTAGTTTTTTCATTAATATCTTTTTCCTGTTTTAGGATCCAATACAAGATAACCACACTGCATTTAATGTCATCCTATTTAATTTTTTAAAACTCAATTGTATTGAGAAAAATTAATATATCATAAAAGTTACCCACTTAGCATATATCATTCAGTGCTTTTCATTATATTTACAAAATTGTGTAGTCCTTACCATAATCTAAGTTTAGAATATTTGCATTACCCCCAAAAGCAATCCTGTACTCATTAAGCAGTCACCCCCCATTCCTCCCTCCTATAGCCCTAGGCAACTAATTTTTCTGTTTCTATTGATTTTCCTGTTCTGGACTTTTCATATAAATGGAATCATACAATGTGTGTGGTGTTTTATGTCCGGCTACTTTCACTTAGCACATTTTGCATATTCATCCATAGCGTAGTATTTATCAGTACTTCGTTCCTTTATATTGCTGAATAGTATTCCGTTGTATAGGTATATGGCATTGTGATTATCCATTCACCAGTTAATGAGCATTTGGATTGTTTCCATTTGGGGGTTATTATTAATAATATTGCTAGAATATTGTGTACCAGTCATCATGTGGATGTATGTTTTCATTTCTTTTGGGTATGTACCTAGGAGCACAATTGCTTGGTCATATGATAACTGTGTTTAACATTTTGAGAAACTTCCAAAGTGTTTTCCAAAGTGGTTGCACCATTTTACAGTCCACCAGCAATATATAAGGGATTCAGTTTCTTTACATCCACGTCAGCGCTTGTTATTATCTGCTTTTGTTTGTCCTTTTGTTTTCAATATAGCCATCCTAGTGAGTGTGAAGTAGATATCTCATCACGGTTTTGATGTGAGTTTTTCTTTTGGTTAATGATGTTGAGCATCTTTTCATGTGCCTATTAGCAATTTGTATATTGTCTTAAAGAAATATCTATTCAAATTCTTTGCCCAACTTTTAATTGTGGTGTTTTCTTATTTTGAGTTTTTTTGTTTGTTTGTTTTGACGGAGTCTCGCTCTGTTGCCCAGACTGGAGTGCAGTGGCGCGATCTTGGCTTGCCGTAACCTCTGCATCCTGGGCTCAAGCAATATTCCTGCCTCAGCTTCCCAAGTAGCTGGGATTACAGGCACGCACCACCATGCCTGGCTAATTTTTGTACTTTTAGTAGAGACGGGGTTTCATCACTTTGGCCAGGCTAGTCTCAAACTCCTAACCTCAGGTGATCCGCCCGCCTCGGCCTCCCAAAGCACTGGGATTACATGTGTGAGCCATCACACCTGGGCCTTATTTTGAGTTTTAAGAGTTCTTTATATATTCTGGATGTAAGTCCCTCTTCATGTATATGATTTTCAAATATTTGAAAATGTTTGTCAAAAATCAATTGACTATTAATATAGCAGTTTTGATTTCTGTAACTTTGTAACAAGTTTTGAAATAAGAAAATGTAATTCTTCCAACTATGATCTTTTTGTAGATTGTTTTGGCGATTCTGTGTCATCTTATTTTAAATTTTTTTCATTTAACCACTTTTGGTTTTGGGATTTTATTTGTTGTTTCTTAGTTTTCTATTTCATTCATTTCTGTTTTATTTTTATAATTTTCTAGCTTCTACGTTCTTGGGTTTGCATATTTGCTTTATAGCTGTAAAAATGAACATTTACTTTATCACCATTAGGACTTTTTTTTTTTTTTTGGAGACAGGGTCTCATTCTGTCATCTAGGTACTGGAATAGTGTGGCATGGGCATTGCTCACTGCAGTCTCTGCCTCTCAGGCTCAAGCAATCCTCCCACCTCAGCCTACCAAGTAACTGGGACTACAGGTGCATGCCACCACACCCAGCTAATTTTGTATGGAATGATACATTTCTCAGAAGTACCCCTGTAGTTAAGCAACACATGACTGTATATAAGTATATATATATATATATTTTAAATCCATGAGTTTAAAAATAGACTCTTGGACATAAGACATAAAAAGCCAACCATATGCTGTTCACAATAGGCATGCTTAAAATCTAATGATCTAGAAAGACTAAAAACAATGGAATGGCAAAATAATTATCAAGTAAATATTAATTTTTAAAATTGATTGCACAGAATTTTATAGCCACAGCAGAGGCCAGAACACAGTGTAATTACGCTGATATTAGACAAAAAAGACTTTAAAAGTATTTAGGGATAAAGAAAGTCACTGCAAAATGAAAACATGAACAATTCACTAGGAATATTCAACAGTTCTGATTTTCTGTGCAACAACTAACAGCATAATTGACAGAAAGAGATGGAAAAAATGAACAAATTCACAGTCAGTATGGGGTAGACAAAAATAGAATATGAAAGGTTTGAACATGACAATTTTCACGACTCAGCGTATACCAAAAAGTCAAGATTTTCTGACCACAATATACTACGATTTGAAATTAGTTAACAAAAGGATAACTCTTTAAAAAAAACCTTAAAAAATACTTCTAAATGAGTTACATGTCAAAAAAGAAATCATAAATGAAATGAGTACATACTTAGCACTGAAAGAGTATGACTACAATACATAATAAAATCTGAGGGATGTAGCTAAAGCAGAACTTGAGTCATTTGTGGGTTTAACTGCACACATTCGAAAAGAAAAAACTGGCCAGGCATGGTGACTCATGCCTGTAGTCCCAGCTACTTGGGAAGCTGAGGTGGGAGGACAGCTTGAGGCTGGGAGGCGGAGGTTGCAGTGAGCTATGATTGTGCCACTGCACTCCAGCCTGGGTGATGGACCCAGGCCCTGTCTGAAAAAAAAAAAACAACAAAAAAAACCCATCTCTATTAAAAAAAAATACAGAATTAGCCAGATGTGGTGGCAGGTACCTATAGTCGCAGCTATTTGGGAGGCTGAGGTGGGAGGATTACTTAAGCCCAGGAGTTCAAGGCTGCAGTGAGCTGTGATAGACCACTGCACTCCAGTTGGGGCAACAGAATGAAACTCTCTTTAAAAAAAAAAAAAATTTAACATGTATGCTTAACAAGCTTAAAGTTTATCAATATCTCTACCTTTCTCCTAAAATATACAAATAACCTTAGAACGTTTTAGAACCTTAGAAC
The DNA here is from genome assembly GCF_002776525.5 of Piliocolobus tephrosceles. Classification (NCBI taxonomy): domain Eukaryota; kingdom Metazoa; phylum Chordata; class Mammalia; order Primates; family Cercopithecidae; genus Piliocolobus; species Piliocolobus tephrosceles. The sequence continues at coordinate 21,213,745 of NC_045441.1, read as the reverse complement.
TTGCCTCTTGTCTGACATGTTTTTGTCATCTGATAGTTTTGTGCCTCCTTGTTTTTATGTCCCTCAAATTCATCATTACTATTAGCAGTAGGAGTGGTGTTTTCTATAGTAAGTGGTTGCTCCTGTTTACTCACATTTGCTATTTCTTTGGAGATCATTAGTTCTTGCTTTCTGCATCTTTCTTCTGGTTTTGATTTGCTCCTTCTGGAAGTAAAATGTTCCCATAGTAATATTTCTGGAAGGGCCTATGAATGATAAACTCAGTCTTTGCCTAAAAATGTCTTTTTTCTGCCTCACTTTTGAATTATAGTTTAGGTAGTTATAAAATTCTAGCTTATCAATTATTTTCCCTGTATATTTTGAAGATATTTTTCTGTTGTCTCCTGGCCTCTGACTATTGAACACTGTGCTGTCAACTTATTTTTTGCTTTTTTATAGGTAGTCTGTCCTTTATCTCTGGTGGCATTTAGGATCTTCACTTTGTTTTGTGGTCTGCAGTTTCCCTATTATGTCTAGTGTAGATTTATTTTCATTTCTTATCCCTGGACTCAGTGCAGGCTTTTATTCTGCAGATTCTTTCCTTACAATTCTAGTAGAGTCTATGTTATTATCTCTTTGAATACTACCACCTCACTATTCTCCCTATTACTGTTTCTGGAATTTCTATTAAATACATATTAGACTATCTCATTCCTTGCACCTCATAGCCTCCTTTTAACATTTTCCATCTCTTCATCATATTGCTGCACTTAGCATAATTTCCTCAGATGGGACTTCTAATTTACTAATTCTCTCTTCAACTTCTTTTTCAGCATATAAACTTTTAATTTAATAGCTAGTTCTCATTTCTAGACATTCTAATTTGTTTCTGTTCAAAATATTACTTTTTTTTTTTTTTTTTTTTTTTTGAGACAGAGTCTCACTGATGCCCAGGCTGGAGTTCAGGGGCATGATCTCAGCTCACTGCAACCTCTGTCTCCCAGGTTCAAGTGATTCTCCTGCCTCAGTCTCCCCAGTAACTGAGACTACAGGTGCACACTACCATGACTGGCTAATTTATATATTTTTGATAGAGACAGGGTTTTACCATGTTTTCCAGGCTGGTCTTGAACTCCTGACCTCATGTGATTCGCCCACCTCAGCCTCCCAAAGTGCTGGGATTACAGGAGTGAGCCACACCTGCCCCACTTTTGTTTTTCTTTTTTGTTACGATAGTAGCTAAAACTTACTCTGCGCCAAGCATATGTGTACTTTTCTAAGCACTTTACATATATTAACACACTTAATCCTTACAATAACCCATTGATATAGATACCATTAGTATACCTACTTTACAGATGAGGGACTTGAGGCACAGAAATATTAAGTGACTCACCCAAGGTCACCCAGGTGGTAGGTGATAGTGATAAGATTTGAACCCAGCACTTTAGCTTCAGTTTCTGTGCTCTTAACTATCGTGCAACAGTGCCTCTCATGAGGTTTGTTCTTTTCTTGGTGTTTTAATTACATCTTTTAGGGCTTTAATAATTTTAAACATGTTTATTTTACATTCCCTTTCCAATTGTCATTCTATGATATGAAGTTTTAGGGTATCTTTTAGTGTTATTTATTGTGTCTGCTGACTCTTAAGTCAGCAGGATTTTGTCCTCCTGCATTTCATTATTTGTGTTTGTGAGCTTATCTTTAAAGAAGCCTGTTTTTCTGTAAGAATCCCCTGTGACCTGGTTGTAGATGTGTCCCTCAAGAGCAGTTTTGCATTTGCCACAGAAAGATCACCAGACCTGGACCTCTTTTTTGGCTGTTTATCATTTCGGGAGTCATTTATCATCATGGTTCCTGGACTGTCTGCAAACTTGAACCTCCAAATTTGAGGTAGAAACAGACCCTGAGAATTCATTTCTCAGAGGACATTTTTCCCCATCCAGACAGAGGCATATAAATTCTTTTTTGTCTCTCTGTGCCAGTGAATTGATGGTTTTCCTCAGCTACTCTTTTCAGTATGGGTGTAGCCTTTTAAAAACTGCTGCAGTTTTTTAACTAAGCCCAGCTGTGGCAGCATCCCACATCCTTACCACTCACTTCCCTCTTTGTTACTGACACACCTGGAGACTTCCTTTCTCTCTTGCCAGTTCATTCATGTATTTAAAATAATTTTCGCTGTATTTTGTCAAGCATTTTAAGGCAGTACGGCAGGAGAGTTTTCAGACTGTTTTCTCATATCTTCTTTTAAGAAAATTAGGAGTCTCATTCCACCCTTTAAAAAAAGTATGATGTTAATTATTTTCTCTTGGTAAGAGTGATTAAAAAATTGGGGACATCCATAGAAGTGTTAGGAGGAAAATGCAAACTACTCATTGTACCACTACCTAAAAGTGGCCATGATTTATATGTTTTCTCCTTTTTGTATTATATGTGGTTAGATATACATATACATATAGGTGTGTATATATATGTACTATATAACTTGATTCATGTGTGAATATCTGTTTATGTGTGCGATTTTTCACCTAAAGTGTATTGCATTTTTCTTACATCATTAAAATTCATTAAAGAACAAACAACTGAAGAAAAACTTCTGTCTTAGAAGCATAAGGGTAAATGGGGGGCATCTTCCTGCATATATTTGATTAGCTGTTCTGCAAATCTACACTTCTGCACCTAGAAATAAAAAAGGGACTAGCTGCACTAAGAGCCCTAGAATCCTAATTTACATTGTGCTTCTGATAGATGCCTTACATTTAAAGCAAGATCATTTGTTTCTCTCCCACAGAAATGATTTTCATTGACTATTCTGAATAACTTTATATTTCCGGTCTCCAATTTGCTGCAACTAAATCTTAACTACTCCCCCATTCTAGCTTTCTTGTTGAAATTTCTCTCTGAGCAAAGCCTGGAATGTCTGAAGTCATTCCCCAACACAGTTGCTAGAGATGGGCTGTGAAATAACAGAATTTAGCAGCAAGTCTCTCCACAGGCCAGTGTATAAAAAGGATCTGAAACCTAGGCTGGGAATGACAAGTATGCTAGAGGGAATGGCACTCCCCTGCCCGCCTTCCAAAAGCAGTTTGGCTTCAGGAGAGTGGGTGTGTGGTTCACTTGGTCTTGCAAATGTAGGTCTAACTTTGTCACCGCCTTTCCGTCTGCCCTCCAGCATCTGTGCCCAGTTGACGTAATGACTGTGGAAGGCAGATTGAACAATATTGAGAAGACAGTCTGGAAATTGCGAGAGGCAGGCAGGGTCAAGGATGGAAAGCATTCTTGGGAGACTGGGGTTCTCAGCTCATAGTAATTGAGAAATCGATTCAAACTCATGCCATACAATGGAATTATATGTGTGTGTGTGCATTTCCTAGAAGTTACCCCATGGCCCTTCCAAGTTAAGTTAGCACTATACAATGTCTTGGCCAAATGAATTTGAGTTCCAAGTCAGGTACTTGAGATTCAAATTAGTTCCAAGCTAGTTTCTTAAAATTTGTAGTAGAAATAATAGCCTTAAAATGTAATTTATTAAAAATTAAATTTAGGGCCAGGCACGATGGTTCCTGCCTATAAACCTAGCACTTGGGGAGGCTGAGGTGGGAGGATTGCTTTAGCTCAGGAATTTGAGACCAGCCTGGGCAACACAGTGAGACCTCATCTCCACTAAAATAAAAAATTAGCCAGGCATGGTGGCACACACCTGTAGTCCCAGCTACTCAGGAGGCTGAGGCGAGAGGGCCACTGGAGCCCAGGAGTTCAAGACTGCAGTGAGCCATGATCATGCCACTGCACTCCAGCCTGTGTGACAGAGCAAGACCCCCCTCTCCAGAAAAAAATTAAAATCTTTAAAAAACAACAGTTTTGATTTACAAATACCAGAATTTATGAGAAAAAGAATTTTAAGTTTCAAAAGTTTAGTGTGTACACTAAAAAATGAAAGCACAAAGCTTACGTTGCCAACAAGATATTAGAAACAGATTAGAAGTATAACTACACAACTCTACTTCCTGCAGATTAAAGTTTGCCAAGACTTTATTTATACTTTTATTTTTAAAAAAATTTAAAAACTGAGATGTTGATTCATTTCTAATAGGGACACACAAATGTCTGATGGTGGCCCAGGAGGCCTGTCACTCAGAATCAGGCGGGTACAGAGTGGCCTGCAGGAGATGATGACCTAGCATGAGACAGGATGCATCACATCTGGGTGACGCCTCTCTCCAGGGAATCAGCCTGGACTAAATGCCTCTCCTGGGTCAGGATGCCCTGCATGCCCCGAGATGCCTTCTGGAGAGAAGGAAGTATGTGAGAGTATCCTGAGTTAAGTGAGACCTAAAATGCCTGAGAAAACCCTGAAATGACTGAGTCTATCTGGAGCTTATTTGATTGTTTTTCTGCCATCAGATAGAATGAGGTCTCAAAAGACAAATTAAATTATATTACAAGAAAATAAAACTCAATCGCTTGCCTATTTGAGTTTGTGGCCTATGAAAATCTTGCCCAGCAAACTACGAGAAGCAACATGAGGGGCTTTATGATAACTCTGCAGGTAGGTGGGCATCTCATGGAATCCAAGGGGAGAGGCATGGGCTAGGCTGAGAAAGGGCTAGAACCAGGAGCTGAAAGTCATTGGGATCTTTTCTTAGCTGCCATGGCTGCATATCTGTTTCTGTCTTCTCTCTCTGAGGCCCATCTTTCTCCACGTCTCCCATTCATCTGACAGAATATAGTGGCATCAATGCCTAAGTTACGTGACACAGTTTTAGCCACATGCAGATTCTACCTTTCTGTATCTTGGTCTCATTCCCAAATTCTTGGACAGAAATCTGATTGGTCCACTTAAGTGCCATGTCTGTCTTCCTCCATTCAATCAATGGTGGCCTGAGGGGCATTAGCCCATGGTACAGATATGACTGCTGTGGGTTCATCACCTCGGGGAGAGTTCTCAGGTAATTGGAAATGGCTGTGAGCTGGGAGGACACCCCAAAAGATGATGACTTCTCAGTCAATACGGGACCTATCCCTCACTTTTCCCATCTAGAAAATAGAAGGAATAATATCTATAATATTCCTAATTTTAAGTGAAGGCAAAGGGAATTAACATGTATTGACTTCTCTCCATGTAGGAAGTCAACCAGCTTAGCGCATCCTGAAAACAACCCTAAGAGGTGGGCATTTTAATTTCCTCCTTTATAGATAAGAAAACTGATGCATGTGGAGGTTAAATACCATAGCTAGTACATGAAAGCTCAGATCTAAACCCAGACAGAACCTGTGCTGCAGCCGTGGAAGCAGCTGTTAAGATTGAGATAATGTCTCAAAGCCGTGCATTACATTCTCAGCTATTAAGAAACTGCCGAGGACAGTATCTTACATGTAATAAATGCTCAGAATTGGATGTCTCATTAATAAGAGCACTCTCCCTTCAATTGCAGCAGAAGTCTTATCACAGAATGTTTTGCTCACATTAATCCACCAAACACCTCTGGGAAGTGGGCACCCATCTCCTTTGGAGAGGTTTCTGCCAAGACACATTTTATTACAATGAAAAGGGAGATGAAAACAGCCGCTTGTACCTCTTTTAACTGTAATTGACCTTCAGCCACCATTTTGCTGCAAAGGATTTGAGAGCTTCCACCTGCTTCATGTTGAGGTGTGAATTTGTCACCTTAGGAATCTGTTGTCACAGTCTTTAGGATGTATTTATGTGCTCTGATCTTCTGGCCTCCTGATGCTAAATATAACTCTTTTTTATTGGTACCGAGCTGATGTACAAAACTCAGGCTCTTTTTGTGAATGTTTGCTGAATGAGAGATTTGTTAACACCTACTATATTCTCAGCTCTGAGAATATTAAACCTCTAAGATACAATGCAAGCCTCTGAGAGCAAACAGTCTTCTCTGTGCTATCAAAAAGCTAAGAACTTGGTCATTAGGGAATTGCAAATCAAAGCCACGATGAGATACCTCTTCATACTCAGTAGGATGGCTATAATACAAATAATTTAAAAAACAAACAAAAAAACAGAAAATAACGTGTTGGCAGGTGTTAAAAGAAAAAACTTTAGACAAATTAAATTTAACAGAGTTTAACTGAGTAAACAACAATTTGAGAACGGGGCAGTCTCTAGAATCAGGGCTGTTACGTGGTCAGCTAACATTTACGGACAGAAAAGGGAAAGTAACGTACAAAAAGGCAGAAGTGAGGTACAAAAACAGCTGGATTGGTTAGCTCAGGGTTTGCTGTATTTGAATACAGTTTAAACAGTTGGCTGCCTGTGATTGGCCATACTAAGACTTGTAAAGGAAAGCAACATGCCTGTGATTGGCCAGAACTCTGCGATTGGTGCAAGTGTAGGTTACAACAGTCTGTTTACATATCCAATTAGGTTCCAGTTAAACCTTTAGGCTGAACTTAAACATGTAAGGAGGCAGCTTCATGCTAATTAATTTAACACAGTGATGTAGAGAAATTGGAAAAAACACAACTAAGAACCAATTTTAAAGTCACCAGTCAGGTCTAGTTTGGGTGAAATTAATGAATGTTCACTTGAGAGCATTAGTTGAAACTTCCTGTAATTCAGTTGGCTTGATTGGTGGCCACCTTGCTTTGGTTAAAGATACAAATAAGGGACTTCAAACACTGTAAGTAGGTTTCTGGTCTGCTTCTCTAAGCATTAGTACCACAGGTAGAATGATCATGTAATTGATCATCCAAACTGTGACAATTATTTCCAAGACAAATGCTAAAACAAAAAGGACACTGGGACAATAGGCCAACCCATGGCTGCCTTTGCTGGAGAAATACCAGTAACATATTGACAACCAGAGAACTGACTTTTTCTTTACCAAATCAATCATGGTAGATTTTACCATTAATCTGTTTAACCTGTCGGAAAAATGTAACAATGGCCCAATGACTGAACCAAAGGATATATACTGTGATTTACTAGGAAGCAGCAGTGGCAGGGTTCCACATGAAAAAATAGGTATCTTTTTCTCTTTTTCAGGTCTGCCTCTTCTTTGACCCATGCATGCTACCATTTTCTTCCATGGGAGGTTGGTCAGAAAGTGGCAGCTCAGGGTAGATGTCAGGAAGACAGTGGTCAGAAACAGACCCAGAGAGGGATTTGGGCCACTGTGATAAGAGGAGTGGTCAAAGGTATGAAGAATTTACAGTTTATTGGCTGGGCATAGTGACTCATGCCTGTAATTCCAGCACTTTGGGTGGCTGAGGTGGGCGGATCACTTGAGATCAGGAGTTTGAGACCAGCCTGTCCAACATGGTGAAACTCCTTCTCTACTAAATATACAAAAATTAGATGGGTGTGGTGGTGGGAGCCTGTAATCCCAGCTATTTGGGGAGCTGAGGCAGGAGAATCACTGGAACCCAGAAGGCGGAGGTTGCAGTGAGCAGAGATTGCACCACTGCACTCCAGCCTGGGTGACAGAACGAGACCCTGTCTAAAAAAAAAAAGAAAAGAAAAGAAAAAAAAAAAAAACCCTACAGTTTATTGATTTCCTTTTCTTTACAAGGAAAAACAGTTGGCTGCCTTCATGTGTGACTTTTAATCTTGTATCTCTGCCCAGAGGCACATTTTGGAGATGATGCTGTTTAAATTTCCAAATCAATAAATAAGCAGGGTCAAAGATCCAAAACTAGCAAATTGCTATTTCCAGGAAAAGATGCTGGCCTTGTCAATGTGATTCTGTCCTGCACATACCAGGGAGTTCACACTTTTCCTGCCCAGTCCTAGAGTTGCTTGGAGCTATTCATTCTACAGAAGTTCCATCCAACTATCTTGGTATGATTGCCACAAAGAACTTTTGAAGAGGGCTGAACTAGGTGGGCCTTAGAGACCTATAAAGGAAAGTAATATGCCTAGATTTTTATGTGTATATAAAGCACTGTAAGCGCTATGACTAGAGAAATGAGAATGTCAGTGTGAAACTTTTTGTGATTCTGCCTGGGCGTCCATCAGATGGCCTTTCTTCTAAGAGGTAGAATCAGAACACATTGGCTGAGAAGCTGCTGTAGAAAACTGGCCCATCTGGCTATTCTAATTGTTTCAGAAAAGAAATACCACTGTATCTATATATGGATCTCTTGGTGTCCTCACTGCCAAATATACATAGATCATATAAGACCCTAAAACTGTTATCTGTTATGCTTTTGGCTACACTTTCCACTGGGCTTTTCCCCCCCACTTTCTTAAATAAGGTTATTATGACTCACATTCAGCTTCCTATATTCTATGAATTCACCCCCTTCCAAGAAGTTGTTTTTTAAAAATCATGATTGTCTAAAAGCCTTATAGTTGTAAATTTCTCCTTTCCTTATGGTAGTACCTTGCTGTCTGTATAGAAAAACAACCACAATGTAACTGTTGAAATAGATACCTTTTGCAATGTCTTCCCAGCTCAGTACCCCCTTCCACTGAGAATATCTCCATCTCCATAAGACATAATGTTTGTGATGGCTCACTCTGCTCTCCTGTCCTTGAAGGGACTCCTGAGTTTGAGGTGAGCCAATCAAATTGGAGCTGGGGTTCAGTAACAGACAACCTGTTAACTGGAATGAGGGTAATGGAAACTGATGAGCAGAAGCTGCCATCGTAGAAAAGCATTCTCATCCACATGCTAGGAGAAGCAGGAAAGTGGATATTTTAAGAGAAGAACAGAACAGATGTGCAAAGTAAAGGATGGAAAATGATCTGGCTAGAGACAAAGAAGAGGAGGGGTGGGAGAGAGAGAGGAAGGGACTGGAAATAGTAGTTCCTGGTAGTTTTCTAGTTCCTTGTTCTCAGCTGTCATGAAACCCACTCCTGTCCTTGGGTTCTGTGAGATATTCTGGACTTTTATACAAAGGTCTCCTGACTTTTTCCCCCTTAAGCTAGCTTGAATGAGTTCCTGTTATTGACAACCAGAAGACCATTGACTAAGATAACTAGAACCTACTTCATCTTCTCATCTGTTTTGAGTCCCAGAACAGAAGAATGAACCTGGATTCTTCCTGAATTAGTGAAATACAATTATAGATATTTAGATCTAATAGAATCTAATCCAACATATTTATTTTATGGATGAAACAGTAGTGTCCAAGGAAATTACATGGCTTACCCAAGGTCAAGGTCACACAGTTAGGGGATAGTAGAATTGGAACTAAACCTTAGGTCATTTGAATGTCAGTCTGGCTTTCTTTCCACTAAACAAATCTGCCTTTTAAGGAAAACATTCAGCATCACACTTGGTGCAGAGCCCCTTTGCTCCCTCTTCTGAATGATGTGGTAGATCCTGCAATCAAGGGATTCCCGTCCTCAAACACAGTGGTGGGCCAAGGATCCAGGCTGAGCTTTTAGAGTATCACAGTAGCATCAGTGATTGGCTCAGAGGTGGGCTTCAGCTCCAAGTAGAACTACTTAAGGACTTTTTAGGGAGAATAATCAGGCACTTAGAAGGAGAGAATGTGGATCTCTCGTTTTTGAGCTCTGAGAAATTAAGGATCACATGAGCTTAGAGCTGCTAGGGGTTGTCTTTTCAGCATGAGAAGACAGCCTGCTGAAGAACAGAGCCAGCACAGAGGAAAACAGAACCAAGAGATGGAGAGAGATAGATACCCGATAACTTTACCTGGGCATCTAGATTTAGCCATGCCTGAAGTTATCCAGTTCCTGAACTTATCAGTTACCTGACCCAGTGCATTTCCTTTTCTACTTAAGCTAGTTTGACTTGACTTTCTAGTATATGCAGCCAAGTAAGGTATAATACCAAAACATTGATGGCTAATCCTAGTTTAACTTTATATACTTTTGCTTCTTATTTTTATATGCTACAGAGAGGCTATATCTATGGGTCATTGTAAACAGATGTCAACTATTTTGGTTAAAATGTATTTAATATGACTTACTAAGACTAAACTAGGAGAAGTAGTGACAAATACAACTGTGTGTGTGCTTTTGTTTTCCAAGGAAGAAGAATAATTTTGTCCTAAAGCAGTAGATGGGCTTTTTTCGTTTGTTTCTGACCTCTTTTACACTTTTAGGACTTAGGGAGGACCCCAGAGAACTTTTGTTATGTGGGTTCTGACTATCAATATTTACTGTATTAAAAATAGAAACTGAAAATCTTTAAAATATTTAGTGATTCATTTGAAGATAGCAATGATGAATGCATGTGAACACAAATAATATCTTAGTATTATTATAAAATTAGTTTTGACCCTGCAGGCCCCCTGAGATCTGTTCTAAAGAAAAATGTCAGTTTGTGTGGGATAAAAAAGAGCAAAATGTAGGACAAACTTGGAAAGTGAGTTTTATTTGCCTTCGTTTATAATACTTGAGTCTGAAAAGGAGCTCCATAATCTGTTGAAATCTTAGCAAAGTTTGCCTAATTTTGGTAAGCCTTTTTCGTTGTTTTACTGATTAATGCTTTCACCGACGATGTAAAAGGTTATTCATTACTTACTGTGTAATGTGCCTGGATAGCAAAGATTCTAGGTCTTACCAGAATAATTTCCTGTGCTTTCTGTTGACCTTACTAGATCCTCGACTATTTAAAAAGAAAAAGTACAAAAGGTTTTCACTTATGAAAGAGCAAAGGTTCTTTTTAATCATGTTGCCTTCTATGTTTATTTCAAAATGCTTTTTTTGTGACTCAAATAAGTAATAAAGTATTGTTTCTAAGGCACCCAAGATCCTATCTTAATTGAGCATTCAAATATGTTCTGATAAGTTTTTTTTTTTTTTTTTTTTTTTTAATTTTTGTTCTCACAAAAAAATCAGATCTTAAATTTAGGAAAAAATTTAAAAAGATCAGATTTTTTTTTTTTTTTGCCATTCTTTCATCATAATTTTTTAAACTTTTTTATGGTAGTAAAATACATGGAACGTAAAATTTAACATTTTCCCTATTTTTTAATATACAGAAAATTAGGGTATCTATTACACCTAAAATATCGTTGAGATTTTCCAGTGGGTCCCTTGAAAATCACAAACTTGTTTCTTTCATCACATAAAAAGATAAGGGTTAGGTTTCTTTGATGTGTTACTATTGTAGGATTTGTATGAGAAGAGTTATCAAACCAGAGAAGGTACTTAGTCTTTCCTAGGTTAAATTTGTGTAGATAAAATATTGTTAATGTAACTATTTCAGAAATGGCATACAGATGGTCCCTAACTTATAATGGTTTGACTTATGATTTTTCAACTGGGTTTATTGGGGTAGTAAATGCATTTTTGACTTCTGACATTTTTGATTTACGATGAGTTTATTGGGATTTAACCTCATTGGAAGCCAAGGGGCATCTGAAACTCCAGGAAATCCCTGGAGATTTATCAGTGCCCTGGCTGTCCATGATTTATTTTTACCCTCAAGGAAAACACTGATCAAACTCTTATGAAATTGGTTTGTTGTGTTTTCTTGTATTTATCAGAGTCCTGACAATGCTTTGCCCAATGGTATTAGACAACAGTGTAGTGTTCTCAATCCTAATTTCAGTTATTATTTAAAATGTTTCCTTAGCCTGGCCACAGTCTTAGATTTTTAATTTGAATTTACTATCTCCTAAGCTAGTTGTTTTCAACTATGGAGTTTTATAAAAAATAAAATGCCTAGGCCCTACTGCTGAATCTCTTTACCTCATATATTTGGTGTATTATATATCATAATTATGTTATATCTCAATGTATTTTTCTCTATAAAAATTGTGTTCCTCCATTTTTATAAATCAGATTTTTTTGAATGCAAACTTAATTATTATCCTTAGAGACAACTTGCCTATTTTTTTATTTTTATTTTTTGGAACGGCTTTATTATCTTTGGCATGCCACAGAAGCAACCACATTTCTTTACTGGTTGCATTATAATTATGCACCCCTCATCTGACCTGTCACATTTGAGGGCTACCAGTTATAAATTACAAACAGCCATCTGCAGACTTTTTTTTTTTTTTTTTTTTTTTCACTCTGAGGCTTGTGTGAAGGCCCTGCTATGAGCTACAGGCCAGATTTTGTGTCTTCAGCCAAGGACAGTCTCAGGCTTGTACTAAGGCCCTGCAGGCTTGTGTGAAGACCCTGCTATAAGCTACAGGCCAGATTTTGTGTCTTCAACCAAGAAAGACAGTCTCAAAGCTTCATGGAGAAGGACTGTATTGGATACTTCAAACTGTTGACACTTTAAAACATAGACTCTTGGGTATAGCTTTCTGAGCTGATATCTCTTAGATAACTCTCAGCTCAGATGAGTAAACTCAGTCAGGATCTCTAGGACTCCTTTTAGTCTGGAGAACTGCTAACCCAAGATCCTCAGAACAAGAATTTCTTACATAAGACTAAATGAACTGAGGAGGGAAATTTTATTATGTTTTTTAAAATAATGTTGTTGATTTTGTTTCAATGTTCTATAGTCTGGTTGTATACATAAACCAATTTTTTCTAAGCTATCTACAACCTATAAAATTTAGTAGACTAGTTTTGTAATTTGTATTAGTTCATTTTCACACTGCTGGTAAAGACTTACCAGAGACTGGGCAATCTGCAAAAGAAAGAGGCTTAATGGACTCACAGTTCCACATGGCTGGGGAAGCCTCACAATCATGGTGGAAGTTGAAAGGCACGTCTCACATGGCAGCAGACTAGAGAACTTGTGCAGGGAATCTCCTCTTTATAAAACTATCAGATCTCGTGAGAGTTATTCACTATCATGAGAATAGCATGGGAAAGACTCGCCCCCATGTTTCAATTATCTTCCACTAGGTCCCTCCCACAACATGTGGGAATTAATGGGAGCTACAGTTTAAGATGAGATTTGGGTGGGGACACAGCCAAACCATATCATAAACTGAATGAAACATCTAAAAATTGTATTTGATTCTCACTGATCCTATAGAATCCAGAAACTTACTCAGTTCTTTGCTTTTCATGGCAATATAGTTATATGTAAAAGCTCAACAGGAATATCTTTTCCTTCTTACTAGGATATAATTGGATGAATCAGTTGTACAACCAGGGCCTTACCTGGAGTGTCCTTTTTGAGAATGATGCTTATTTTATCAGATGTGACCAGCCACTTTTCAGAAGCTAAAGTTGACTTTACTTATGGAGCCAATGCATACAAAGCCTTCCTAAGAAAACTGGCTGGTGTCTGGCTTATAGGATCCCAGCCTTACAGGAGGTGAGGAATATTATTCCTGTCAGGCCAGAAACTCAAGAAATTTGGAGGAATTTAAAAAGAAAGAAATTAACTCAAACATATAGATACTATGGGTGACATTTTTTGGTAAGAGGTTCTAAAAGATCATTTGGGATTCCTTATTCAAACTTTTAGACAGAAGTTAACTTTGTAAGTGATTAATACTATATGGACCTGGATTTTGCAAGCCAAACTTAAGAATAATCTTCCTTTGAAATTGTTATGATCACGAAAGGAAAAAGGACACCAGGGAAAAATTGTGAAAGACTTTGAAATAGACCGAAAGGTGGACTGGTGTCTTCAGTGGAAAACTATGCCTTGTTTTAGAGCACCCCCTTCCAAGTTTTCTGATTCTATACATGATGTGCCTTTCATTATCTTTGAGCTCCTATATAGAACACTTATAGGAATGTAAAAAGTTCTTGTCTATAGAAATAAAAATTGTGTTCCGTGAATAGCAATTGATTATTGTCCCATGGATATTAACCAGTTTTATATCTATTTGTACATTCATTTCAGCATTCCTGATTCAACGATAAAAGTGTAGTACATTGAATTCTCCTAGATAGCATCTTATTAGTTCCCTTATGAGTTAATTAAGAAGTTAAATAAAATCTGTGATGTTTCATCGTGTATTTTTATGTGTCATGATTTTACCTTTTTTAAAAAAGTATCCTTTAAAGTTATTTGCTTATTGTTTATTTTCCTATTTCTTTGCTTTCACACTTTCTCTATTAGAAATTGTGTCTCTTGTAAACAGCATATAGATGAGTTTTGCTTTATTTTATTGATTGATTGATTGATTGATTGATTGATTTTGAGACAAAGTCTTGCTCTGTCACCCAGGCTGGAGTGCAGTGGCATGATCACAGCTCACTGCAGCCTCAACCTCCTGGGCTCAAACGATCCTCCCACCTTAGCCTCCTAAGTAGCTGGGATTACAGACACAGGCCACCATGCCCAGCTAATGTTTTATTTTTTGTAGAGACAAGGTCTCACTATGTTGCCCAGCCTGGTCTCAAATACCTGAGCTCAAGCAATCCTCCTGCTTTGGCCTCCCAAAGGGCAGGGTTTATAGGTGTGAGTCACTGTGCCCGGCTGTTTGGTTTATTCTGTCTGGCACTCTATGTGTTCATCTGTGGGTGAAGTCACACATTGATTCCCACATTCACATTGATTATGATTACACTTAATTGGAATTAGTTATTCCACTTTGGCTTCTTTTTATTCCTTTCTCGCTATCTACTGGATTGATGGAGATTTTTTTTTTATTTCCCATTTTTCTTTCTACTCGTTTGGAATTTTTCATTCTTTTTCTAATACTTAGTGGTTACCTTTGTGGCAGAGACTGTTAGATGCCCTGTGTCTTAGTCCATTTTTGTTGCTATAAAAGAATACCTGAGGCTGGGTAGTTTATAAAGAGAAGGGATTTATTTGGCTCATTGTTCTGCAGGCTGTACAAGCAGCATGGCACCAGCATCTGCACCTGGTGCAGGCCTCAGGCTGCTTCCACTCAAGGTAGAAAAGAGAAGGGGAGCCTGTGTGGAGAGATCACAAGGCAAGAGAGGAAGGAAGGTAGGGGAGGGGGCAGGCTCTTTTTAACAACCAGCTCTCGGGAGTGAACAGAGTGAGAATTCACTCATTATGGCAAGGATGGCACCAAGCCATTCATGTGTGATCCACCCCCACGAGCCAAACACCTCCCACTAGGCTCTGCCTCCACCACTGGGGATGAAGGTTCAACATGAGGCTTGGAGGGTCAAATATTCAAACTCTAGCACCCTGCAATAGTCATTCTCCTTTTCTTCCTTAGCAATAAAATTCTGGAAAATATACCTTGCTGAAAAACTACTGATACAAAGGAAACAATAATATGTAACAGGAAGTTGCTGGTTGGGACTAAAAGAGTAATTACAGTTGGCCTGTGTTCCTCTGTCCTTCCCCCTTTTATCCTGCTTGGAACGTGGGTGTAGATGGAACTCCGGAAACCATCATGGACCATGAGGCAACTCTGAGGATGGAAGCCACACACTAAGGATGGTAAAGCAGAAAGAAGAGCTAAAACCCTGATGATTAAGAAGCGGCCAATTCCAGCCTGCACTGCCCACCTCCAGATCTCATTCATGTGAGAAACAAAGAGAAACTTCTATCTTGTTCAAGTCACTTTAGTCAAGATTTTTATTATCAGATGAATGCAGTTTCTAATTGATACACCTTAAAATGTTCAACATGTACACCTGATTTAACAAAATCTAGAATTAAGTCAATACCTCTACATGCATTATAGAACAAAGGTCACTGCTGTAAGAACTTTGGGTATATAGTCAAATTCCTCACATTTTTAAAATCTTGTTTAAATCATTGCATTCCTTCCCCATCTCACTCTGTCACACACTCACATATTTATTTTCTCAGATCCTTACAAGTTCATAAGGCATATGTCCTTATTCCATTTTTACAGATGAGAAAACTGGGGTTTGCAGGGGTTAAGTAACTTCTCCAAGATCACACAATTAATTCGTGGCAAAGTCATAATTTGAAGTCTTTTCTAACGCCCAAATGTTTCCATTGTGTCACATATCTGAGCTGTGCTCTTTCCATTAGCCACTTCCCCATTATCATAGCTGATGACATGCACACCCACCATCTGGGGCAGGCTTTAGTACAGCACTCTGTGCCATCATCCAGATCACCGAATCATAGTAAATGGGTGTGTCATAAGAGATAAGGCTGCCATAGAATCACAGCAGCTTCTGGCTTAGTAAATTACCTGGATACACACCTTTTCCTAGAGGAAATCCCACATCTTCGTAGGAGATCTGGTGTAATGCTCTTGGGACCTCTCTCTAGAGGACAAGCTAATATCACTGGGTACTAGTAAGCCTCAACAAACATAATAGAGACAGAACTGTCATCGTTATCAGAAAAGTAACAGAGAAAAATGTTAAAACAATGGTTTTGTGACCTTAAAGTCTGTGTTAGTCCCTTAGCACCACCACTGAGAATTTGCCGAAAGGGACGTTTTTTGTGTTGGGCTTACTGAAGGAAGCCCCTGAAAGTGTTCAGAAATAGGGAAAATGAGAAACTGTTTCAGCTGAAAATACGGGCAAGGGGGAATCACTGAAGAAGACAGAATATTGAAGTGTTCAAATGAATAAAGAAGCTAAAAACCAAATCGTAAGTATTTCTGTTTCTTTGACATATATAAAAGGAAAATGTTTACCAGGTGAATGTGATCAGCTAGGCATGTTTTGAAGGCAAATGTAACCAAATCATGTAACCCCTAACTTGCTCAAATTCTACATCCCAACCTTTCAGAGGAATGTCCAAAAAAGAAATAATTTTGTAAAAACTAAGGTTGGAAGATTCAGGAAGAAAATTCAGAATGAATTTTCCTAGCCCCAGAGTAGGAGGCTGAAGGAAATCATTTTCCAGAGCTTTACTGGGCATTTGGGATAAAGCACCATGACTCATTTATATAGATCTTCAACTTTTGCTGATCTTCCAACTTGATTTTCTTTCAGACTCTAGTTGCAGTGACACATAAACTTGGGCACAGGCTTAACTCATGTCTGCCCTCTACTTATCCTCCCCGCCCCACTGCTGGGCTCATTGTTCTGGAGCGCAGTGCAGGGAGAAGACAGCTCTCATCCTTCCTGTGTTGCTCTCCTGGGAGTCATTTCTCCAGATCCTATGGTCTTTTCACCTCTCCCATCACCACTGTGACAAATCAAACACCTCTCTCCTGACCACCATCTCATGGAACCCGGGGTCTACAGTTCCTCTTGATACAATGAGACAACCTTGGGCTCAGGTGAAGGGTAAAGGTGGAACCAGCTATGCTTCCCTCTCTACCTACCTCCTCCTACTGTATAACGCCTATGTGGATAGAGCAGATTTATCAAAAAAGTAGGGCTCATTAAACAGACTTACAACATAGGAGTGAGTGAATCAAAGGTCAAATTATGTTAACATCAAACTTACACTAGAATAAAAGCCATGGAGAACTTGAGAACAGAGATGGGCAGAAGAGTCAGCATTAGCAGGACAGTCTAGGGTGGCCTGTAGATTCCATACTGAGCTCCTGATGTCCTAGCCAGTGGGGTTTGAATATGTCTCCTCTTCTTGCCAACACACTTCTCCCAAAGGCAAATGGTGATTTTCAGAGACAGCAATGTCCAGATTTCTATAAATGAACAGAAACATTCCTTAAATACAATGAAGATTGTACAACTCTGCCTGCTGGTGGGGATACGTTTTTTGGTTTGTTTGTTTTGTTTTTTGAGATAGGGCTTCCTTCTGTCACCTAGGCTGGAGGGCAGTGGTGTGATCATGGCTCACTGCAGCCTCGACCTCCAGGACTCGAGGGATTCTCCCACCTCAGCCTCCCAAGTAGCTGGGACTACGGGCACATGCCACCATGCCCAGCTAATTCTTATATTTTTAGTACAGCCAGGTTTTCACCATGTTGCCCAGGCAGGTCTCGAACTCCTGGGCTCAGTCATCCACCCACCTTAGCCTCCCAAAGTGATGGGATGATTATAGGTGTGAGCCACCACGCCTGGCTGGGGAGAAGTTTTAATTTTCCTTCTACTTCCAAACCATGGCCAAAGGCTATAGGAACACAAGAAAGGGGGTATGGGAGCCCCTGGTGTTTCTTCACCTACTGGCTGCACAAAACACCTGGCTGGAGTTCTGAAATGACCACTGCCCTGTGCATGAGGTCTAAATACATCCCTACAACCTGGGATGCCTCACAGAACTCTCCCCAAGCAGAAGGGAGGCAGGGCAAAGGTTTATGATCTTCTTAGCTAAGCAACTGTTGCCTTTTCCAGTTGTTCTAAGGAAACAAAGTTTCAAGCAGCCTCTGCGGATGAACTTTCCAGGATGAATTTCAGCTGCGTTATGTGCACACCCTTTCCATTAGTTAGTAAAAATGACCAAAACACGACTGTTTGACTTTCTCTCGAAATCTGTGGTTCTCACGTAGGGGCAATTTTGCACTCTGGGGACATTTGGCAATGTCTGGAGAAATTTTTGCTTGTCACAGTGGAGAGAGGGGAGGGTAGAGAGAGATGCTACAGGCATCTAGTGGCTGGAGGCCAGGGAATGTGGCTAAAAATCCTGCAATGTGCAGGACAGCCTCCAATAACAAAGAATTTTTGGCTTCAAATATCAATAGTGCTGCTGTTGAGAAACCCTGCTCTAAAGACGTGGGGAAAAAATGAGATTTAGGTTCATCTGTGACCAGTATTACCAATCATATCATCCTCATGTCACTCCTGAATTTTACTTTAAAAATTCATAAGCTGATCTTCTTACACATCATCCCTAAGAAGTAGATTAAGAGTAATAATGGCATGTACTGAGTTTACTACGTGCTAGGTTCTGGAATAAGGACTTTATATACCTTATGTCACTGTTGTCCCTGTTTTCAGAAAAGAAAACTGAGTTCCGAGCAATGAAGGAAGTTGCAGCTGGACATAAAACTTAAAATGGCAGAGGGAGGGATCAATGCAGACATGGAGTTCTGAAGCTTTCGCTGTTGCTCTCAATGCATTTCTAAGGAAACCCAACAGTATCCATTTCACTGACCAATTGCTTTGTACCCCAAATTCTATTTTTCATAAGAACTTTTCATTTTCTGACAAAAACTATTTGTTAAATAAACATAACTTCATACGTGATCATTCATCACTCGGAGCAAATTTGACTATTTCAAAACACATGGATTAAAAACAAAACAAAACAAAACTCCTTCTTTCCCAAAAAGGAAAAAAGGAATGTATTTTTCATATTTTCATCTCAAATCTAAGGAATTCATTTTTGGAACACATATTATGCTTTAAAAAGTGGTGCCAGGTAAAACTGCAAGGAAGCTTGTGCTATCTGGAGATACCCATACTTTCTTTTTAAAGGAACATTTTGTAACTTTACAACAGCATATTGCATTTTTATATTCATGTGCCTATCTCCTTCATTGTCCTGTGTATGAGTTTTCTACTGCTGCATGAAGAATTTAAACAGACCTCACAGCTTAAAACAACACCTATGTATTAGTCCACAGTTCTGAAAGTCAGAAGTCCCAGCACAGCCATGGCATCACTGGGTTCTCCCTCAGGTTCTGCCAAGGCAGAAATCATAGTAATAGGCTCAGTTCTTGTCTGGAAAAGACAAGTTTGAGAAAAAAATCTGCTTTTGAAGCTCATTCGGGTTGTTGGCAGAATTCAGTTCTTTGCAACATTGGCCTAGGCAAATAATTTATGACTAAAATCCCAAAGGAAGTGCAACAAAAACAAGAATAAATGGGCCTTAATTAAACTAAAAAGCTTCTGCACAGTAAAAGAAATAATCAACAGAGTAAATAGACAACCTACAGAATGAGAGAAAATATTTGCAAACGCATCTGACAAAGGACTAATATCCAGAATCTACAAGGAACTCAAACAACTCAACAAGAAAAAAACAACCCCATTAAAAAGTGGGCAAAGGACATGAATAGGTATTTCTCAAAAAAGACAAACAAGTGGCCAAAGAACATATGAAAAAATGCTCAGCATCCACTAATCATCAGAGAAGTGCACATTAAAACCACAATGAGATACAATATCACACCAGTCAAAATGGCTATGATTCAAAAGTCAAAAGACAACAGATGTTGACGAGGGTGCAGAGAAAAGGAAACACATATACGTGTTGGTGGGAATGTAAATTCGTGCACAGTGTCTGGTTCAGAAGACACACTTTAAAGAAAAAAGCTGGCTGAATGTTTACAACGTGTCTGTGTTTGTGGTGTTCAAGTCCTGCGGGCGAGGACCCTAGTGCATTTTCTGCAATCCAGTAATGCCTGTCCGGTACATGGCAGCCAGTGAGCACTCAACAGGTGCAATCGTTGGGCCACACACTCTTGTTTTAAAATGTGCTTTATCCTCTTGACCTTTTTAGGTTATGCAATGTGAATTCAAGCTGAATAATACTGAAGCCAGTCTTATGAGGCTTATTTCTAAGAAATATTCAGCTTTATGTAACGCAAATAAAAAAAAATCACACGCCCTTCCTTTGCAAGTGAACATTCATATTAGTGTCTGATAACTGCATTAAGAAGACACATTCCTTATATCAATCGGAGAACAGAACTTTCGTTTCTGCAAAAAGAAAAACTCCCTTTTCCCTAGATTTTCTCAGCTCCTCCAGTGCTAGCGTCAGAGAAGGTCCAAGTTATCTGCAGTTCTTTGGCCTCCCTTGTATTTAAATCGCATTTGGGTAAAACGCTTCGTGGGCTTTCTAACTCCACAGAAACGCTAACCAGGTATTGGGCGCTCGCACCGCTTCCAGGTAACCAGCGAAGCTGCGGATTCCAGGCCCGCGCTGTGACGTCACCGGGCTCGCAGGCCGCGGCGCGGTCTCAGGCGCCGGTGATTGGCTGGGGTCCATGACGTCACGGCCCGGGGCGGCCCCGCGATGGCCAGGGCCCCGGGATGCTCCGGGTTTGTTTAAAAATAAAGAGGGGCGGGAGCGCCCAGGAAAATCCGGGCGCCCACGGGGGTGCCGGCTGCCCCTCCCGCCGCCCCGCGTCCCGGCCCGGCCGCGTCAACCCCCTCGGCGGCCCGCAAGGGGGCGGGGGGAGGCGGGGCGGAGGAGGAGCCGCGGGCGCGGCGCCGCGCTGTCCCCGGCCGCCGCCCGCCCCACTCAGCACCGCATGTAAACAGTCCCCGCCGGCCCAGCCCGGCCCCGGAGGAGCCCGCGCAGGCCGAGCCGAGCGCCGCGCTGCCCGCCCGGGAGGAGGGCGCCGAGGAGCGGGAGGGCGGGCGGCGGCGGGAGGCGGGCGCGGGGCCGCAATGGATTTCCAGCAGCTGGCCGACGTTGCGGAGAAATGGTGCTCCAACACGCCCTTCGAGCTCATCGCCACCGAGGAGACCGAGCGCAGGATGGATTTCTACGCCGACCCCGGCGTCTCCTTCTATGTGCTGTGTCCGGACAACGGTTGCGGCGACAATTTTGTGAGTGCCTGGGGGAGGGACCGCTGGAGCCGGCGGGAGTGTGGACGCGGCGGTGCATCCCCGCGCCCGGGCTCCCGCGCGGTGGGCGGCGGTGGGCGATTAGTGGGGGGGCGTAACCCTCGCCCTACTCCCCGCATGCTCCGCGGGGAAGCCCCGGGCCGGGTGGTGCGGCCTCCGCGCCCCGGGTGGGGCCCGGTGGGCGGCGGGCAAGGCGCCCGGAGGATCCGGGGAGCCGGGTCGGGTCGGGAGGTGTGGCGTCCCCCTAAAGGCCACCACTCTCCCCGCTGTTGCGGGCGCCGTTTCGGGAATCCGACCTGGCGGCCAGAGCGCGTTTCCTGGCGTGGAGCATCCCTGGGGTGTGGGTGTCACCCGCGCCCGAGCAGCCTGGGCTGGGGCGCACAGATCCTCCGGCAGGAGCCCAGGTCCAGAGCTTCCCACATCCAGGCGTCCCGTCCAGGTTAGGAATCCCGCTCCCCTCCCGTGCCCAGCCTCGGCTCCTCGCCTTGCCCCTCCCGGGAGAACCCCGCTCCCCGCCCTCGCGGGTTAGTCCTTGCACTGCCTGTTTGGACACAAAGCTCTGTCCATACTAGCGATGCCCGATCTCCTGGACCTTCGTTGCGGAATTACACCCCGGATCTTAATACGCACGCGCGCCTGCGCATACACCCCCAACACACACTTATGCTCACACACTCACCCTCACACGCGCACACTCACGCACACACGCGGGCACGCCTCTCCCCCTGCCCCCGCGCTGCCCCCGCCGCCTCTCTGAGCTGCCCGAGAGGTATGTGTTGGCCCGGGCAGGTTCTCTCCAGCTGAGGCGGTGGCCCCAGCCTTGCTGAAGCCTGTCGGCTTTTCCAGATGAGGGGAAATCCCCTCAGCCCCGGCTCAGGGGGACCGGGAACTGGAACTGCGGTGTCCAAACCTTCCACTTTGAATCCTGCGCCCACCTGGGATCCCAGCTCTGGCAGTTGAGGAAGGGGATGCGGAGGGCAGGGGAGTCGGGGTGGGAGGGGCGGAGTAGGGCAAGCACGGTGCTCGTGAAGTGTTTGTAAGGATGGGGAATAAATAATGATCCCCAAATGTAAGATGGAGGCGGCCGTGGGCGCGGGTGACCGTGTGGTCGCCGGCCTTGTGGGCGGAGGTGGGGCGGTGTGGGGCGCGGCCTGGTGCAGGCTCCTCAGGTGGGGGAGACAAAGCTGGGCCGTGGTCCTGCAGCCGCGCGCCCTGACCACCTATGGGAAGTTCACGAAGGAGTTGGGGAGACTGCAAGACTGCTTTTCTTGGTCCTGGAGAGGTGAAGGCTTGTGTATGTCTGGCCAACAAAGCATTCCCTCCGCGCACACGCACCCCCCGAGGAGGGCAGGGATCCACCTGGACATTACAGAAGTGGCACTCCAGAAGAGGGCTGGCCTTGTGTGACAGCCAGATATGAGTTCTGGCTCTGTGACTGTGCTCAAATACCCACCCTGAGCTCAGTTTCCACATCCAAAAAAATAGGTATAATAATGCCAGCACCCAGGTGTTCATATAGGTGACTCACTGAATAGTCCCTGACACACAGCAAGAGCCCCACAAATTTGGGGTTAGAGACCTGGGGTTTCTCAGAATTTAGAGGTTGTCTCATTTTTTAAAGATCGTTGGTTTTCCCACCTGTAAAATGGGGCTAATCAGAATGCCTCCAGAAGAACCAACCGAACAATAATATTAATGCCTGTATGCCCATCTTAGCTGTAGGTAAAGTAAGTAAATAAGTGTTCTTTTTGCAAGGAGTGGGAGATCATTAAAAAGGGATTCACTCGATTGCAGAAGTGTGAGAAAACCCCCAGGATACAGTGGAAAGGGCACCAGAATCCAGCTGACTGTAAAATGTTAGGATTTGGCTAGGGTCCGTTCCAGCTCTGGGCTTCCTTCATCTGCCAGCGTCCTTTCTCCCTCCTGACCATGTGAAACAGGGCAAGAATGGCTCATGGTTCTGGATTTCACTGGGGAGAAGCCCACACAGCCTTCCTGCTGGGACTGCCCAGGCCATACCCAAAGAAATGACTCCAAAGACAGTAAGTGGGCCAGGAAGACAAAAGGCTGTTCTCTTGCCATGAGTATGTGTATCCAACCATCGTTCAGAAGTAAGAAGTGCTATATTATTTGTATCAGGCCTTTCTCTTGAGGCCATCCATATTTTAAGTATTTTCCTATCTGCGTGAGAAAAATGCTTGAAAGTGTCATGTAAACTGACAATTTAAATAGAATAGATAGAAAGACAGAGGCTGGGGGTGGGCAGATGATTCCTTGGGTGGAATGGAACTTTCTCCAAGTTCTGGAGGCTCTAATGGACAAGATGCCAACCTCAGGAGTTTTCTTAGCCAGACCTCTTGAATCTGTCCCAGGCTAGGTTTGTCAAGCTACTGGTGCCTCTAATAAGTATCCTGCCTCAGTTATTTTCTTTTTCCCAGGAAAATGTATGAAGCATTAGACAAAAATGTGAGATGAGTGGAATTTCTGTTAGTTGAAGGACTTAGCAATAAGAATATCTACGTGAGCATTTCTTGATTTACAAAAGTATTTCCACATCATTCATTCATTCATTCAGCAAACATTTATTGAGGGGTTTACTTTGTGCCAGGCCAGTGCTATCTAGAATACAAATAGGGTCTCTGCCTTCATGTTCCTGGGGCAATTTTTACTTGTCTAGGAAGCAGTGTGGTGTGGTGGTTAAGCACACAGGCTGTAGATCAGACTGTGTGGGTTTGCACCTCAGCTCCCCACATTTGTGTGCCTTGGGGAAGTTATTTAACCCCTCTATGCCATACTTTTTCTTTTTGTTTGTTTTTCTTTTTTTGAGACAGTCTTGCTCTGTCGCCCAGGCTGGAGTGTAGTGGCACAATCTCAGCTCACTGCAACCTCCACCTCCCGAGTTCAAGTGATTCTTGTGCCTCAGCCTCCCCAGTAGCTGGGATTAAAGGCATGCACCTCACACCCAACTAATTTTTCTATTTTTAGTAGAGACAGGGTTTGTTATGTTGCCTAGGCTGGTATCGAACCTCTGGGCTCAAGTGATCCTCCCAACTTGGCCTCCCAAAGTGCTGGGATGATAGGCGTGAGCCACTGTGCCTGGCTTCTATGCCATACTTTCTACATCTGTAAAATTGGGATGATAATATTAGTACCTCCTGAGCAGAGTTGTTTGAGAACAGTGTCTAAAGTAGGGGCAGCTTAGATAGTCTAAGCCACTGTCATTTTTCATCGTATCTCCTAACTTGTCTCCTTGCTTGTAACCTCCACCTCACTCTTACTGTAGTACTGAAGTGGGGATACTAAATAGATCCAAAATGACTGCTTGGGGAGACTGACTCTAAGCCACTCTCTACCCAGCAGTCATTTTGGATCTATTTAAAATATAAGCCAGATCGTGTCACCACTATTCCCCACCTCAGCTGAACTGACTTCCCATCTTTTATAATAAAACCTAAGCCCTTGCCTTGGCCTCAAGCCCCCACATGATCTACCTTCCTGCCACACAGAGCCTTCTAGTCCTCAGACGTGCCAAGTGCATTCCTGCCTCAAGGCCTTGGCTCTTGCGTTCTGTCTGCCTAGAACCCTCTTGCCCCAGATCTTTACACGGCTGGCTCCTCGATGCTCCTGAGGCCCAAGAGAAACCTTTCTGACGACATGTTCTTTCACCTCACCCTCTTTTATTCTTCCCATAGCACTCGTTAGACGTGGCATTCTCTTTTTGGTTTTCTGCCTCCCCAACTGGACTCTAAGCTTCATGAGAGCAGAGGCCTTGTCTGTGTTATCACTGTGTTCTGGCATTAGGAACAGCATCCAAACATGATGGGTGCTCAGTACATACCTGTAAGGATGAGTAAATTATAGTCTAGTGTAAAAAACATGTCAAATGTCAAGAATTCAGTTTCAAAGAATAATAATAATAACCATCACTTATGTTCAGTTTTCTATGTAGCAGACGCTGCTCTCGGCACTTTACATATGCCAACTCATTTAACTTTAGTACTCTCACAAGGCCATCTCTATAATTATCTCTGTTTTACAGAGGAAGAAACTGAGACATGGCAAACTTTACTAACTTTTCCACAGTTAATAAGTGGTAGAGCACCTTGAACTACAGCCCTGTATTGAATGCATGGCATCACAGGAGTAACAACAGGGGACCCCAATCTAGACTGGATTCAAGGGTCGCTTCTTATTGGGCCTCACAAAAATTCATTGAGGTAGATATTATTATTCCCACTTTATAGGCAAAGAAACTGAGGCTCAGGGAGTTTAAGGGACTCATCCAGGACTGTACCACTAAGAAGTGACGGAGCAAGGACTTGAGCCCAGAGGCCTGTCCTCTCCACCATGCAGAATGGCCCACAGGTGGGGTCAGGCCAGTAGTTCCAGGGGCCCGAGATCAAGGACGCCTTTTTATTTTTCCTCCATTCTGGGTCCCTTGCACACACTTTCTCTATCTTGCTCCACAGCCCATCCCATCCATGCCGACCCTTGCCCGTCTGCCGGGGACCCCTCTCTGTGGGCCCCATCATCAGGGCCTGCGGTGAAACAAAGCTGCTAGTACCCTGTGTGTGGAGGGAATTCAAGGGCATGGCCACCTGCCTGGCTCTACAGGTTTGACAAGGGAGGGCTCCTGGCCCTGGTCAGTGGGGTCCATGGAGTCCTTTCTGCCAACTTGAAAGGTCCTTGGGGGCTTGGTAGGCTTGGAATGGGGTGTCAGCAGCCACTTGGATGCCAGATAAACAGAGGGGCACTCCTAGGCACGGAGCACCAGCTGCGTTCCTTCCTTGTCTTAGGCCACAAGAAATGAGGTCTCAGAACGAAGAGCACTGCCCTGCCCCTCTGGGGGCCTGGATGCTGATGACTGCGGGGGAGAGGGAGGGATTCCTTTCCCAGATTGCCCAGCCTTTCCTGTCAGCCCAGTCAGAGACATGTTGGACTCTAACATTTTGTATAGTTTAATCCCTCCTCAGCACAAAGACAAAGGTAGTAATCGTGATATTATTAAAGAAAGGGGCTTTATTTATAGAAGAACTGTGATTTAATTTTACATGTGTTTATAGAGGTGTGTGTGTGTGTATGTATATATATCCCCATTTGTGGTCTGAACACATCTTTATTATTAACTATGTGATCAAATAACAGCCTTCTTATTTTGGAGAAAGAAAATAGAACTTATTTAAATGAGATTGAGTCACGCTTCTGTGGTGGTATAGTGGAGAGAAAGTACTTTCTTGTCTGATTTAAACTCTACCCTGTTTCCTCCTCTGTCAGATAGGGACAGTCATGCCTGTATTACATGATTAGTGTGAGGATGAAATGAAGAGCTGTGCGTGTGACGTGCTCAGTAGACAGAAGGCATTCCACAGTGGTCGTGCATGTTCATACAGAGAGGTTATTTCTGGGAAAACGATAGGTCCTTTGTGTATTCTTTGAGTGGTAGTCATGAGGAGAGTAGTTATGTTAATATGAGCTGAAGTAGATGGGAATAAGCGCTTATTGGGCCCCTGCTAAATGAGAGTCGGTCTACAGGTTATCTCCTGAAATCTTTAGATTCCCCCTTATTTTCCATGACTTACAAATGAACGCACTGAGGCTCAGGTTAAACATTGTGCACAGAGTGTAGTTGAAAGGGTGTACACTCCTCCGTTGACATTCTGGCTCTGCCCTTGTTCCCTGTGTGACCACAGGCAAGTTACTTAACCTCTTTGAGCCTCAGTTTCCTCACTGGTAAAATGGGTCAGTGCTGACACACAGATTGGGTTAGTCCTAGGTATGGCCAGCTGTGCTCTTCCCACCATGTGCAGACATATGTTTTGAGGTGGGGCTGGGCGCGGTGGCTCACACCTGTAATCCCAGCACTTTGGGAGGCCGAGGTGGGCGGATCACCTGAGGTCAGGAATTCAAGACCAGCCTGGCCAACCTGGTGAAACCCTGTCTCTACTGAAAATACACAAATTAGCTGGACGTGGTGGTGGGCGCCTGTAATCCCAGCTACTTGGGAGGCTGAGGCAGGAGAATCACTTGATCCCGGGAGGCAGAGGTTGCAGTGGGCCGAGATTGCACCACTGCGTTCTAGCCTGGGTGACAGAGCAAGACTCTGTCTCACAACAAACAAACAAAAACAACAACAAAAAAAGAAATATGTTGGGAGGCATGTGGTGAATTGTGGCTTTTATCTTTTTCTGCCATCTGTTCCCAGGACAAGAATCAGGGTTTTGTTTTGTTATTTGACTTTAGAAACGGGGTCTCACTCTTGCCCACGTTGGGGTACAGTGGTGTGATCAGAGCTCACCGTAACCTCAAACTCCTGGGCTGAAGCATCCTGCTGCTTCATCCTGGCAAGTAGCCAGGACTACAGGTGTGCGCCACCATACCCAGCTGTTTTTCTTATTTTTTGTGGAGACTGGAATCTTGCTCTGTTGACCAGGTGGTCTTGAACTCCTGGCCTCAAGCAGCCCTTCCATTTTGGCCTCCCACAATGTTGGAATTACAGGTGTGAGCCGCCTGGCCAGGGATCCATTTTGGATTCAGACACACCAGTTCAAAAATGGACTCCCTTGGTACTGAGTGGCAGAAAACCCTCACTTCAGTACTATGGTAAGAGTGAGTCCCAGAGCAAGGGCCCCAGAGGGAGGAGACACAGGAGTGTGTTCTTACCTCCCCTGCCACCCCCACCCTGCTTAAGCACCAGGAAGTCCAGCTTCTTACCCACCAGGACTTAGAATAGTAGGGGCGCACACTTTGTGCTCCCCCAAAAATGTCTGTAGGATTGAATTACCTTAATGACTGGAGACCACGTTTTGATAAACTGGATATTCTGATCTACATTGTACAAAACAGGAAGGTGCTCATTTTCCTATTTGCAGGTGACATAGTTAATGTTGTCTTAGGCTGGGCGATCTTTTATGGTAAACTCCGGCCTGACTTCACAGGAAGAAGGGTCACAGATGGCCTGTAGTCAAGTCAAAGTTCTTATCGGATTTTCTGTGGGAAAGAGTAGACCACTCAGGCCAGGTTCGATGACAGCTACTTCACTGCAGCTCAGGCCAACCTGAGGTTTGGAGTTGGCTATAGTCAGTAATGGCAATTGCTGAAGTTCTCCCGGAAAGATATTTAAATGTCACACCACCCCCAACCCCCTTCAAATGTGTAGTTAGCCAAAATTCTTTTTTTTTTGAGACGGAGTCTCGCTCTGTCACCCAGGCTGGAGTGCAGTGGCGCGATCTGGGCTCACTGCAAGCTCCGCCTCCTGGGTTCACGCCATTCTTCTGCCTCAGCCTCCCGAGTAGCTGGGACTGCAGGTGCCCGCCACCACGCCCGGCTAATGTTTTGTATTTTTAGTAGAGACCGTGTTAGTAGTTCACCGTGTTAGCCAGGATGGTCTCGATCTCCTGACCTCGTGATCCGCCCGCCTCGGCCTCCCACAGTGCTGAGATTACAGGCTTGAGCCACCACGCCTGGCCGTTAGCCAAAGTTCTGCTGTGCCCATGGTTCTCAAAGTGTGGTCCCAGAACCAGCCACATGAACATCACCTGGGAATTTGTTGGAAATACACATTCTCAGCTCACTGAATAGTTCATTAACTAAATAAACTGATTACTCAGCAAAGGTGGATACATTTCTATTCTGTTATTGTGTTTGAGCGATACACTTTCCTCAGTTAACTTTGCAATTTAAACTCTGCCTCCCCCACCAACCCACTGTGATCCACACTGAAGCTCGAGAACCCCTGCTTCCCTCTAGTCGCTGAAGCCTTTCCAGGCATTTCTCCTTTTGTCCAAGGGAGGCCTGCAGGCTGCCAACGCTCTGACTACTGCCTTGTTGGAGAGTCAATATTTTCCTTACCCAGATTCATGTTTGCCAGGGCATTGCATTGTTCAGAGCATTGTTGAGAGCTAGAGGTTCTCTGATTCCTGCTGTAGTTTTTTTCCTGGTCAAAATGAGTATTTGGTTACAAATGCTTAAAATATTTGCCAAGTTGAAGTTACTGTGGCCACGCCCAGTGGCACAGGACTCCGGGCCTTCAGTTGTCCATTTGTCTTTGTACAGGACTAGATCCTATTTTCAGGAGCACCAGCCCTGCCCCTAGATGGTCTCTCTGCTCCCCTTGGTTTTGGAATGGGCCCCTGTATCTTCCTGAGAGAATAACTGCTCTGCCCCCAATCCCCCGCCTGTTAATTTTCCTGAAGAGCACGTCTGTTTTATCTGTGGACAGCACCTCGTGAGATTGATAGTGCCTCTTTCTTTGCATGGGCTACTTAGAAAGCTTTGTTGGCAAATCTGTGTCCCATCTGTAGCAAGTAGCCAGGTGCTCATACCTTGCTGTTTGTCCTGGTCTCACTCTTGGATCTCATTTCTGTTCCTTTGTCTTTTTTTTTTTTTTTTTCCAATGACAGACTTATTTTTTTAGTTCATTTTGTCTTGTATCCCGTGATACTTTGCCAGCTGCCTTGATTCATTTTGAAAGGAAGGAATTTAAATGGAACACTTCCTTGTTATGAGATACAATGGATATGAGACAACTAACATTTAGTAAATGATGTCTTTTAAGTGACCGTATACGCCTGGATCTGTCTGAGTCCAAACCCCATGCCACTCTATCATGTGGACAAGGATTCAGTTACAACATTTTTTAAACCCCAAAACCTAACAGAACTGGTAATACAGGTGGAGATAGCCAAATGAAGGCAGTTTAGACAGAAGGCCCTTTTGTGGATGTTAAGTCTTCCTTCAACATACAGTCCTAAATCGCTCTAAAAGGAGAGTAATGGAAATTGTGGCATGAACAATCTCTTCATGAGGTTAGAAATGCCTTAGAAACACTTAGCTATATAAACTGTCTGATTACCAAGCAGTGGTGGCTACACTGCAATTTATGATTCTGTTATTGTTTGAGTGATATACTTTTCTAAGTTTACTTTGTAATTTGAAGCCCAGATATACTTACTTTTTAACAAAGTAGGTTTACAAGCTTTTCATAGGTGCACCTGCTTCTGAATTAACCTCAACCCAAGTTGCCTCAGGCAGTGCTCTCGGTGAGTCACATTGGGTGTCTGATTTACTCATTGTGTGACCATAGCCTTGTGGCAGATGGTAAGCCCACCCCTTCCCCTCTGTCTCCCCTATCATCCTACAGATGCAAAGGGGGAAAGAAGGTACTTACGTCCACCATTTACTGAATATTCACTGCATGCCAGCCAGGCACTGTGCCAGGTACTTACTCAGCTTCAAGTTTTCTGAAATGTGGTGCTAGATGTTAATCCCCTCTTTAATTTGGATAATAATTTGAAAAAAGCTGGAACTTTTACACATTTGAGTATGAAAATGGATGCTGAGCCGAACTTACTAAAGTAGAACTTTTGTTGTTCTTGCAGAATCTCCACTGATTAAGAATCAAGTGGCATAATGGATATACAAGTGCTTTGGGCTATTATACTTTTGTACAATGGAAGAGACTATTACATAAATGACATTGTGGTGGTTTGACAGCTTTAAGGGCCTCTAATTAGTAGGGAAGAGCATTTGAGCTGTTCACTAAATAGAGAGCCCAGACGTTGTCTTTATTGGGTTGGGGAAGTCTCTAGAGAAGTCTGCTGGCATGAGAGCAACGTGTGTTGGAAATGGACCTTTACAACTATGAAACACGAATAATTGGGGTATAAAGATGGTACATTGGCACCTAGTTATTCTCATTTGGATCTGGGGAGTATTTAAAGTCTGTAAGTGTAGCTCTCAGAAACCCTGCAATGAGAAGAAAGGAGAGGAAATGTGTTTATTGAGTGATAGGGATATGGGGCAAGTGTGTGCTTGGCATGGACCATGTCTCCACATAAGACCATATCCTCCTATCTAGCCCCTGCATCTTGTTCTTATCTGCCAGATGTCTTTCTCCCAGACCTCAATACTTTTTTTTTTTTTTTTTTTTTTTGCCGGTGTTTAGCTATCATGGATCCGTCCCAACTAAAGAGTGATTCTTGGTACCTGACAGATGCTCTGGTGTTACCCTGGTAGCCCCGTGTCCCTGACTCATTTAGATATGCAGGGCAGGATCTTCTGCATTAAGAATGCTCAAACCTGTTTCTTGGCCTTGTTCCAGATCTTTGAACGTTTGTGGGAGAGGCTTGCCTAGTCTTAAAGATGTGCTAAAATGGATATCCTCACATGGAAAAAAGCCTTACCCAGTCTTCAGAAAAAATAAAACCTAGACTGGGCATGGTGGCTCATGCCTGGAATCCCAGCACTTTGGGAGGCTGAGGCAGGTGGATCGAGACCAGCCTGGGCAACATGGCGAAACCCTGTCTCTACCAAAAATACAAAAAAATCAGTCGGGTGTGGTGGTGCACACCTGTAGTTCCACCTACTTGGTGCACACCTGTAGTTCCACCTACTTGGGAGGCCAAGGTGGGAGGGTCACTTGAGTCTGGGAGGCAGAGGTTGCAGTGAGTTAAGATCATGCCACTGCATTCCAGCCTGGGTAACAGAGCGAAACCCTGTCTTTAAAATAAAGAAAAGAAAAGAAATGAAAAACCCAAAACCAATCTCCTCTTAGTATGTGTTAGATTGTGAAATGATGTTTCGGTATGATGTCCTCTTAAAGCATTTTAGGGAAGGGAAGTTTTCAGAAAGGCTTTGTTTTCCAGTGACATAGTGGTGACTTGGTGGGTTCTCTTAAATTACTTGCATTTGGAAGTAAATTTACCACCATGCCCACTCACAGGCCGATCTGGGTAAAGAATGTCTTGTTCCAAGTTAATGCTTACAAACTATGCTTAATTAATCTTTCAGCCATAGCTGAAAGCAAAGTTAAGGATTTTGAAGGCAAAGGCTCTGGTATCTCCTTCCCATGTCTGAAAACCGCCCTTAGCCTGCACAAGGTGAACAGTGGAAATCATTGGTGAG
This sequence comes from Piliocolobus tephrosceles, assembly GCF_002776525.5. NCBI lineage: Eukaryota > Metazoa > Chordata > Mammalia > Primates > Cercopithecidae > Piliocolobus > Piliocolobus tephrosceles. The sequence continues at coordinate 21,181,659 of NC_045441.1, read as the reverse complement.
GAATGGCCACCCACTGCCCTCTTTACTGTGTAGGAGCACATCTGATGACGAACAGAGCAGGTGAGGTATGGACCAAAAGCTTGGGGGCGTCTGTAGATTAGACATTTTTTTCATCCCTTTCAACACAAACAAATCAAGAATGAATGTATGAATTTTACGTAGAATGGAGGCCTTCTTCAAATTCATGTCATTAAGAAAATCTGCTTGACTTTTCTGAACTTCACACTGAGTGTAGTGACTTTGTGTCTTTGTTTTCTCCTTCCACTGCCCATGGGCACACAGCACGTGTGGAGTGAGAGCGAGGACTGCCTGCCTTTCTTGCAGCTAGCACAGGATTACATCTCCTCCTGCGGCAAGAAGACGCTCCAAGAAGTCCTGGAAAAAGTCTTCAAGTCTTTCAGACCTGTAGGTGCCTGCTTGGCTTCTAACCATAGCTTGTTTTCTATGGTGATTGTGTTTAGAATAACAGGGGTGGTGGGGAAGGTGGGCAAAACCTGGGATGACTAATTGTTTTTCTCTTGTCTGCCCTGTGGCTTAGAGATAGCAGCCAGTATAGGGAGGGGTGGGAGGAGAGGGACGGGATGTGACACAGCTGTTTGCTGCAGGGATGATGGTTATTTCTAGCATCACTTGAGTTGAGAATCCCTGATGGGGGGGGGAAGCAAACAGATCCTTTATGAGACAACTGAGTATTCCTGTTCTCCTCCAGGAGACTTAGAACCATGGCACTTGCAAGCCCGATGGAGGTTCTTTTATAATAGTGGGGCCTTTATTTGGGGATTGCTGGGAAGCTGTATACAAGTTATATTAATACCTCCACGTTTGTGGGTATGGAAAAGGATGAAACTGGATACTGGCCCTATTCTATTTTTAAAAAGTCTCTTATATGAGCTTACTGTTGCTTTGTTTTCCCCTTTTGGGATTTAGGAATGTGTATTTCTGTGGCTAGCTGGCAGTCTGTTTTCATTCTAGCTGATAAACCTTTAAAATGAATACTGACTTCTGTTTTGAAGATTACTTACTTCTTTCTATCTTCATTGGAAGATAAAGTCCCATCACCAGTGTCTCAGTGTTTCCCCTAAGTTCGATTCCCTGCCCACTGTAAATACTGCACATGTTCAATGGTATTTGCTAGAATTTCTATTTATTTTTTCAAATCTGTTTTAATGCTGTCTCCTTCTCTGCTGCATTTTCCAAGCTTTTATTCTGTTTCTTTGAACATAGTAAACTTGGTTGCATAGTAGACTGTGTCTGATGATATTTCATTTTGTAAGTCTGTTTGGTCTTCTTTTGTTTCTGCTAGTTCTCAGACCTGGTATGTTGTTTCTCTGAGTGTGGGATTATCTCTGTGTGCTAGTTAATGTATTTGAAAGTTTACATGTAGGAATAAAGCGAGGCCTGAGATGACAGTACCTTCCTCCAGAGAGGATTTTTGTTTGCTTCTGTCAGGACTTGGGGGCCTATTAGTCTGAGACACCTTAGCACAGTTTAAGGCTTGTGGTTCTCCGGTGGCTCCCGGGGTTGAGAAGGCAGGATGCGGGTCTGGCCTCCTGTGGCTCCTCCTCGTTCTGAGGGTGTGGGCCTCTGGGGGCTCAGCTTCAAGTGGGGATGGTGTACAGTGTGCTCCTTTGGAAGACCCTGGACTTTGACTTTGGTCCCTCTAGCTGTTAGAGTAGCATGAGAAAGCAGTGAAGTTTCTAGCTGCTTCTTCCAGGTCAACAAATGCCCTCAGGACAAAAGCAGCTTTTTACATTTGGCTTACCTCTCCTGGTTAATACTTTATATTTAAGAAGCTATTTTTCATATTTAATTCAGCTTTTTTAGTCATTCTCAATGAAAGAGTTGGGCCCAGTCGCTTTGTGCACCATTATAAGAAGTGGGATTTCAGTGGCTTTGGTCACTCTGATTTGCTTAAGCAAATGATAGAAATCAAATAGAGTGACAAAAGTCACTGAAATCCCTTTTTTGTTTGTTAATTTTCTAAGCCAGTTTGGCACATTCAAAATGGATACTTGACTTAAAAGTACCAGTCTGTCCCACATTCATTCATTCAATAAATATGTATTGGGTACCCGCTAGGCACATGGCACTGTGTACTGCATTGTTCCTGGCACTGGAGCTAAAGCATGGGAAGCTTAGATCTCACAGAGCCTGTGCTCCAGTGGGGGGAGACAGGATAGACAAGGACACACGTAATGTCGTGAAATGATGCTAGTGATTAAGTGCCAAAGAGAAAGGAATCAGGGAACGGGGTAAAAAGTGTCATGGGTCCTGGAATTTTTGAGTAGGGAACCGGGGAAGGCTTTGCTGAGAAGGTAACATTTGGGGAAAAACTTGGAGTACAGAGTGGGCCATGAGGAAATCTAGGAGAATAGCATTTTCGGTAGAGAAAGCAGCAGGTATGAAGGCTTGGGGTTGGACAACACCTGTGTCCAGGGAGCGGGAGCAGCCAGTGTGGCTGAAGGAAGTAGAGAAAGGTGAGCTGGAGGAATTCCAGGAGTCTTGCAGTCACAGAAGGACATGGGCTCTTACTCTGGAGTGATGGGGAGCCCCCCAAGGGGTTAGGCAGAAGAGGAATGTGACCTGACTTCACGTCTTGAAAGTCTCTCTGATGACTGTGTTGAGAATAGGCTGTGTAAGGGGAGGGACAGAGAGGCCACTGAGGAGGCCATGGCTGTCATCCGGGTGAGAGATCGTGGTGGCCTGGACTGGAACGGTCACGGCAGAGGTGGGGTGAGGGGCTGGATTCTAGAGATACCTTGAGGGTAGACCCAGCTGGACTTGCTGGTGGATCAGAAGTGGGATATGGGAAAAAGGGAGAGAAGGGGGACTCCTGAGTTTCTTGTCCAAACAGTGAAGGGAATGGCCTAGTCATCTACTGAGATGGGGAAGGCTGCAGGGGTGGTTGGTGGGGAGTTTGGGGTTGGTAATGTCAGTTTTGGACATGTCAGTGTTGTAAATGCCTGTTAGACATCGAAGAAGGGAGATCACATTAGGCAAAGTTAAAAAGAAATGGATTCCTCTAAATGTTAACTAGAAGAATACCTGTTAGCAAATGAGGTTCGCTTTGCAGCAGGTTTCCTCGCAGGGGCTCAGTCACTGGCCTGCCACCGGCTGCTCTTTGTGGGTGTTGTCTGTGGTGGTAGGCAGCCTCCCCTCTCTGCAGGACTGGCTCACCTGGGAAGGGGAGCTCTAGCCGGGAGTCATTGTGCTGTTTTTCTTTACCAAGTCTCCGGTTGTATTTTGGCAACCAGGCTAGCCACATGTAAATGAGGAAACAAACGTGCTCCAAAGGAAATCTGGATGTGTAGCTGAAGCAGTTGGATTGGTTGAGGATGTTCTTTCAGGTGGTGCTGAGATGTGTCATGCGGGCCCACAGCTTTGATTTGCTGTAGCTGGGCTTCCACGTTTCCTTTCTGAAGTGGAGCTTTACCTTGTGGGCAGGGATGTGGCTCCTCAGGTGAGGAGGCCTTGACCTGGCACAGAACGCCCTTTGGTGAGGAGGTTTACGGGCTGGGCCACCTTCTAGCAGGGCCTTTTTGCCCGAGGGCAAGGCTGGTGGGAGGCACCTTCCCGGGCTGGTAAAGATGAAGTGCTGAAGGCCTCAGGTTTCTCCCACTCAGGATGCGCCCCAGATCAGATGAGAAGGAGCGTCACAAACCTGAATAAAGGACCACAGAGATCCCTGGAGAAACTTTGATACTCTCCACCTCCACCAAATAGAGCGTTGCTTCCCAATGGCACCATATATCTGTTTTATATGAGGGAGCTTTGTTAAAAATAAGACATAGGTAAGGGTTTTGTTGCTGTCATCACAGTTGAAAGTATCTGTTGAAGAAACACTTACCCAAATGCTACAGCTTATCAAGTGGTTAAACCAGCACATCATTTCCCTGAAAATACACGGGAGTCTGATCAATCCATGCAGTTGCTTTTGTGTTTATCCTGGGCCAGCCCCAGGAGGAGGGTTTTTGCCTTCATCTTAGAGCAGCCCCATCCCGGGCTCTGCACCCCGCTTTTCCCTTGGCCACCCCATTGCCAGCCCTTTCCCCCTGCAGGCTCTTCAGAGAGGTCAGTTCCTATTTGTTGACAGCCTTCTATTGTCCTTTGGAACATCAGTCAGACAAATTCAGTTAACTTTGCTGAAGCTTGGGCACTCTTGCATCCATAGGCCAAAAGAGGGGTATCACCTCTGGCCTTCCTCAGCAGTCCTGCCCACAAAGCTAAGGCTATGCCACTTTATTTAGCACTCTTTCTACACTTTCAACATACAAACTTTGGGCCGGGCACGGTGGCACATGTGTGTGATCCCAACACTTTGGGAGGCTGAGGTGGCAGGATCTCTTGAGTCCAGGAGTTTGAGACCAGCTTGGGCAACATAGTGAGAACCTGTCTCTACAAAAACTAAAAACACCACACCAGGTATGGTGGCACTCTTGTGGTCCTAACTACTTGGGAGGCTGAGGTGAGAGGATAGCTTGAGCCCAGGAAGTGGAGGTTGCAGTGACCCATGATTGTACCATCATGCTGCAGCCTGGGTGACAGCGTGAGAGCTATTTTAAAAAACGAGAGAGAAATAGAGACTTCATAGCTATACACATTATCCCCCTCTCACTTGCTAGCCTTCCCCCTAACTGAAATAATCAATGTCTCAAAGTTTCCCCTCTCCCCAAGAAATCTGTTGTTGGATTTGAACATTTAAGAAAAGGTCTCCTTTTTTCATTTAAGCCATCTTACCCTTTTATCTTTCCTCTACTTTATCATGTTTTCAACAAAAAATATCAGTCTTCTGCTGTTGCCACAACACTGCTTCCGAAGGCGAGGGGCCGGGCCTAGGAGGCCCAGGTCTTGCCCTCAAGGAGTGGACTTTCTGGTAGAAGAGACGGCCACGTAAATGTACAGGGGAACCCCATCACAAGACAGAGCATGCATTTGGGTCCAGATACTCCTCTAGATGCCGTGCATGGCAAGTGAGGAAGTCCTGTTTCCTGCTCTGCCTACTGCACTCTACTGATTCTTGGGGGAGCTGTTTCTGTGAGCATGTTCTGCAGGGCGTTGCTTGGCATCTCTTAACCCAATTATGAGGGAACAGATACAACAGTCATGAAGAACCCAAGCTCTGTTGGCAAGGCTACCTGGATTTAAGTCTCAGTTCTACCACTTGCTGGCTGTGTGACTTTAGACAAGTTACTTAACCTCTCTGTTTTTCAGTTCATTTGTAAAATTAGAAAATTAATGATGATAGTTCCCTTAGGGTTGCAGTGAAGATTAATGGAGTTTTTGTTGGATACTCAGTACAGTGTGTTACCCACGGTAGGCACTAGGTCAGTGTTAGTATGATGTGGATGGGATGAGGATACTAGACAAAATACTGTGGAGAAGTGAGCAGGTTACTGTTTGGGGGAACCTTAGATTATTGGTGAAGAGAGAAAACAGTTTGCTAAGTGATTTCAACATGAAAAGGCATTAGAAGGGCAAGTCAAAAGCTTATCAACATTGGTTTTGGTAAAATTATAAACCTTCACTGAGCACCTGATCCACACGACTCACTGTGTTAGTTAGAGGCTAGGACTCCAAGGAGGACCAATGGATGCTCCTGTTCTCCCAGAGGGGCACGTGGCCAAAGCACTCAGGGTTACGGATGATTTTTATTTTCTTCTTTTCCACATTTTCTAAGTTTTCTGTGATCGCATTATCAGAAAATATATTTTTTAATGTAACTCTGTGGCTTCCAGTGTATTCGCAGTACTAGGAGTATCAGCGTGAGCAGGCTTATTGAGGAACAAAGTCCGGCAGTGGCTTCTTGAGGAGGTGGGGCTGAAGAATAGCAGGACCTAGATGTGCTTAGAGCAGGGGCAGGGCTGGCCCAGGAGGAAGTCCAGGAAAGGTCCATCTTGGCTACCTCAGCTCCATTTCCTTAGAAATGGCTCCATGTGGTGGAAGGTAGACCTGCTCTGCCCTGTCTTGCTCCCATGCCATTTGGCCTCTAACAGGTACACTTGGCCTCAGTGCCCCCAGCTTTAAAATGGGGGCAAACTGATTTAGCTGTCTTGTGGATTCATGGGGAACTTTGAAATCAGACTGAGAACCCAAAGGATTGTCAAAATCCAGACACTCTGCTAAATTTAGTCTGAGTTTCTGGCTTCTAACAGGTATTAGGAAATGTTTATTGGATGGGTAATTGAGTGTGGATTCTGCTGGCCATCTTCCCTCGAGTGACCCACACTCTACTCCACTCCAGTGACTTGCTACTGTTGATTACTCAGAGAGGTATGATTTTTACCTATTTTTCTTGCTACTGGCATGTCATATCCAAATGGCACATGTATGCAAATAACAATGCCAGGCAGGCTGTTGTTGGCACCCACGAGCAGGTACTGCTACTTGTAGTGGTTTCAGAAACCCCCATCTATCACTTTGGTAAGTGTGCGTTGGATAATCGTCAGAGCCTTGCGTTTTTCTTAAGTGACCCTCCGTTGACAGTTGCTGGTCATACATGATTGAGCTAGAGAATGAAACAATGGTTATGGACCTAAATAATGGTGATCATGCCGTTCAGTTTTCTCCACCATCTTTTCATGTTTTATATTTAGTGTCAACTGACAGACTTACTGCTGGGTAGAAAACAGTTTACAAGGGAAGAAATAGCCTACTATTTCCAATTTAGCAGCAAAACTACACTTTATCTTTGCCCTTTCGAATTCTCTCAAAGTGTTATGGGCTTAACAAGGAACTGTTACTTCCTCGAGTGTATTTTTCTCCTTAACAACACTGTGGACGTTAGGGTCCTGAGTCCCCTATTGCCCTTGCAGTTTTGTGTGCTGTTTGGTTGTTGCTGCTTCCACGGCCCACCCTGGAGTTGGATCCTGTGGTCCTTGTAGATTCTCACTCAGTTGGCCCAAGTCCTCTCCCTGGGGTTGCTGTGTGACTCTGCGTTTCTTCTCTCAAGAAGGAGAGACATTTCTGCCAGAAAAATCCCCCTAATTCTAGTTCACTGGCATGAGCAAGATTGATATTTTCAGTTTGCCATGAGTGGCTGGAGAGCTGCGGGTTAGATCCCACAGGAAAATCCTGTGTCCCAGAAAAAGTCCAATTCTTGCCTCTACTTGTGGAGTCTGGTCAAGAGCCTGGAAAAGAGAAAGAATCTACCTGTGAGAAGCTGCCTGGGTGGGTCAGGGAAAGTCTGATGCGAAAAGATGATGCACACATGTGGGTTTCATAATAAACATTGAATGTTGACAGTTTCTCTTTTTTTTTTCTTTTTTCCTTTTTTTTTTAATCACTCACGTTATGAACATTCAAACCATTCTCTTTTTGAGAAAGTATGATGGCCTCAAAAGGTAAGAGAGTGCCTCCTCCTGCGCATTGTGCTACATCCATCTTGCCACCCTTTTTTCCTTAGGGTCAGGAAGACTGACTGACTGACCAGGACCCCACTAGGGGTTTCTGCATCCCGCCAGCATCATGATCATGAAGATAAATGGTGCCACATTTCCCAAATACTTTAGCGTTCTACCACCCTTGGCTCTTGGACTAACAGTATTCGCATCACCTGGGAGTGTGTTAGAGATGCAGAATCGGGTCCCACTTGAGACCTGTTGAATCAGCATCTGCATTTGAGGTAGATTGCTGAGCACATTATTCACACCTACACATGGTGAAGAAGAGAGACTGCTTAAGGGGAGTCCCTGGAAGGTGCATACAAGGATCTCTGAAGCCACAGGGCATGTCCTCGATGCACCAAAGCCATGGTTGATGGGCAGTGCTCTCCAGGGCATAGACACCACCTCCCCTTCTTTTATGAAGACCCTCTAGCCCACTGTGCTGAGTGCCCCCTCCAGAGACAGCAGCTGCTAAATGCCAGCTCAGTATGACCTCGCGTAGTTTACACTATTATCCAAAAGACCTGGAGTTGGCCCTACAGATAACAGATACTCTCTTGGGTCTGAGGAGCTGAATTCTCCAGAGTTGGCTGCTCTGCCTTTCGGGTGCAACCTGTTTGGATGCATGGGTCCCAGCAGTGCTTATGTGATCACCGATAGCTCAAAGGAAGCTTTGTGGACAGCAAGACCCTGGAAATGCCAACTCTCTTGTCCAGAGTGAGCATAAACTATTTTTCCCAGTCAACTGAAAAAAAATTCACTGAAATAGGAATAAATGATTATAACTGTCAGGAATAATTTAAATATACCAGTCACTTTCATTTTTTGGCCCACCTTTTCGGTATGAGAATGTGTGGTTGCAGTAAAAGCCAGGGCTCCAGAATTCTTCCCAGTCTGTGTGTATGCCTGTCTCTTCTTCTTGACTGTTGAAAATTGGAATCCAGAAGTTAAATTTAGACTTGCCAACCATAGGTGGGATTGAGCATAGAGGTGAGGATGCTAGATTACTACATATCTGTATGATATGTCCCTTAGAATTCCAGGCAGTCTATTTCTGGTGCTTTCTATCCATGCTTCCAAATTGTCCCTCCTCATAAATGTGGACATTAGCATTTCATATTGCTTTTTAAAAAAAATTTATTCCCCAGTGGAAAACATTGAAACCTCCAGCTAATAGGAATAGCATTAACAGCTGAATGGAAGTCTCCTGGGTGGCCTGGTAGATAGGGGTGTGAAGGCTGCTATCAGATCACCCAGGTTTGAATTGAATCCTGGCTCTGCCACTTACTAGGTGACTCTGGGCAAGTTACTCAGCCTGTCCAGGTCTTATCTGTAAAAGGGGGACAATAAAAGTGTCCGACACAAGGTTATTATGAGGAGCAAAGGAATTAATGTGTGTAATTCTGCTTACGACAGTGCATTTGCTGCGCCAAACTCCCTTTTTATTTTATTTTACTTTATTCTATTCTATTTTATTTTGTTTTATTTTATTTTATTTTTTAGACGGAGTCTTGCTCTGTCACCCAGGCTAGAGTGCAGTGGCACAATCTTGGCTCACTGCAACCTCTGTCTTCCTGGTTCAAGCGATTCTCTCATCTCTGCCTCCCGAGGAGCTGGGACTACAGGCACACGCCACCACACCCAGCTAATTTTCATATGTTTAGTAGAGATGGGGTTTCACCATGTTGGCTAGGCTGGTCTCGAACTCCTGTCCTCAAGTGATCCGCCCGCCTCGGCCTCCCAAAGTGCTGGGATTACAGATGTGAGCCACTGTGCCTGGCCCAAACCCCCTTTAACCTCAGTAGGGAAGGCACCAGGTTCAAGAGGCCAAAGAAGAGACCCAGAGCCAGCAAACGAGACATGGGGTTTTACTGTACTGACATACAGGGGAGAGAGTCCAGCGGCAGGGGCTGGGCAGGAGATCTGCCTTCCATGCAGTCCAGTGGTGGCAGGGTGGACAGAAGAACCATGTGGTCCCACGGTGGTGGCCTGGGCAGGAAAACCGCAACCTCCTGCAATCAGTGTGCAGTGTATATAGGATTTTCACTCAACACCCTCCCACTAATGACCTCCACCTGGCAACATTCATTTAACCCAGAACTCAGGGCCAATTTTAATCCTCTCTAATGACACATGTTCCCTGGGATAGGCCATAGGCTTACGTGTTCCTACTGTCCTTGCCACTCCCGGATTCCCTAGCTCCTTAGAGATAATATAACTAGATTACATTACGTTACGTTACGTTACATTGTTACGTTACGTTACATCACATCACATATAGTTATGTAGGGCTCCAGAGTTTGCAGATCATGGCTGCCTTCAATCTCTCATGTCATCTCCATAGTTACTCTTTGAGATAGAGCAGGTATCGTGGTTCTCGCTTTAGAGAGGACACTGAGGCTCAGCAAGGTGGTGACTTGGCAGAGGTCCCCAGCTAACTAGAGATCTGGCCTCTGGACTCCAGTGCCAGTGTCTTTTTCCACACATCCTCTCAGTAAATCTGTAGACCCTACACTAAGATGCCTCAAAAGTCCAGAAGGCCTCAGAGAACTGCCTCTCCTCTTTCCCCTTTCCAGAAGGGCAGTGAGTGAGCAGTTCTTGAAAGAGCAGTCAGAAAACTTCCAGCCCAGGGACCTGTCAGTAAGTGCGTTGGTTTCATTTGAGGTAAGGTAGGGAGCTGGAAAAAGGAACAGCAGAAGAGAGGTGGTCATGGCTGCATGCTTGGTTTCCTGGGTCTTTTTCAATAAGGCACCCTAAGCTGAAGAGAGGGAGGGTGTTTAGTGCTACCTATGGTTTGGGTCAATATGAATCACCTAGGGGTGTTATGGACAGAATCACCCATGGTACGTCTCTTTCAGATAAAGACAGCAAATATGCAATGCACACCTCAGCTGCACCCTTTTCATCCAGGACAGCCATTGCTAGTTGACCACAGTGTTTTCCACGGGGCCTTAGAATCCTCCTGAAACTCCAGGCAGCCTCTCCCTGTCAGGTCTGTTAAGTGAGAGGGAACCAACTGGTCATTTCTCTTTTAGTGACATCCCTTCAGTACAATGAACAATTATATATATATTGTTCAGGTGTTTAGGTAATTCTGCAGCTCCCGGCGGTGGCAATAGTATTTATATTTTACCAGCTATTTAAATGTTACCACTTATTCGACACTTTCACCTTGCTGTGTCATTGAGCAGCTCTCCAAATAAAAAATTGACCACCAAGTGTAGTCATCAACGTGCCTTACGACTAGCCATCTTTTCTCTATTTAGAGGCAAATTTTGCTTTTTATTCTATTTATGAAAATCTGGAAGGGAGACAGGAGCCGGGAAAAGAGACTTGCTTCTCCCAAGCACACTCAAGATCGGAGCACCCTCTCCGGGTAGCTGAGAGCGCTCTTCCTGCCCTTCCCCTCTGCGTCCGCAGAGTCTCTGAGGCAGCTGCAGCATGCCCAGCTCTAAGGGGCGAGCATGTGTCTGCAGTTGGCTGTGTATGCCTTGGCAGGCCACGTGCAGTGTGACCAACAATGCCTAGCAGATGATTTTGTCCTGAATGTGTTCATAGGGCGCTGGGAGACCTGGGAGAGCTGCAGGTGGAGAACTTCAGAGTGAAGGCATTATTTTCATCAGGACTCCCTTTCCCTTTCCCCATTTCAGCAGTGGGAGGGAGTGAGAGGAAGGGGGTGACAGGACACTAGGGAGGCAATGCAATTGAACAGAATGGTCTTCTTTTTACTGTCTTGATACAGTTAGTGTTTAGATCATTGGGGCCACTCAGTGTGGTGCTTGAAAGTGATGGCCCTGGACACCCCTATGTAAGAAGTCCTTGGGCCACAAGCAGACTGTAGATCTAATGAAGGCACCAGGAGACAGAAGCCTGGTTATCACAGGCAGGCCCAACAGCCAGGGCTATGGCTTCCTGCCTGCACCAGGAGGTGGTGTTCTTATTGATGAGGCCTAGCAAATGGCACTTGGTTTCTAACCAAAGACCAGCCAGTGCTTTAAAAAAAATGTTTATTTTGAACTTCCCACGTAATTATACAGCAATTGGAAAATGCAAAAAGATACAAAGGAAAAAATTACCCATACTCTCACAATCTTTAAAAAAAAAGCTTAAAATTTGGGTATATTTTACTGAAGTCTTTTTTCTGTGCATATGTGTATAAATTTTAAGAACTCTGGATCAGGTGTGGTGGCTCATGCTTATAATCCCAGCACTTTGGGAGGCCGAGGCAGGAAGATTGCTTGAGTCCAGGTGTTGGAGACCAGCTTGGGCAACATAGTGAGACCCTGTCTCAATTAAAAATATGTAAATATATATACACACACACATATGTAAAGAAACTCTGGGCCGGGTGTTGTGGCTCACGCCTGTAATCCCAGCATTTTGGGAGGCTGAGGCAGGCAGATCACGAGGTCAGGAGATCGAGACCACCCTGGCCAACATGCAAAAATTAGCCGGGCGTGGTGGTGTGCGCATGTAGTCCCAGCTACTCAGGCGGCTGAGGCAGGATAATTGCTTAAACCCGGGAATTAGAGATTGTAGTGAGCTGAGATAGCGCCACTGCACTCCAACCTGGCAACAGACCGAGACTCCGTCTCAAAACAAACAAACAAGAAAAACTCTGTATCATAATAAAAGTGCAGTTTTGTCATGCTCTTTTTACACTTATGTGCATCTTTTTTATGTCACGTCATTCAAAAATGCCATTTTGAGTGGATATATAAGATTCCATTTCAGTAACACCATGACCATTTTGCTGTTGAACATTTTAGTTGTCTCTACATTTTTAGAAATGTGTTATAAATAATAGCACCAATAAATAATAGCACCATGTGTTTTTAGGACAGAAAATACAGAATCAGTTTTTGACATCTTAGTGGGACAGTCGGCACAGTTCATTTCATACTACTGCTAACATCCCAGATGTGTGTGCGGGCACATAGCTAGCTCTCTGTGCATATGTGGTGCCACATTTTGATACTTCAAAATAGAGACTGTCCAGGCTCCCCAGTAAAACCTAGCCCTTTGGGCACTCATCCATTGAAGGATTGACATTTCCGTCTTACAAGTTTATGAAAATCGTCGTAGGGGTGGTTGATGGGGAAGTCTGCAGCTGCTGGGTTAAGTGCTGTTTACTGTGGATCTGATGCCTGTGGTTGTCTTCCTGCCTGTGGTCCATTTGGTGCTCACAGCTGCTTTTCTCTTGTTCTCTCCCTATAGTTACTGGGGCTTCCGGATGCAGATGACGATGCGTTTGAAGAGTACAGTGCTGATGTGGAAGAAGAGGAGCCAGAGGCAGACCACCCCCAGATGGGGGTCAGCCAGCAGTAAATCTGGGGGCTCCCCTGAGAAGGAGAGTGAGCCCCACGGTAACCTAGGTGGGGTCACTGTCCCTCCTGGGTTAGCGTTTTGCATTAGCACTTCGAAATAGGACGTCTGGCTCCCAGCATCCAAATTAAAATGAAATACCTTTTTAATGACCACAAAATATCTGTGATGAGCTTTGCTCAGAAGTGACCTGAATTTCACTCCCGCTTCAGTGGGGTTTCTATGGAGTTGTCTTGGTAGCCTTTGCCATTTTGAATTTAGAGTCCATTTTGTGGCTGACTATTCTCTTGAGTTTATGTTGGAGAATTAACATTCGCTGACTCGAATGTAGAGAACTCTGAATGTATTAAGGATATGTTTTGAGTCCTCACAGGTGACCTTACTGAGGGAAAGCATGGCAGAGAAGAAATGCAGTCTGCACTTTTTATGTACTTTTTAAGTGTCCGTAAGTGAAAGGTTTTGCTTATAAAGCATGAATTTTAATATCTAGTCATTAAACTGCACAAGTGCAAATACAAGGGCAGGAAAGGATAATCACTTAGCTTTGGAGTAAGAGGGTAAGAGAGGCCCAGAAGCCTTTAAGTGTTTTGCCATTACTAAGTTACCTGGGTATGCAGCGACTGGTTCGTGGTTAGGTGTAAATGTTACTTGCTTGTTTGATTGCTTCAAAACATGCTAATTCCAAAGCCACTTTAAAAGTCTATAGTGGAAAATATAGATAGGGTGAAAGATATAATTTATTGATTTTTAAAGCTGTTTATAAGCCGTCCCACGTATAAAATGAAACATTTTACCTTCTCTCTTTCTAATGAGATGGCCACTTGTTAAATCATGAAAACATCCAGAATCCAAGTGCCACTTAAACTTTGAAGCCATAGTTAAATTTGATAGAAAAGTAAACCAGGATTAAAAGTTTTTACAAATATAATAGAATCCTTCTTTACTTTTTAAGTCTTTAAAAAAAAAAAAAAAAAAAGCCAAGAAAAGGATTCCATTGTGTAATTTATTTAAAAATTTAATCACATATTTCGAGGGACTTAATTGTGGTGTATTTGTAAAGGGACATGAAGGTAGGAATCTTTTAATCGTGGGTTAGCTTGGTTAAAAGGGGACGTTTTAATAATCAAGATACTCAGACAACTCACAGAAACAACTTCTGTAATAACTGGAAATACTGCTGTTATCATTTAGCCAACTTACTGGGGAAATCCTTTGTAATGCTAACATGGAATTATTCTTGGACCCTTCTGCATCCCTGGTTCTAGTAACTTAGGATGTGGAATGCCTCCTTTACAACACTAGATTAAACCTAACATCTGGGGTGGGTACGTTTAAACAGTCACACATGTGCCTGTTAGGTTGTCAAAGTTTTGAATTAAAAACAAGCAGTAGCAGCAGAGGCCACAGAACTTATGGGAGTCTTGTATATCTTCCAGGCATGTCGGTGTAAACCTGATTGTCTCGACATTTTCTGTTTAATTGATTGGTGCTGTGAGGAGTTCGGCTGCTCGTGGTAAAACAGCGTACTCCAGTTTTAAGTCATCGGGTAAAATAATAGTACAGTGGTTTCCATCTGTGCTTCAGTACCCACTTTCTGTTCTTTTCTTGAAAAGTCATACTAAAGGTTAATTTCAAGTAAAATCAATTTCCTTCTGAGTAGCCTGTTAGTAAAACACAACTTAGTGTTTCTTCCATTGGGTTGAGCATATTCTGCCCTTTGCAGCCCTGCCTGTGTTCTGATTGGCTCCACTCATGAGCAAAGGTGATTGTGAGCTGTATATTACATAGATGTCGCCCAGGTTTTGTAACCTCCATTTTAATGCAGTAAGCCCACAAGAATGACTTCTGCAAGTGAAATGAGGAAGCTTCACTAGCTTGCTCCATTGGAAGGTAAACTGAAATTTTATACATTAAAGCTTAAAATCTAAATTTACATATGTTTGGAAATGGAATGGACATTAACATAAAATGTATTTTATCAAAAAAGTGTTTAGACTTTGACCAAATACATGTTGGTATTATCATGTTAATGTTCTCTGTTTATAAAAATTGAGTGGAGATAGACTCAGCCATTCTGTGGGCTGTTGAGAATTCCGGGCTTTGTTTTGCACCAGGGGTAGGAGACAGAGAACATGTCCGTATGTTGCTTAATTTCCATTGCAAAATCCCAAACAGCATTAGCAGATCGAATTGTTTCCCCTAAAACTTCCTTTTTCTGAATGTGTACACATCCCTTCTTGCGCTCACACACTTGCCCACACACTCACTTCCTCCTGCGCTGTGGCTGCTCTAAGCAGGGCTGTGCATGGTGTAAAGCTGCAGTCAGTGAGCCTGGCAGCCTGTGGTTTCTGTTATGGAAATGGTTCCGTGGTGAAACACGTCCCTGACCCTTCACAGACTTACACGTATACTCACCAGGAGGTGGCAGCGGTGTGGGAGGAGTGTTGACCTTGGACGCAGGAGAGACACCTGGGTTCTAGTTCCAAGTCGGCAAAGGATTGTATGACCTTGACAAGTCACTTAACTGGTCTGTGAACAAGGGGCGTTTGCCCTTCCAGCTGTAAACACTGCCCTTCTGTGCCTGCCTTATGTGCGTGTGTGACTAAGGAGCAACAGTCAAGGAAACTTTTAGGGATTCGAGAAGAAAATACATGCGGGATCTTGCCAAGGGGCTGCCTTTAGGATGCTGACCCCCGCACTACCTTAGAACATGTTGGTCTGTGAGTGCCCAAACCCCTGAGGGCTTGATCTCATGGGGCTGATGAAATTCTCTTCCTTAAAGGAAAGGGAAAGGTGAGGCCCCAGAGGACTTATCTCAGCTGTACATGCTCTGCCTGTGGAGACATGGCTTTTCTTTGTGTCATGGCAGACTGGGGCTTTGGAAGTGGTGTATGTTTAACTTACCCGAGAGTGGGAGATGTGTAGGAAGAACAGCTGGAAGAAAGTGAAAGATGAGTACCAGTACTTTTTGCCATGTTATCCAGTAGAGAGAAAGTGACAGTGAAAGTAAAGAGAGAGAGAAAGTGTGTGTGTGTGTGTGTGTATGTGAGAGAGAGAAAGAGAGAGAATGAGGAACGCTTGATTGCTTGCTGATGACTGGGCCAGCTCTGAAACCCGAAATCATGCCTCGATAACATTACGAAACCGTGATCCTGGGTTTGAGTGAATCCTAGAGACATTGTTCCTTATGGCTGCCTGGTTTCCTCAGCCTGATCACCATAGTGAGCAGACGTCAAGGAATCAGAGTGAAGTACGGAGCCAGGGAGGGAGGTGAGGCCCCGTGCAGCGCCTGTCACCACTGTGGATTCACCTGCACACGGGTGTCCATTCCTGTCTCCCAAGCCCAAAGCAGCACATGATGCAGTTTGTTTTCCGACAAGCAGAGCGTGAAAAGTCTCTTATGTAGGGATCCTCCTTGTGTCCTGGTGCCAGAATTAGGTTTCCAGTGTACTTCAACGAAAACTTCTCTCCTTTATAGTTGCTGTCATTTTTCATGTGTAAACAGAAACCGTCTCTAGCACAATATATTTTTGAATATTGTTTCTGTTTCTTAAGAGCACAATGTATATGGACCTAGGGGAGCTGTGGTCCCAAGTGTCATTGGAATTTATATTTTAGGAATAGGCTTTGCATGTTAAAATTCACAAGTTGGGAAACTGGTGTGAACAGATCTGATTTCCCAGAGAGAGCCATGAAGGAATAGGTGGGACTTCACTTGGGGTGGGAGGAGATGAATGAAGGAGAATGGGAGAGTTGGGTCTGACAGTTACCACCTGAGCCCCAGGAAAACTGTTTTCATTTTCGCGGCTGTCTCACTGGGGGCCTGTTTTCCTCAAAGGAACTGACTGTATGTTGAGAGGCAGTGCCTTGTGTTGGCATGGCATGACTTTAAAGGTGCCCCCCAGCCAAGGAGACTAACAGGGACCCTGCTCATCTGGTGGGTATCTTTCCTTCAGTAAAACCAGCTGCCAGCTTGAGAAACCTGTCTTTCCCAAGTGCGGGCAGATCTGAGAGGGGCTCCAGGCATCTGGCAGGTAAATCACAAAGCAAACTTGGGTCTCCTTGGCAGCAGGGAGGAAGCAGGAATGCCCCCTCAGGCCAGAGGGCAGGGCCCACCTCCTCACCGTGCTTCAGGGTTGTAGAAAGAGCACAATTAATGCTCAAGCGATCACAGACCCCTCTCCCCTGCAGTGGGTGTTAGCTCCGAAGAGATGCCATTGCCGATCACCCAGTCTTTGGAGAAGCCTAAAATTTCTTTGAATTAAAAACTGATCCTCTTTCATAAAGACCCAGTCACTTCTCCCGGTTTAGTGATAACAGGTATGACACAAGAAGCTGAAGTCTTTTACATTTTATGGAGAGTAGTTCTGAAACCTGCCAGAATGCTGGTAGCCTGTGGTGTCCATGGCAATGGGTGTCCATGGTAAAATATCTATAGCTCCTGCTCACTGGGCAAATGGTTAAATAATATGTTGCCTTTTATATTTTTATTTAAATACGGATTACAAAAATATAGTACCTATGAGCATTTCATGTTAGAAACCCCATTTAAAGCACTGTAAGGCTGAATAGACACAGCGATTAAAAGTATATGCCAGGCCACATAAAAATAATTTTTTTTTTGCTTAGAGCTGTATTCAAGTTGTTCGGCACCAGAGAGAAAGCTGACAGTCTGTTCTTTGTAAACTGCCTTTTCCTGTTTTTCTGTTTTGTTTTGTTTCTCGAATTTCATTTTTTACTAAGCCCCTTCTGATACCTAGGCGGATAAAGATAAGAGCCGTGCTCGGTACAAATGTCAGCTCTGAAGAGGAGGAAGTCAATCTTCAATGCTAGGGCAGATCTTCACTATCCGCGGTCCAGTCTTAATTTGAGCATGAGAGCAAAATTTAGTCATCTACACAAGAAGCAAAAGCAAGGAATAGTTGTTGAGTTTTGTTTTTTGGTTGTTTCTTTCTTTCTTTTTTTTTTTTTTAAGGCAAGAAGTGTTGCCGGTAGGGTATGTGTGCTTTCTTTGCCTTCCTATTTCCTTTCAAAGAAATCTCTTGTAAATTACAAAACTGTGAAATGGGTTGCCAAAAACTGTTGCCCTTCGTTAGATGCTTCAAACAGTGTAAATCCTGTACTGCACCCTGTCCACCTCTGCTCCCTCCTCCCTCCCCTGAGATTGAGGACCTCATCCGACCATGTAATTACCATTCGCTTGCTATTAAAGAGCCTTTCAAACTCTGGTGGTGTTTGCCTCTTTTTTTCTGCCTCCACAATGTTTGGTCCTAAAGGACACCTAATGTGGCTTATAAATGAAGAGCAAGGAGTAAAGGACCGGCAGCTGTGTGGTTGCTGTGTGTGAGGAGGTTGGGGAAGAGAGGGAGGATCTGGTGACATGAAACGCTGCCATTGTTCAAAGATTAATCATTTCTGTGTGATGCATTCATATGTCTATTCTGATGCTATAACTGGTAGTTAGTAATTTTCTTCTTTGAACCAATACTTTAGTTTTGTGTTTGAGAATCCTATTTTTTTCTAGCCTACTTAGGAATTCTTTGTGGCATCAATTAGAAATCTGTATTCTGTGGTCATTCTATGACATGACACCATGTCTCCACCGCCTTCCTCCTGGTTATTTATTCACTAAACATGGCATTTAAATAACTTATCTGGAAGTTGATGGTAAGTTCTGTAATTTGATTAAGAGCAAGTTTCTTTCTCCAAATGAATGGGTCTCCATAGAGAGACCCATTTGATTCGATTAGATTTGAGATTGGCTTCACAGGCGCAGCATAAAGGCTTGTGTGTATGTTCGATAGTGTGTGGTCCTTTGTTTTCGATGCCGCTGTTAGAGATTGTACTCAAGTGGTGAGCTGTGTGTCAGCATTTCCAACCCCGCTCGGCTAAGGTAGTGGTGCAGCAGCGGGGCAGGTGAAGCCTTACTGATGGACTGCCTTTGTTACAGTTATTCTATCCGTCTCACAGATAGAGTTCATAAAATGCAGGTTGGCCCCTTTTAAGTGCAGGGACTGGTGTTAAAAATACCCACGTTTCCCCCTCGTAATCATTCTGAAATCAGTGGCTGAGGGCAAGAGGTTCTAGCCCAGACTCCTCCTGGGCTGACTGTGGCCCTAGGCCTGTCCCTTCCCCACCCCACCCCATTTCCGGCTTTGTTTCCTCATCTGTAAAAATAAAGAGTGGGGGACTTGTCCCTGAGTTCCCTTTGGGCACTAGCCCTGACTTGTCTAGGGGAGTCAGGAGTCGGTAGGGAGGACAAGAAGCACAGTTATGGAAACGCTCAAAACCAGGGTGGAGCGGCCAGGATTGGCAAAACTGTCGTGGGATTCTGGAGCCCTTTTCCCTAGGATCCCTTTTGGAATTGAAGACGCCGTCTGATACTGTGGCTTCGTGTTAGCCCGAATGCTTATGTCCCTGCATGTTTTCTCCTGCCTTCCCACACCTTCCTTCTCTTCATGAAAGAAATCAGGAGTCAGAACTACAACAAAATGAAATTGGGGTGTTTAGCTTAGGGATGTAATCAACAGTCTCACTCCCTTTAGAAATTAGCCTTGTTTCCATAGTGAAGTTGGGCCGAGTGGGATCCTCCATTGTCCTAGAGTTCATTGTGTACAGGTGTGGGTTGACGGACGACAAAATAAAACCAGACCCACCACCCAGCATTTAGACCCCACACCAGGGCTGGACAAAGAGGACTTGGTGTCCGCGTACCCGAGTGTCTGTCGGGGTGGCGTTGCCCGGTGCCCTGCCAAATCGGAGTGAATGAACATTCCTGTCTCTATTTAGCAGACTTGGCCCTTTGGAAACGCAAGAAATGCATCCTGAAAAAGCTGGCACTGTGCTTCCCTCTTAGGGCCACTGTAGGCAAAAAACTTCGAAGTACTTTCCCTATCTCTGACCCTCCTTTTTTCCTTTTTGGAGTAAGCAATGACACTTGTAATGATCTGGGCAAGTTTTAATTAGGCAGTCAAGGAACAAGGTAAGCATTTTTTAAGGGATCATTTAAAGTAACAGAAATATTTTATCCTTATTTTGTAGGGAAATACGGCAATAATGTACAATGTAAAAACCAGCCGTAAAATTAAGTTGGCCCTTTGGGATGCTTTTTAATTAGAAGCCTCTAGAGGTCAGCACCACATAAAGAAAGGGCTTCTGAGTTCAGGGTATGATGCCCATTTCCTTGTGGAGCTTTTGGGAAAGGAGAGTTGGCGAATGTCCAGGCTGGGGAAGGAGAAGTGGAGAGCCTTTTTCTTTATACATAAATCCTAACATTTGACTGGGTTGTTTTTTCCCCTGCTCACCCATCTTTCTCTGCAGCTCCCACACCCCTACGTCACACACTGTCAGTTCGATAAACATGACTTACTGACCGGTCGATGAAGTGTTCCCTTTATCTCATGCTGAGAAGGGCTGGGGAAATGCCGAAGATGAGATGGAAGGCACACTGCATTTTGCTTGGAGCAAGGTGGGAGGATGCTGGGTGTTCTAAGGCCTTTCAAAATATTTGTTAGCCCATAGCCTGTTAAACTCTGCAAATTCCAGTGGAACGTCAGGGAACAGAGGTTTCTCCCTAGAATCCATATCTGGCTCCTTGAAGCCTGCACAGATCAGGGGTGGGCTGGGGGAGGATTTGAGCATCTTCAGGAGGTCTGGCCAGAACTGAGATAGTTGGGATCCCCTAAAAACTTGTAGACATGCCTGTGGATCCCCAAAGTACAAGACCCACGAGCTCTGTCCAGTGATGGCCGCAGGCTTCACAGACCACTTGAGTTCAAGTCCAAAACCAGAGGCAGCTTTGAGAGGCCACAGAGGCTCCCAGCGTTGCCCCGGGGTTTCATTTTGGCCCAACAAGGAACAGAAAGGGGAACAATACAAAGACTTTCCTCCCTTCTCTTTCGCTTGCCCCTTCTGTTCAGGGTTTACCGCTCCTGTCTACCAAGGAAGCCTTGACTCACAACACAAATAGTATTGACAGTTATTCTTTGCTGGGTGATTAGATGAGCCTTGGACCTGAGGTTCTTTCACTCACTGAGAAGATACATTGGTGGAAAAGACAACAAATATGTCACAGGCACAACGGAAGCCCAGTCTTAACATCTTAGCACTTAGTGGCCTAACAGCGGTTTCACTAGTACCATTAGATTTTAAAATGCTGGGAAGGGGAACATCACACAATGGGGCCTGTCATGGGGAGGGGGGAGGGGGGAGGGATTGCATTGGGGAGTTATACCTGATATAAATGATGGATTGATGGGTGCTGACGAGTTGATGGGTGCAGCACACCAACATGGCACATGTATACATATGTAACAAACCTGCACGTTATGCACATGTACCCTAGAACTTAAAAGTATAATAAAAAAAAAAAAAAATGCTGGGTTTGGATCCTCGTGAGTGTGGACTATATTCCTTACAAGTATGGAACAGTCTGATGACTTTTCAGTTGTTTTGTCATGAAGCCAACAGTGCTAGGTAAATGTGCCCCGCCTGTGTGTGCTATTACATACACATTTTTTTTTGGTAACAAACTTTTATGTAGTCCTTGCTAAGTACCACACACTGTACTAAGTTTCTTTTAACTCATTTAATCCTTCCAACAATCCTACAAGGTAGATATATGGTTCATATTCTCTTTTTACAGATGAGGAAACTGAGGCACAGAGAATCTAAGTAACTCTCACAAGACCACACAGCTAATAAGTGCCAGAGCCGGGATTTGGACCCAGGCAGTTTGGTTTCAGAACTCTTAACTACTCTGCTGAATAAAAATGTCATGGGTGCTGGTCTTAACGTTTACTGAAATCTCTGATTTTTTTCACACCACAGCACAGAGGCCCCGCCTGCCCGTACACTCCACGCAGTGCATGCTGCTAATATCCGTGGTTGCCTGAGAACAGATGGAGGAGAGCATTTCCCTAGCTGTTTGCCTTGCCTGTGGTCAGGCTGGCTGTGCAGGGTGGTTTAGGATAATAGCAGATACATTTTTTTCTGGTATCCATGTACTTGCAAAGATTCATCAAAGTGACTGGAAGAACTGGGGCAACAGTTTATAAAATAAGAGGATCCTCAGATGGGGACAGAACTGGGGAAACAACCAATTGGCTTTCCTTTCTGTACCCTTCTTTCTAGATCTTGGTCCCTGAGGAGCCCTTTACAAGGGTGTTACGGACTCCTGTAAATGTCTCCCTCCTCATAGCGAAGGGGCTTTTGCTCAGACTTACCTTGAAGCAACCAGCAGCAGAAATGCATTCTCTAGTCAAGAGGAGGCCTGGGAGCAAGAAGAAAGCTCTCTTCGTCTGCTGGTATGTGATAACATGCCATTGAGTCACCATCCCACACCAAGGATTCCACTCTGTGGCCGTACCCCTCAGCCATCCAGATACATTTCTAGCCTGCCTTCCTGCTGCATGCAGAGGCAACACACACACACACACCCTCCATACCACTGCCACCGCTGGGTGACTGTCGTGCTACTGTCCAGAAGGAATGAGTGCAAATCTGAGACCCCGTTTCAAAGGCAAACACAATTCACTTTTGAGCTCATTGGCTCGTTTGGACTATCTCTGCCACCATTTTCTCCATTCCTATGGGAAAGAAAGGCTGGCCAGATCAGTATCCCATAAAAAATGCAGACACCCCAAATCTGCTGTTCTTGCTTCTAAGATTCTGAGTGCCATCACATAGTTCCCGAATGATGGGCTTCAGGCCCTGCCTTGGGAGAGTGGGCTTGCTGGTGAGTGGCTAAAGGGAGAGGGTGCAAAACCTCAGGAGGAACACTTTTGTGTTTTCCAAATGATGCACAGGTGAGAGAAAGGAACGCAGGAAAGGTGAGTCAAAAACAAACCTTTGGAAATACAAAAATAAGGAGCATAGGGCTGCACAGGTTTGAAAAGAGGAGGAGGCAGTGTCATGTGATGAATGCACGTTGGGTTTCTGGATCTGATGCATGCCTTCCCGCATTACTTTGGTCATTTAGATGTTTGGTTTCTTCTACTTAGGAATATTAAGGGGGCATTTTGAGCCCCGGGCTACAAGGGGCGAAAAAAAATACAAACTTTTATGCAGAATCAACTTTGGAATGGATCTGGAAAGACAGAATTTTAAAATATCTGACTTCAGTATTCCCTAAAGTCAGAAATGTAAATCCAGTAACGGGAAAGGACATGAAATGTACAGTCCCCCCTCAAGTCTCACTCTGGGTGGATGCTTTCACCCCATCAGATGCATCTGGGAGAGCTGGCCCAGGTCTGTCTGTCCCACTAGACCCCATGCTTCCTCACTTCTCTCCCACCTTGCCTGACGTGGAGCACTTTGTAATAAAGAGGTTCATTCCCTGAATTTAATATAAGGTGTCATCAAGGCCTTTACTAGACAACAAGCATGTCCTCTCTTTCCCAGCAGCGATGACCTCCCCACAAAAACATGCCCCTCGCCGGGGTCTTCATCTCTCTCCAGAAAATGAGACCCAAGGAGCAGCGCCCAGGGCGGAGCCTCCGCCTGGATGTGAAATAGGATGCTACAAAATCACCATGGTCTTCAGTCACAAACGTGTGTTGGCCGTGCCACCATCCTCTCTCTGCCAGCACACAGGAGGAAAAGCAAGACTCACGAAGGACATTCCTGTAGGAGGAAGTGGCACAGAAAGCACTCTAGGTGAAGAAGAATGAGACACCGTCCCCATACACACATTCTGGGAAACACAAAACATGCCCTTCATATTTCCAAGTAGCCTTAGTTTTCAAACTGTACTCAGAGAAAAATCCCTGTATGAAAAAATGACTCTTGTTTAGCCCACGTTGCCAGCTGGCTTTCCGTGGCAGCTCTGGCTGGAGAGAACCCTGGATACTTAAGCAGTCCTTTTCCTTCCTCCTGTTGGGATGATGTGTGGGGAGAGTGAGGAAGAGGGAGTCGAAAAAGGGAAAGGGATGAATGAAGTCATCTCAGCGCACATGGATTGTTTTTTTGGTGTTTTGTGGAGATTTCACTCCAGGAGGCGTGGGCCAACTAGTTTACTTGGGTAGAAGCGTTCTTTGCTCCCCTGGCCAAGGTTTCTCAGTGGAGGATGGCAGGGGGCTTAGCCATTCTTTGCCAGGCTTGCTTTTGGTCCTGTATGTGTAAAGTTGACCAAAACCCTCACAAGGACCGTGATCCGATCTGCTTTCTACCATCATCTCCCACCCTCCTGCCTATCTCGTATCCCCAGGCTAAAACTGGTGGTTTGGCTGAGGAGTGGGTTATGCTTCATGGTAGAGCTAAAGTTATCCTGATCTCTCTTGATTTCCCCTTCCTTCAAAGACTCCGTTTCTGACCCTGGCCAGCTCCCAAATAGCTCCTGTAATTGGTTACAAGCAAGGCTAAGTGAGATAGTGATTTGATTCTGGAAGCACAAACCAGTGCCCCCATGGCACTGGAGAAGCATCTTCTCCATGTTCACCTTGCAAGCTTTTGAAAAACACCTGTCATTCAGAAGCAAGCCAAAACTGTCATCTCACTCGATGCTAATGAACTCATCAAATCCATTTGCAGGGTTTCAGCTCTTCGGTACTCTGGCCAAGCCTTTGCTTAGTACACGAAAGAAGATTCCCTAGGGTGCTTTTCAAACCCTATTCTGACCCCATACCCCTAAACTGTGGAAGAACACAGACACAGTTGGCCACATGCTCTTGAAAAATTCAATCTGAAAGCTAGTGTTGGTTACTGAAGATAAGATTTTGATAAAAGTAAAACACCGAGCCATGTATGCTGCTTGCCACTAGGAGTTCTTCTCCCTGGAGGACAGTCCTGCCTGCCCACTGCTGGGGAAGAGCATTCCATATGTGGAGTGGAGCAGGGCAGCTACTGGGAAATACAGTGACCTTGACCTCTTACTCCATCAACAAAATAATGGCACTTTTATGAGACCTCTAGAAATAGAACTTTTTTTCTGGCACCATCTTATGCTACGCTTTGGAGCAGTGATGTCACCAAGGAGACAGAAACTAGGGAATTCATCCTCTTGGGCCGGGTGACTAATCCTGTTTCCCAACCTCAGAACATTTGCTGATGTCATCCATCCTCCCAAAACCACACCAGCCTGGGGGTAAGAAGATAGTCACATCAACTCACAAATTCACATTTCTGTGACTCTAACGCATACTGTGGGGATTCCCAACCCTTCTCACATTCCTCCCTAGTATTCCAGGAGGTGGTCCTCGGAGGCTGACTTGTGTGCTTCCCAAGTTCGTCTTCTATGGCACCCGGTGTTCTCCCTGGCTTTAATGCACAGCCTCTCTTCTGATGCTACAGAACCCCATAATGGCAATGGGTTTGCCAGAGCCCACAGAGGGGCACAAGGTCACTCACCAGAGGAGCCCATTTTCCTGCCACTGCCCACCAGTATTTACCCTGAGGCTGCCAGCACAAGGCAGTGAGGACCTGGGTGTGTGGTCCAGGGTGTTGTTGCCAGTGACTACAGAGAGTGCCACACCAATGAGCAATGAGTGATGCCCCAGTGACAGCTTGCTCCATTTTTATTCATCTTTTATTCCAGCCACTCACCGAAGGGGCATGAGTCCAGACAGTTGGACATTGCTCTGAGTAACAGAGCCAGAATCTCCTTTTCATCCAGCCTTGCCATTGTCACCCATGAACCCAGTTTATGAGCTTGACATGTTTTCCTTAGGATGAACTCTGCCCACTGAGGCTCCTTGGGTCCTCCTATAAGCAAGCTCCTAGCAGATCCACCCTCCTGACATACCAGTATGTCCAGAAACAACATTAGCTGGGTCTTGCCATCCCCCTGAAATAAGGTGGGTAATTCCTTTGGGTGGCCCTAAGGTGCTGAGTGGAGGGGATTTAGCCAGGGCAGGGGAAGGCTAAGGTCCCCAAAGTCTCCCTTCCCACATAGGAAGTACTTTGGTGAGGAAGCTGTGGGTCAGGTGACTCCTTACACCTGTGAAAGCTCTTTTGCTTAAAGTTGACCATTAAAAAGTGATTTATTGGCAACCTCAGGATAACAAAAGCCTGGCTCACCAATCAAGGCCAGCAAGTCTCTCAAACTTTAAGGCTCCTAAGAATCACCTGGTGGTGGGGCTGGAGCAGAGGCAGTGCCTGTGAAACATGCAGATTCTTGGGCTGCACTCCGGGTGTCTGCTGGACACAGGAAGCTGCGAATTTACAAATACTACAGGCTTCCAGTTTACAAATACGTCCGGCGGTCCTGATGTAGGTGGTTCATGGACCACACTTTAAGAAACCCTGGGTTGAGCCGGCCTCCAGGCTTACCATGTCATTCACCATGTCTACAGGGAGCTATTCATCACAATGTGACTGGGTGTCCGGAGCTGGGCAAAATTCCTTCATGATCCTAACACATCTCATTCTATAAAGATACAATCCTTGTACAGATGCCACAGCGATCTCCATTAACATCTCAAAACTTGGGAAAAAAAAAAAAAAACTCTCCCTTCTAAGCTCACACAGTGACAGAACTGGGGGCAGCTGGTTGTGCCTAACTCCAAGGCATGGTCTCTCATCTTAGAATGTCACATTGCTTCTGTGATATTTAGGGGACACAAATGAGCAGAGGCCAAGTTGTATTTGGCAGCAGTGCTTGATTGCATAGAAAAATGACAACACTACCCTTGGTACATCTATTGGCCCCAACAGGAAGGAGATGAAAGTATTGCAAAGGGAACAGCGAGCCTAGACTGAATCAGAGGACTCCCAGAAATTCACTGCACTCTCCATGATGTAATTATGCCATTAGGTTGGCCAGTTGAAGATTACACTTCAGAAGAAGTCAGAAGGCAGACATCATTATCTAAATAGGTCATTCTGTACTCATTTCTTTGTTTACTTGTTTCTTGCCAGTCATCCATTGGATCATAAACCTTATGAAGGCAAAGCTCTTTTTGTCCTGTTCTTCACAAAATCCCTGTGTTTAGCACAGTCCTGGCCTTCTGGAAACCTTTGTGGAATGAATGAATGAATGAATGAATGAATGAATGAATGAATGAATGAATTGGTCCTGGGGAGATGAAAGGCAGTGTTACTCTTTCTGTGGGGGTGGGGGGGGGGGCGGGTACATGGGAAGGCTGCTTCACTCTCAAAGCAGCGCATTCTCACTCATTCATGTGTTGAGTGGCAGGTGCTGGAAGTCAGAGCACCCAAGATGCAAGCTCCTGTGCCCCTGCCCTGGACCTCAGGTCCCCAACAGTTAGGCATGTGGTTGATAAGTCTCTGAGATTTTCAGATATATTGGGGAATAGGAACTGGAGGGGGTGGATGGTACAGGTCTCTGTGCCCCCACCCCATGATCCCTAGATGACCATCCAGAAAGTGTCATCAGCCAATTGGAAAGTCATGAAGCAGACATAGCCCTAGACATATTCTAGTGGGAAGGCAAGAACATGTTCTGTGTCCCCTCCTGCTTTCCAACTTAAGGTAGAGGCTGCCCCGGGCACAAGAGCACTTTCAGATCACTGGTATAGCTTTCCCAAAGCTGCCTACCTCTGCACCATCTCTGGGAAGATTCAGAAACTGCCCCATTCCAGCGGGATGGCCTGGGGGCAGAAAAATGCTCCATGTGCCTCGCAGGCAGAGGTGTGAGCTTGGGGTGGCATTTCTCTAATGAAGTCACCTAGGTTTCCACATTTAGAACTATGGACATCCAGGCTCCTGCTCACTGCTCTCAGAGTCACTGGAAGCCTGGAATGATGAGGCTTCTTTTCAAACACTGTTTAAGAATCTTTGATGAATCCTCATCATCTGCCATCAGGCACCACAATTTCATGATCCCCAAAGGAGTAGGGCAGGTTCCTGAAGACCTCCTGAGGCCGGTCCGCCAGTGCTGGGCCACTGACTCCATGAAAGCAGTGGGCACAGCTGGTCTTTGAGACTCTGTGCCTTCAGAACCTGATGTAGTCTGACTGTGTCCCCACCCAAAATTTCATCTTGAATTGTAATTCCCATAACCCCCATAATCTTTAAGTGCCAAGGGAGAAACCAGGGAGAGGTAACTGGATCATGGGGGCGGCTTCCCCTGTGCAGTTCTCATGATAGTGAGTCTCATGAGATCCGATGGATTTTTTAAGTATCTGGCATTTCCTCACTCCGTCCTGCTGCCCTGTGAAGAAGGTGTCCACCTTTCCTTTGCCTTCTGCCATGATTGTAAGTTTGCTGAGGCCTCCCCAGTAGTGTGGAGCTGTGAGTCAGTTAAACCTCTTCATACATTACCCAGTCTCGGGTATTTCTTCAAAGCAGTGAGAACTGACTAATACAAAACCCTATTTGTTTCTTGCGTCCATCTGCCTTCCTTTTCCAGTTACATCATTCTAATTGGTGTTCCTTTCCTACTTCTGGGTTCTTACCTCCCTTCTCATTACTGCTGTGACACATTCTCCTTCTACTGATTGGCAGGCCTACCCTTCTCCCTGGTGACTGTTCAGGCAGGCCTTGGTGACCACGTATGTTCACCCTAACCATAGACTTGACCCTTCTGCTTCAAACCCCATAGAAAATTGGCATTTCCTTGCTATTCTGAAAGATGGGAATGGGAATTTGGATTTGAGAGAACTGTAACAGAGCTCTGACACCTTCCTAGAGTCTGGGTGGCAGACTGGGTTCTGACTGGGACCAGATTCCACCTGTCCTTCCTCCTGGCAAGGTGTGTGTTAACTTCAGGGAGCCCAAGTCATTGTAACTCGTGTGCACAGACAACTAGAATCTGTGCCCAAGATGGGTCAGTGAGTCCTGGACTCCCCATGAAGCTAGCTGCAGCTGCCAGTGCTGGTCTGTGGTGGCCCCAAGCTACGGGATTTGAAGAGCTGCCTGCCAACAGCACCACCTCCTCTCCCAGATTCATCTTGCACCATTGCGCCCACAGCTGGGCCTGTGCAGAATGTACAACATGGTGCTGATGCTGTTCAGGCTGCCAGCCCATTGGAAGCGCAGCAAATGACTTCTATTTATAGAGAAGGCATTCCTTGGCCACACACAGCACTCTTGGTCTGCTGAGAAGTCGGCCAAGTCCCTGACAGACACCAAGGGGCAAGACTGCAAGCCTCCTCTGCCAGAGAAGGCATTGTTCTGTCACACACAATGGTAGGCTGGCCCTGGCGTGATGTCAGATGAGTTGACAGTAGCAGCTGCCTGTACGTTCCCTCTCCTCCTTTACAGCTGAACTCTGCCAAACTCAGGGAGCAGTCCGGAGTTTTAGGTTTGGATTTTGGAAAATGAATTGCACCAAGAGGCCAGGACCGTTTTGGTCCAGTTGGCTTAGCAAGGAAATGGCCACAAGCCATAGGTGGTAATTTAGCAGTGGCTGCCTGAGTCTTTAGGGCAATGTAACCACAAAAAGCAGTAGAATGGCAGCCAGGGCCATTGCAGGGCACAGTCACAGAGGCTGGCCAGGAGGTCTGATGGGGAGGCCTTTCCTTTCTGCAGACCCCGCCTCCCTTGGACTCCTCCCATTTCCCGCAGCCTAGCTGGTGGCACCCAAAACCCACGAGAGAGCTGCAACATAGAGCTGGGCTGTCTCAGGTAAATGCAGAAAGGGCTACCCCTCTGTAGGTGAGTGATACTAGCTTCCTTAGGCAGCCTTTAGGTTTCCATTCGTTAGTTAACTCTGGCTATACCTGAGAAGACAGAATAACCAGCCTGGTGGTTGAGTGTACGCTGTAGAGAAATACAGAACCAGCCTTAGTCCCAGCTCTGCCACTTTCTAGCTGTGGGGCTCTGAGCTAGTTCATTCAATTTCTCCAGTCCTCAGATTTTCCACTAGTAATTTGGGATTAAATAACCCGATAGGAAAATGAACCAAGGACACAGAGAGGCAATTCATAGAATAAAAAATACAAATGGCCAATAAATATATGAAAATGTGTTCAAGCCCTCTAGCTGTTAGAGAACTGCAAATCAAAATAAGGCCTCAGTCCTGGCAAATGTTACAAGATTGATAATGCCCAGTACTGGCACGGAAGCACTGGCACACACTATTGGCAGGAACGTAAATTGGCTCGGCCACATTAAAAGATCGTTTCTCAGTCTCTATAAAGACTTTATGTGCAAACCCTTTGACTTCACAATCCCACTTCTCAAAATCTATCCTGGAGAAGTAATTGCATGTTATGGATATAGTGGTCAGTGTAACATTGCTTGTAATCTTAAATAAAAGGACAAAAGAAAAAAGAATAGCAGAAAACCCAAGTCATGAGCATGTAATTGCAGGTAGAGCTACAGGTTCTGGGATGGGAACAATTCCAATATACATGGTTATCTAGAAAGAATATGTCAGGGGAACAATACATGTAGGCCAATCACATTATATTAAAAAATGTATGTTTTCATTTTTTCTAAGTAAGGCCATGGAAAAGGTCCAGGAAGCTGCACTTTCCACTGTGCACAGTGGTTACCTCTGGGTGAGGACAGTCGGAGGGAGGGAAGGAGACTTTCATCTTTTACTCCGTATACAGATGCCCCTCAACTTCATAAGCAAATATTTCGTAAGTCACAGTGCATTTAACCAACCTGCCAAACATCATAGCTTAGCCCAGCCTACCTTAAACATGCTCAGAACACTTACATTAACCTACTGCTGGGCAACATCGTCTCACACAAAGGCTATTTTATAATAAAGTGCTGAATAGCTCATGTAATTTTATTGAATACAGCACACTGTAAGGTGTCACTTGTTTACCCTCATGATTGCGTGCCTGACTCTTGGCAGCTGAAATCTTACCACATAGTGCTAGCCCGGGAAAAGATCAAAATTCAGAATTCAAAGATGTGCATTGCTTTTGCATCATTTTAAAGTCAAAAAATCAAAAGTTGAACTTTTGTGAGACCATCTGTACTCTATATACTTACATCTGTATTTTTGCGTTTTTTACAATATACACTGTAAGGTTATTGTTGTCCTCTATCATCCCAGTTTCTTGTAAAGCCGTCAGAGCTAGACTGAATTGGGGAAGGCTGCAGCTGGAGCAGAGTGCACAGGAAATACCAGGCATTCAGATTTGGACGTGTTAAATGTCAGGCACCCGTTAGAATCTTAAGCGGAGATGCTGAGCAGGCAGATGGATAGAAGAGTTTGGAGAATCACATTTGAAGACAAGTTCCCTAGGATGTATGGGCGTGAGGAGGAGAGTCCCATTAATAAGATAGGGTGGAGTCCAGAGCCAAGTGTGTGGGCACCCAAGCCCTGGATTCCAATGTCTTTAACACAAATCAATTTCTGCTATGAATCTAAACAACTATAGGGTCCTAATAGATTCTTCCCACACACTGGTATCACTGGCACCTATAAAAAACTCCTTCTGTCTTATTCTTAGCACTGCTCCCTGCTCTTCCTTTGAATGTCCAGCTTGGTCCGACTGAACTCCATTGATGGTCTCTGGGTTTCCCAACTTCCCCTTCCCTCGACATCCTGTCTTTGAATCCCCCTTCTGCAAGCTTCGTGGCTGCAGAGAAGTCCTGCCAACTCCTAAGTAACTCCACCCATCCCTCACTCTATTCTTCAAGCTCCAACCCAGGACAACTCCAACATGTGTACAGTTTTTCACACGGCTACTCATTTAATTCCCAAGAGGCAGATATATTATTAACCTCACTTTTACTATTATCCTGCCCTCTTGACAGATGAGAAAACTGAGTGTTGTGTGTTGGGAAGTGTCTTATCTTCTACTAGAGTCTAGAAAACTACCATAAACTTAACAACTGAAAACAGCCCATACTGGGGCCGAGTAACATGGCTCATACCTGTAATCCTGGCAGTTTGGGAGGCCAGGACAGGAGGATTACTTGAGACTAGGAGTTTGAGACCGGCCTGAACGATATAGCAACACCCCATCTCTATAAAACATTTTTTTAAAAATTAGCCAGGCATGGTGGCATACGCCTATAGTCCCAACTACTCTGGAGGCTGAGGCTTGAGCCTAGGAGCTTGAGGCTGCAGTGAGCTATGATTGCCACCGCACTCCAGCCTGGGCAACAGGGTAAGAAAAAGAAAATAAAACAACAACAACAAAAAAACATTTATTATCTCACAGTTTCTGTGCCTCAGGAATCTGGGTGTGTCTCCGTAGAATCCTCTGCTTCAGGATCTCTCATGAGACTGCTATCCAGGGGTCAGCTAGGACTGGGGGCTCATCTGGAAGCTCAGCCGGGCAAGGATCTGCCTCTAAGGCATTTCACAGTTGTTGACAGAATTCAGTTCCATCTGAGCAGTTAGACCAAGGGCCTTAGTTCCTGCCAGCTGTTGGCTGGAGGTCACCGTCAGTTCCTTGCCACATGGGCCTGCTTACTTTATCGATGTGTGTGACCCGAGAAGGCAATAGAGAATCTGCTGGTAAGGGAGGCTACAATCTCTTGAAACCTAATCTCAGAAGTAACACCCCGTCACCTTTGGTTAGAAGTAAGTTGCTAGACCAGCCCACACTTAAGAGGAGGCACCCCCACTACACAGGCTGTGAATACAAGGAACAGGCACAGGCCATCCTAGTGTCAGCCCACACAGGACATAACACCTGGGACTTGGGCACAGGCCTGTCGACCTCTAATGCTTGGCTGCTTCCTTCTATGCAACCCTGGATCCTCCATGGTTGTGCTCTGCTGTGGCCTGAACATAAAGGGAACAATGATAGCTCTTTCTGCATGTGACTCTAGTAAGTACTCTTTCAGCCAGGGATGTTGAGTAATCTGGTTTTAACAATAGAAAAATGGGACTTGCAAATTAGCATGGGTTTCCAAAACAGAATGCAATTTAAAGCTGAGAAGCTGAAGTGATAAGCGGAGGAACAAATGGTGTTCGGTCTATAAAAGCAGCTGATAAAAATGCCTGTCACCTTTCAAACCAGTCCTGCACCCCACAGACCACAGGTAAATCATCTCTCTCTACCCAGACCCACAAACTGGCCATGTGTGTAACACTGCCACTCCAGGAAGGAGGCGGGCCAGAGGAGCAGGAGAGAGCCAGCCACCGCCTCACCAGCCTTCTCTGTGGGTCGCCTTCTCCCAGGCCCTTTGAGTGGGAACAGCCCAGTCCCTGATCAAAGAGTGCCCTGCAGTGACAGCTGGGAAAGATGGCAGGTGTCAGCCTTCTCACCCCATCTCTGCCACCACTGCTCCCTGAAAACTTCTGGCAGGGATGATTCCAGTACTGTGGCTTCTTGACAACCCAGCTTCAGTCTCGGGCACCCCTCTCCTCCCAAGCCTGTTTCTTGGGCTGCCACTGAGTGGACTCTCTTTTCAGTGCTCCTCAGAAGAGTTACTCCAGTTCCCAGGACCACCCTGATTCATCTCCTCAACTGGGACTTTCTATCTGTAGTTCGACCCCAAATTGTATATTGATTTAATAAATATTTATTGAAACTTGCTAAAGGCCATATATATCCTTCTAAAGCACTGAAAAAGATATTCCTTATACATGGGCATATATGTACATAAATACCTGTAATATAGAGGCTAAGAGCATGGTTTTAAAATTAGATCTCGTCATTTAGTAACAGTGAGCTTTACTTTGGCAGGTTACTCAAACTTTCTGAGTCCCAGTTTCCTTTTCTGTAATGTGGACATAATTATTCCTACCTCACAGTATCAATGTGAGAAGAAAGTGAAATAATAATTTGTGTGTGGCACTTAACACTGTGCCTAAAACATAATAAATACTTAACAGCACTCCTGTGTAATCAGCACAGGACAGACCATTCCCAAATATTTCCACTCCCACCACATCATAGGCTCTTAGAAGGCTAAAACCACAACTGTCTTGTTCATCCTTGTATCCCCAATACCTGACACAATGCCTGGCACATGGTAAGTGCTTAATAAACATTTATGCATTGAGTTAATAAGTGAATAAGTAATACTGCAGTTAATGACAAAAATATTTGTCTGGTGCAACTTTCCAAGGAGCTTGAAGATCTCTCAATATTATTTAATTAGGTTTTAAAGTTCACCGTGGGGCCAGGCATAGTGACTCATGCCTCTAATCCTAGCACTTTGGGAGGCAGAGGTGGGAGGATCTCTTGAGTCCAGGAGTTCAAGATCAGGCTGGGCAACAAAGCAAGGCTCCGTCTCTACCAAAAAAATATGAAAAATTATCCAAGCATGGCAGTTGTACCTGTAGTCCTAGCTAGTCAGGAGGCTGAGGTGGGGGAAAATTGCTTGAACCCAGGAGTTCAAGGATGTAGTGAACTATGATCACATGACTGCTCCAGCCTGGGCAATAGAGCAGGACTCTAACTCTAAAAAAAAAAAAAAAAAAAAAAAAAAACCAAAAAAAAAAAAGTTCACCTAGGATGGCAAGTAAAAGGTTTGACCATTTACTTAGGCCTTTGACCAAGGTGTAAAGGACTAAACTTGACTTGCCTAAAACCATGCAATAAATCTGGTTATAGGTTGGCATGGCTACAGGGTTGGCATTCAGATTCTTGTACTCATAGCTCCCTACTCCTACACATCTAGTGTATTGAGACCGTCTTCCTAGCCTGACTGACTTGCCAATAGAGAAAAGCCCCTCTGAACTCCAAAATTTGAGGACTTTCTAATTCTTTGTGACAATGACTCACTTTGTAAGGAACCAATAAGTTGTCCCAGGCTTTGATGCTGAGCAAATGGTGGAGCAAAAGCCAGCTGCCTGCTGTCCATTAGTCCAAAAGCAGGATCTGACACGCCTGCAGAGTCTGTCCAGCACCCTAGGGTTGATTTCCCTGGGGGGTGTTGTTAGCCACTCAGGATGACCAGTAGCCATTCCTGGAGATCACGTTATTCTGAGAACAAATCTCAGAATAACATGATCTGCCTCTAGTCCCAACTCCACTAGCTCCACTTGACCTTGGACAAGTTACTTAACTTCTTTTCACTTTCATTTTCTTATCTGAACAGAAGGGAAAGTAACACCTTGTAAGGACTGAATAATATGATGTCTGACAAAAGGCACCATGCCCAGCACAGTTCCCAGAGACTGTTTGTGGAGTGTGGATCTGAATGCAGGGCTGGTGTTAATCATCCTTTGTGGGGAGCAGCCCAGGAAAATCTTCTGGTCTCCTGTTTCCCTCTCATAGTCCAGTCCAATTCCCATTGGCACCTCGGGCAAGGCAGTGATTTTCAAGATTTATCTCAGAGCAGAACTCTTTCGTTAAGCAAACTTAACATGGACTGGAACGGAAGTATATAAAACTGATAAAGCTGAGCTCACTTGTCAAAGCAGAGCCAGGGACAACCTAGATCTGTCTTTGTGATTTACCCCTCCTCATTTTGCAGTGGCCTCCCATACATCTCCATGAGCCCCCCAGACTTCCAGAACTTGGATGGAACACAACTAAACTAAAGTAGTATTCTAGATGGTCTCTGTCAAATTAATAACAATATCAACACGTTATTATAATATAAATGCTAGCTATAATTTATTATTATTATTATTACAGCTAACATTTACTACAGTGGTTCTCAAACTTTAGCTTACATCAGAATCACCTGGAAACCTCATTAAAACACAGATTAATGGACCTTACCCCAGAGTTTCTGATTCAAAAGGTCTAGGGTGGAGCCAAGAATCTGCATGTCTAACACGTAACTGACTAGTGATGGTGATGCTGGAGTGTGCAAAGACACTCTGAGAACTGATGATTTACTGTGAGCTAAGTGCTAAGCATTCTGTGTGGAGACTGTTTTTAATGCTCACAACCACACGATGAAATGGGTATTGTACTATTTACATCCCTTATTTACAGATGAGGAAACTAACAGTCTAAGTAACTTGCTCCAGGTCTTAGTTACTAAGTGGCAGATTCCAATCCAGATCTGACTCCAAAGTCCTCACTCCTAACCATGATGTTAAAATGTTAAAATAGAAACCTATTATAAGGAACAGGTCCACTCATTTGCATTCATTAACCAGTATAAATAAGTTCATGTAATGAACTGCTCTGAGAGAAAAGGTTCTAAGGTAGTTGAGGTTTGATGAAGAACAAAAAAAACAAAAAAATCAGGCAGGTTTGAGTAACAGGCCATTGCTTATCATAGTCTGCAAGGTATTTCAAGAATTTGGCCAAGAGAGACAGTACTTGTGACAAAAGATAGAAAATTTGGTCAAAAAGACAAATTTCACTTTATTATTCATTTAGTCACTAGTTTATAAAATGCTTATTGAATACATACTATACGCTGGGGGCTGTTTGGTGCTGAAGATATGAGGGAGAGTAAAAGTAGCCATGGTTCATGACCCTCAAAGCTTACAGACCCCTCAAAGCAACAATATTAAGCTTAGTAACAATTTTGCCCAAGTCGTGAAATCTTGACATTCAGCTTTGGCCACATGGTTCACTCAGGTCCCAGCTCTTTTGGTTCTGACTCTTCTGAATCTTATTATCTTGTATTATTCACTCTATCTATTGACCTAATACATTTCCATTCTCATGTGTGCAGTTCAGCACAATCCTGACATCATGAACTCAAAAGCCTGCCTTGTTAATATATTTTTTTTTTTAAATGTTGACTATGGACAAGATTTGGCTTGTGTGTGATAATTGGTAACTATACGACTAACAGGAGGAGGTTTTATAATTGGTCTGCTCTTGTGTTCTTACTCATCACTGCTAATTACCCAGTGTGTCTGATATGCCAGGTGGATATTTAATCAACGGTCTAATGATTGGATCTGAAATAACATATTCAGATTCAAGAGAACCATGGTCCTGGGAGGGAGGTCACACAGTTCTCCATTCCGCCATCCAGCACCGTTGCTTTTAGATGAAGTTTGATGAGGCTGAATTAGATCCCGACAATTGTATGGCCTTTTTTTTTTTTTTTTTTTTTTTTAATTCCAAGGAAATTTTCTTTCATGGTCTTACCATGATTTCTATGAGAACTCATTTTGGGGAAAATCCTCAGTCTTACATGTTCCAAGTTGGATTTACTTACTCTGGCGAAGTTATGACCTATTAAAAAAGTGGAGAGAGTAAATTTTGACAACTGAGAAGCCAAGTTTCAGGGAACCGTGTTGTCTTAGTCTGCTTTGTGTTACTGTAAGAGAATACTTGAGACTGGGTGATTTACACAGAGAACTGGCATCTGCTCAGCTGCTGGTGAGGGCTTTCATGCTGCGTCACAACATGGCAGAAGGTCAAAGGAGAAGCGGAAATGCACCACGGGGCAAAATCCAAGGGGCCTCCTGGCTTGATACCAACGCACTCTTGTAAGAACAAATCCCTCCCTGATCCAGCCTCCCCAGAGTGAGATCTCACTGTCCACTGCAGTAACAGCACCGAGGTATTTATAAGGCATCTGCCCCTATGACCCAAAGGCCTCCTGCTAGGCCTTACCTCCCAACACTACCCCATTGGGTATCAAATGTCAACATCACTTTTGGTGAGGATAAACTATATCCAAACCATAGCACATGTGAAGGAAAAAAAGAAAAAGGGAAGAAAGAGTAGAAAGACTGTAGTAAGAAATCCATGATCGATGAGAAACATGGAGTTTTCGCAACCAGCTAAAGAAACGCTATAGGCTGTCTCCTAGAGACACACATTTCTGCCATCTAATCTGCAGATTTGTTTTATATTAAAAAACAAAACTAAATTTAAGCTTCAAAGTAAAAGCTCAACATTTAGGGAGACATATGGGCTGTTTGCTTTGAATGAGGGGCAGGAGCCAGCCTTCTCTGAGTTGGCCCAGAGAAAATTTTTGAAACACAGAAATGTAATAATAGCTGGCACATGGGATGTGGGGGATGAAATCAGCGCTTTCAAAAAGAAAAGAATGAAGAGAATAATAATAATAAGCCAACAGATTCAGTTCTTTTGGTTAATGTCAAATTTTACTCACCAATCTTAACAGATCTACTAGTGATTACTCTTATTTGGGTATTTCCAGTGGAAAATTATCCAGTTTGTGAAAAGTCTCAGTCGTTTGTTATGAAGGACACAGCTTTCATTTTGTCCCAAAATTAGATGGGACTGAATTACCCCCACCAAGATGATTCAAGCTGCCTACTCGTGCCCAGCTCTGCCCTTGCTTTTGGCAGGGTACAGCATGGCATTTAGCCTTGGTGTTATCCCTGATTGCCTGGCCAGGCCTACATCAGAGTTAACGGGGGAGGAGGAGGAGAAGAAGGAGGAGTTGGTATAGATGACTATTGAAGAGCGTAGGATTTGGAGCCAAAAGGACCTGGGTTCAAAGTTCAAATTTGCCTTTTACTATGTGAGCTTCAAGTTCTAAATAAATCTTAATAATAACATGAGCTTATTACAAAGATTTGATGAGATATTATACACTAAGGGCTTAGTTCAGTACATGGCACGTGACGTGTAATGGTACCTGTTGTTGCTGGGAGTCTTGATCTTAGTATAGGTGGTTTAAAAGAAGAAAGTAAGTGGGTCAGTCTTAGTTTCTAAATCCATTGTACAGTGCTGTCCAATAGAACATTCTTCAATAATAGAAATTTCTGTATCTGTGCTACCCAATACAGTTTAGTATCTTGCTGCATATAGCTATTGAGCTCTTCAGATTTGGCTAGAGGAAGTGACTTTTCACATTTAACTGATTTAACTTTCAATAGCCGTGTGTGATCTGTGGCTACCATGTTAGCCAGCACAGCTTTATGAGATTAAAATTGTAGAATCATGTGAGAAAGAACAACATTGTGAGAGAACAGTTACATGAAAATAGAAGGAAGCATAGAGCTCATGGGTTTGAGCCAGTCAGAATCACATTTTTATTGAGTCATGGACACTACTCTTATTATGTCCTTTATTGTACGAACAAAAAAATAGAAAACATTTCCAAACCTTAAATGTCAAACTCTCCAGTTTCAAGATGTATTAGTTTGTTCTCACACTGCTATAAAAAGACACCCGAGCTTGGGTAGTTTATAAAGAAAAAAGGTTTAATTGGGTCATGGTTCTGTAAGCTGTATAGGAAGCATAGCTGCTTCTGCTTCTGGGGAGGCCTCAGGAAACTTACAATCATAGTGGAAAATGAAGGGGAAGCAAGCATGTCTTACATAGTGGAGCAGGAGCAAGAGAGAGAGGGGGGAGGTGCTACACACTTCTAAACAACCAGATCCCATGAGAACTGACTGTCAGGAGGACAGTACCAAGGGGGGTTGGTGTTAAATCATGAGAAGCCACCCCCATGATCCAATCACCTCCCATCATGCACCTCCTCCAACATTGGGGATTACAATTCAGCATGAGATTTGGGTAGGGACACAGATCCAAACCATAACACAAGAGCTGTCTGACAAGTTATAATCCCACAAAAATGAAAGAGATTCAACTTTGATTTAGAATCTACAGTAGCAAAATTTTCACCATTTGGTAAATAGCCATGACACATGAGGCAGCATCAAGTCTAATCACTGAGCCCTGTCAAGCACAGGAGAGCTTCCTGAGTGTCATTCTTAAGGTACATGTTGTACCTGTACAGGTGAGAGCCATTTTTTGGACAAGATAATAGAGGAATCCATGTTAATGTAACTCACTGCTGAGTTGGCAATGAGCTCACTCATTGGCAGCCAAATGAAAAAGCCCATATGGGAAGAAATTAATAAAGCTGGCATGTTTTCTGTTCCTATTAGCATAACCCAAGATATAGAGATAAATAATGTTTGTTCAGTAATGACTCAAATGTGTCACAGGCATTTTGAAAGAATGTCTATGGTAAAGTTTAAATATTAGGACAATTATAGTCCAATGTGTCCCAGGTCCAAGATGAATAAAATAGTGTTTCAAAAAGGACTGGGTTTACACAGTACTTCATATTTTACATAAAGACTCTGCATAGTTGAAATAAAAGTGGCCTGACACTGGGATTCAAGAGCCCTGGTTTTGAGACCTGCTTTGCTGGTTTCCAGTTGGTAGTTCTCAACAAGCTATTAACACTCTGTGTGCCTCAGTTTCCACACATTTGAAAATGGGGTTGATACTGTCTCATAAGATTCTTGTAAAGGTTAAATGGAAAACTAAAAAGCACTTTGCAAATGAGAAGCGTTATCATCACCATCATCATTATCTTCATCATCATCATGTTATTTTTACTTTCTCAACAATCCCCTGAGGGAGCAAGATAGAGCAAGTAGACCATTCACAAATGAGACTGAAGGTGAGAGGATTTAAGTGACTTCCCAAGGTCACACAACTAGGAAGACTAGCATTCTCATCATAGCTATGAAAAACTGGGTGAAATTTAGCTGAAGAACATAAAGGTTTTCTATTTTGGATCTCATCCTTTAAATCATAGAATTATGAAAATGAAAAAGTCAGGACTGTGTTTAGATACAAGCAACACAGACCCCTGCCAAGGGTCTTCTTGTGTGTTAGTTACAACAAGGACCGACCAACTGTACCAAATACGGCCTGCTTTGGTTAATAAAGTTTTATTAGAACACAGTCACCCTCATTCATTTACAAGCTGTCTTTGGCCGCTTTTGCACTACAACAGCAGAGCTGAATGGTTACAATAGAAACCCTATGGACCACAATGCTAAAAATATGTACAATCTGGCCCTTTACAGAAAAAGTTTGCCAACTCCTGCTTTAGAAGGCCCCGGTATCACAAACCACACAAAAATAAATGTGTTAAAGAACACATGGCTGTTCTATTTGGTGATTGACACTAGAAGAGTGTGACTCATATCCTTGAATAGCCACTGTTGTGACCAGTACTCCTCAGGCCTCAGGCCCCAGATCACATCTGCCTTGTGTCCTTGAGACCAAAGAGACTACCTCCAGATACCAGGAAGGTTTGAGACTTCTGCCATTGTTCACTTGGGCCAGCAAGGCCTTGGGTCTGGAGGAGAATTTGAGCAGCATAAGTACTTAGAAAACAGAAATGAAAAATCAAGTAATTTGTCAAACCCTCCCCCAAAACAGCATAAACTACAGTAGATTCCTGCATAATGAAGTATCATTTCCCAGTGGAGGCGGGCGTCCTTGCTCTCTTTGAGTTTCAATTCCTGGTTTTGGATCTGGGGGTGTTCACAGATTGGCAAAGTACACAGATGCATGTGGCAACTGGGGACCATTTTGCAATATTAAGTAACTAATGTTACTTGAAAAATTTTTTTAGGTAGGTCATCATATAACATGCATGAATTGTGATGCTTTTTTTCTATATTGGCAGCTAGATGGACATTGAACAGTAGAATTGTGAATGGTGTTATTTTCCTAAAATGATTTCATTTAAATAATATTTAAAAAAATATTCGAGATTGTCCATTCAGGCTGTTGTAGCAGAATACCTTAGAATGTTTAATTTATAAACAATAGAAGTTTATTGCTCATAGTTCTGGAGACTGGGAAGTCCAAGGCCAAGACACCAGCCGACTCAGTGTCTGTTGAGGGCCTGTTTCTTCACAGATGGTGCCTTCTATGGGTCCTAACATGGTGGAAGGGCAAAAGGGGCTCATAAGCTTCTCACACCTCTTTTATAAGGTCACAAATCCCATTGTGAGAGCCCTCATGACCTAATCACCTCCCAAAGTCCCTACTTTCTAATAATATGGGCTTGGTGATTAGATATCAACACACAAATTTTGGTGGGATACAAACATTCAGATCATAGCAGATATTCATGTATTATAATTTGTATTTTGCCTCTTAATTTTAAAGATAAATTTTGAAGTTTTAGAAGAAAAAGACGCATTTGAAAGCACAAAAGTTTTAAATTGGGGGACTTTTAAATATTTATTTTAATTTAAATTATTTGATGAAAACATATTCAAATTGTGTATGCTTTGAATACCAATATGTCTTATTTTTATAATCCTTTGAGCATTACTGTCAATGAAATAAAATCTAGGCTTCCCCTTTTTTATTGGTAGTCATGCTTTTTCAGTTTTGGCAATAACAAAAACAATATGCCGATCTTTAAGGTTTTTTAAAAAAATTAGAGAACAGATGAGAAAGTGACTGAAGAGAATCATTAATATGGTCCTAATAGGGACTTTAGTTGGAATTGGGTTGATTTCATTTTACTCCAATGTGTTACTCTGTTCTCATGCTGCTAATAAAGATATACCCGAGATTGGGCAATTTATAAAGGAAAAAGGTTTAATTGGTTCACAAGTCAGTATGGCTGGGGAAGCCTCAGGAAACTTACAATCATAGTACAAGGGGGAACAAACCTGTCCTTCTTCACATGGTGGCAGGAAGGAGAAATGCAGAGCAAAGTGGAGAAAAGCCCCTTATTAAATCATCAGCTCTCATGAGAACTCACTCTCTATCATGAGAACAGCGTAGAGGAACCAACCCCATGATCTAATCACCTCCCACGAGGTTCCTCCCCCAGCACATGAAAATTACAATTTGGATTACAATAGAAGATGAGATTTGGGTGTGGATATACAGCCTGACCATATCATTCTGCCCCTTGCCCCTACAAAGTCTCATCTTTCTCACATTTCAAAGCACAATTTTGTCTTCCCAACAGTCCCCCCAAAGTCTTAACTCATTCCAACATTAACCCAAAAGCCCAAGTCCAAAGTCTTATCTGAGACAAGGCAAGCCCCTTCCACCTAGGAGCCTATAAAATCAAAAGCCAGTTAGTTACTTCCTGGATACAGTGGGGATACAGGCATTGGGCAAATACATTCATTCCAAATGGGAGAAATTGGCCATAACAAAGGGGCTACAGGCCCCATGCAAGTCTGAAATCCAACAGGGTAGTCATTAAATCTTGAAGTTCCACTTTGGTCTCCTTTGACTCCATGTCTCACATCCAGGTCACACTGATGCAAGAGATAGGCTCCCATGGCCTTGGGCAGCTCCGCCCCTGTGACTTTGCAGGGTACAACACCCCTCCCTGCTGCTTTCATGAGCTGATGTTGTGTATCTGTGGCTTTTCCAGGTGTACAGGACAAGCTATTGGTGGATCTACCATTCTGAGGTCTAGAGGACAGTGGCCCTCTTCTCACAGCTCCTCTAAGCAGTGCCCCAATGGGGACTCTGTTGGAGCTCCAACCCCACATTTCCCTTCTGCACTGCCCTAGCAGAGGTTCTCCATGAGGGCTCTGCCCCTGCAACAAACTTCTGACTAGACATCCAGGCATTTCCATACTCCTCTGAAATCTAGGTGGAGGTTCCCAAACTTCAATTCTTGACTTTTGTGTACCTGAAGGCCCAACACTACATGTAAGCTGCCAAGGCTTGAGGCTTGCAACCTCTGAAGCAACAGCCTGAGCTGTGCCTTGGCCCCTTTTAGCCATGGCTGGGATGCAGGGTCCCAAGTCCCAAGACTGCACAAAGCCCCAAGGCCGTGGGCCCTGCCCATGAAACCTTTTTTTCTTCCTAGGATTCAAGGCCTCTAATGAAAGGGGCTGTCTTGAAGGTCTCTGACATGTCCTGGAGATATTTTCCCCCATTGTCTGGGTGATTAACATTTGGCTCCTTGTTACTTATGCAAATTTCTGCAGCTGGCTTGAATATATCCCCAAAAAATGAGTTTTTATTTTCTATTGCATTGTCAGGCTGCAAATTTTCCAAACTTTTATGCATTGTCATCTCTTGAACACTTGTGCTGCTCAGAAATGTCTTCTACCAGACACCCTAAATCATCTCTCTCAAGTTCAAAGTTCCATAGATCTCTAGGGCAGGGGCAAAATGCTGCCAGTCTCTTTGCTAAAGCATAGCAAGAATCACCTTTGCTCCAGTTCCCAAAAACTGCCTCATCTCCATCTGAGACCACCTCATCCTGAACTTTATTGTCCATATCACTATTAACATTTTGGTCAAAGTCATTCAACAAGTCTCCAGGAAGTTCCAAACTTTCCCACAACTTCCTGTCTTCTGAGCCCTCCAAACTGTTCCAGCTTCTGCCTGTTACCCAGTTTCAAAGTCACTTCCACATTTACGGGTATCTTTACAGCAACACCCACTACTACTGGTACCAAGTTACTTTATTAGTCCTTTCTCACACTGCTGATAAAGACATACCAGAGACTGGGTAATTTATACAGGAAAGAGGTTTCATTGACTCACAGTTCAGCATGGCTGGGGAAGCCTCAGGAAATTTAAAATCATGGCAGAAGGGGAAGCAAACACATCCTTCTTCACATGGTGGCAGGAAGGAGAAGTGCAGAGCAAAGCAGGGAAAAGTCCCTTATAAAACCATCAGATCTCATGAGAACTCAGTCACTATCA
The DNA here is from genome assembly GCF_002776525.5 of Piliocolobus tephrosceles. Lineage (NCBI taxonomy): Eukaryota > Metazoa > Chordata > Mammalia > Primates > Cercopithecidae > Piliocolobus > Piliocolobus tephrosceles. The sequence continues at coordinate 21,137,828 of NC_045441.1, read as the reverse complement.
TAAGAACAGCATGGGGGAACCACCCCCATGATCTAGTCACCTCCCACGAGGTCCCTCCCCTGACACATGAAAATTACAATTCGGATTATAACAGAAGATACAGTTTGGGTGGGAACAGAGAGCCAGACCATATTATTCAATATTTCTGGGAATCTGTTCCTCAGGAAAAGAAAGGAAGTGGGGGAAGAAGTTCTGTTCCATTTTGGGACTGCACAATCCCATTTAACTTTGCTTTCCAGTGGGTTTAGGTTTCTTTTTCCAGTGACTCATTTCCTAGGAGGCTGCTTCTCAGGGGGCTTCCTCCTACGCCAGCACAGAGTTCCTTGAAGCCCCACCTGAGGTTGCATTTCTTAGGAGGAGGAGGAAGGGCTGCTGGGCTGGTCTATAAACAAGGCAGCCTTTGTCCCATTTATCCCGAAGACAGCTACTTCCCCTGGGGTGCCATTAGGGCAGTCATTCAGGGAGCTAACAAAGAAAGGCATTTCTCTTGTGAAGAGAGACACTCTTCCAGATCCACCCAAGGCACTCCTGGAAAACTGGCACCAGGTGTATTTCATTACTCAAGTGGGTTCCAAGGCAAGCACTCAGCTCTGCCACGCTGGGCCTGGGGGAACTTCTTCCATACTTCAAGGAAATAACGCATTCATTTTTTAGCTCATTCATTCATTTAACAAATATAGACTGCACACCTATTGTGTGCCAGGCACTGTGCTAGGCATAGGAGCACAACTGTGAATGTGGTCAATGTTTTCCTGTGCTACATCAAATAGATTTGGTCTTTATCCGTGGTTCCTGGCACAGCACTCTTGAAACCCTTGGGATTTCCAGGAAGGAGCATTTGTGGCTGGTCACCAGAAAGACTGAGTGGTTAGAGGGTTGGAAGTCTCAGCCCACCTGCCCACCTCCTGGGATGGGAGGAGGTGGGAGCTGGAGATTGAGCTCTATAAAAACTCTTGAACAATGAGATTTGGAGAGCTTCCATGTTGGTGAATGCAGCCACATGCCGAGAGGGTGGCACTCCCCAGCTCCATGAGATAGACGCCCTTGCGCATGGGACTCTTTTGGACTTTGCACTGTGCACTTCTTCATCTGGCTGTTCATTTGTATCCTTTATAATTAACTAGCGTTGGGACTCAGAAAACAATTCCCCAAAATGAAGGCCTCCAAAGCCACCTCAGAACCAAAAGTTTTTCTCTGACCTTCTGCCCTCCTGTCTCTCAGTCACATTCTCCCCAGAGGCAAGCCATACCAGAAACTAAAATTCCTCTTCCCCAAGGTGGGTTATAGAAACCAGAGCCCCATTTCCCCAAAGCCAGCCATAACAAAATATGACTCTAACTCCCCCTCCCTTTCTGTGTAAAACCCGGCCATAAAGAAATGATCTGACCTACTTTGTTTTACTGTAGGTCATCAGACTCCCATTCCAGAGAAGGTCCTGTCCCACACCCAGAAGGAAAGATGATCAGAGAGGCCGACAGAATCTAGACAGACAGGCCTTGCTGGGTTTCCTCACTCAATCTATTAGCATCGGATCTCCCTTTTTGTCCAATCGTATTTTTTACATAACTCTCCATACTTTGTTGAACCTAGGCATAAAAATGGACCATTCTCCCTGTATCTTTGGGTCTTTATCTTGAAGGCTCCAGGGTCACATAAAATGATTATCAAATAAACCTGTGTGCCTTTTCTCCTATTCATCTGCCTTGTCAGTGATTTTCAGCGAAGCTTCAGAGGGTGAAGGGTAAGTTTTCCCTTGGCCTAGACACCAGCAAATGTAAGTAAAGTATTTTTCTGAGTCCTGTGAGCCACTGTAATAATATGAAATGGGGAAGGGGTCGTGGGAACCCCTGATTTACAGCTGGCCAGTCAGAAATATGGGTGGCCTGTGCCCTGCAACTGGCATCTGAAATAGGGATAGTTTTGTGAGACTGAGCTCTTGACTTGTGGGGTTTGCACAAACTCTGGGTTACTAACTCTGGGTTACTAACTCTGATGTCAGAATTGAATTGTAGGACACCCCACTGGTCTTGGAAAATTTGTGTCAGAAAACATCCCAGAGTTCCCTACCACAATGAGCTTACCACGTGTGGCAGGGAAGAAAGATAATGAAACAAGTCATTATGATAAGATAATGAGTTTGAAGAGGGGGAAGGATGAGGTGCCCAGAGGGCCCACAGCAGGGGGATTTGCCCTAATTGAGGACAGATGGAAAATGTCCCTGAAGTTGGGCACAGTGGCTTGCGCCTGTAATCCCAGCGCTTCAGGAGGATCACTTGAGCCTAGGAGTTTGAGATCAACCTGGGCAACATGGAGAAACCTCATCTCTACCAAAAAAAAAAAAAAGTAAGTTAGCTGAGCTTGGTGGCATGCACCTGTAATCCTATCTACCTGAGAGGCTGAGGTGGGAGGATCACCTGAGCCCAGGAGGTTGAGGCTGGCAAAGAGGGCAAGTAAAGAGCTCCAGGGAGAGGGAGGAGCGTGGGCCTGTGGGAGGGCTGGCTGAAGACGAGGCTGGAGGTAGTGGGCCTGCATTTAAAGGACACCTATGCCAGGTAAGACAAACACTGGAATAATCCTAACCTCAGGATGATAACAACTTCACAAAGCCTTTCAGACACCTGTGGATATTTCCCCTTCAGAATGCTCCTGAGCCTCATTCATTCATTCAACAAGTGTCGAGGAAGCACGTTTCATGTGCATGTGCTGGTGAGGAGCTGGGACTACTCAGTGAAATCAGACGTCATCTGTACAATGGAGGAAACAACAGGCTGGCCCTGAGGAGAAGCATCATGGATGCAGGCTTGCTTCTGCTCATCATCTCTTTATGGGATAGCTCTGCTTGCAGTCAGTGTGGTTTCATTGGCACTAATGTCACCTCTGTTAGCCCCAAGGAGGGGCGTGTGACCAGGCCTGGCTAATCAGAGCATCATAATCCTTTTGGCCATTGTGATTGGTTCAGAAATGGACACATGACCTGAGTTCAGCCATTTAAATCGTTCCTCAGGACTTTTGATGGAGCTAATGAGGAAGGCACTCACCATCTGAGACAGCAAATAAGAACAGGGTAAGCCTGGAGATGTCAGGAGCTGCCTTTGCCACCTCATGGAAAAAGTTTGCCTGAAATTAGAGCCAACACAGAGGAAAGGCCATCTAAAAGGTGGGTAGACAGATGCTTGAGTTCCTGGGTCCAGCTGTCCCTCCTCCTACATGGATGGGTGTCAGACTTTGCAGTTACAGGAACCAACAAACTCACTTTTTTGTTTAAGTTAATGAAAGTTGAGGTTGTTTTGACTTACAAGCAAGAATTCTGATTAATACAGCAGGTACATGGGCCACCAACTTCACAATAATCTGATAAATGCCGTTATAATAAAGGAAAGGCAAGGAGGCGGGACAGCGTAATGTGGGAGGGGCTGGTGCAGCTCACGCTGCTGGCCCAGGTTATCTCTGTCAGCCCCACCCTGGACATGCCCTGTGGCGTCAGAAGACAGTTTTCATGAATATTATCTGCTTTCTAGCTCAAGGTCCTGTGTAGGTGTGTGCTCAACCCAGCCACAGGACAGGTTGGAAGTGCGGAGTGGTTAGGACTCGGGGACCAACCTTTAACCCGTGAAGGATTGCATTTAGAGTTTCAGCACCCCAGCTCCCGTACTTCTGGGCGGAATAGTTCAGAGGTGTTCTTAACCCTTCATAAGGTTCCTGGCAGGTTGCGCTGAGTTGTCTATAGATGGACCCTTTTGCTGGCTTTCCTCCTTTCTCTGTCTCACTCCCCTACTCCTCACCTGGGCATCCTGGGATCACCTCCCAAGTAAAGCATTTGCACCCAAACCCTAATCTCAAGGGTCTACTTTTAGAGAACACAAACTCAGACAGAAGACCTCTGCAGGCAGACCATATAGGTTTGGATCCCAATGATGGTGCTTCCTGTTTGACTTTGGACAATGTATTTAATTGTATGCCTCAGTTTCCTCATCTACAAAAAGAAGATAGTAATTTCACCATCTTATAAAATTGTTGTGAGGTTGAAATGAGGTATCACATACAAAGAGCTGCCAACAATGTAAGCGCTGCGTAAATACTGGTTATTGTTCTTTTTATTCTTCTTCTTATTGTTATTGAGTATTGTCTAAGCACAACCCAAGGGTCTGGGAAATCTTGGAAGAGGTGACACTTTAGCTGAATCATGAAGGATCAGCAGGAGCTGGGATGAAAAAGAAGGAGAGGGCCACATCAAGCAGAGGGAATGAAAGGCTCCACTTTGGAACTCGCTTTTCTGTCTAAGCTAATAATTCTAGGAGATTATATCTTTCCTAAAGCATCTGAAAATGCCTTTTTTGGATACAAGATAACTTTTGATATCACTTTTTGTTTTGTATCCACTGCAGAAGTATTAGAGTAGAAGTGGCAAAACGGGCTTTGAGTCCTGTAAGAGTTAAATCACCCAAATGAGAGGTGTGTGTGCGTGTGCATGCGTGTGTGCGTGTGTGACGTTTTCTCCCAAGAAAGGAAAAGGGCCTGCAGAATGTAGTCCCAAGAAGAGATGTGCCATGCTCCATTTGAGTTCCTGGGGTTGACAGCGGGACTTCAGAGGGGCATGTGTCTGGTGCACTTAGAGAATAGAGCCCAGACACCAGGGTCCCAGTTTGACAAAGAACCCTGTTCCTGAGATTGGCATGAGAGCCATGGGCTTGGGCAAGAGCATAACATCAGAGACTGGTGTCGGCTGAAGACCAGCGAGCCCTTTCCTGTGTGTTTTGCTCCATATGCTCACTCTTGTTCTTGGTGAGTTGTTTTCTTATGTGTTTTGTAATCTCACTTTAGTCAGGCTTTATCTACATGGTCTGGGTTGAAGATGTAGCCCTCCACGGTGGTTCTGCTTTTGATTCTGCATAATGTCTCAGGGGTATTACAGGCTTAGAACCAAGTTTTATGTTCTTTTCTTTTACCATATCATGCAAGCAATGTAAATTTCAAGTCCTAAAATGGAAACAGGCATGTGGTTAGGAACGATCATGGAATACATTTTCCCCATGCAAAGTAGGACGAAAACAGACAAGTTTCCTTGTTGTCTCAGTTTGCTGATGAATGGATTTTACCCTAGCTAACCGTTTCGTTAAGTATATAGCTCTGCAGAGCGACAGTTTCATAAGGGGGTTTCAATTCTCACTCTTCATCTTATGTGGGACCAAGGCTTTCTCTCTAATTCACAAAAGACATTAAAATTCAAGTACTGTATTAATTGGGATATATTATTAGCAGCTTCAGCAGAGACCCCAAATAGCAGTAGCTTAGATGGGAAGGTTTAGCTCTTTTTCATATGAAAGTCCATGCTGGCACTGTGAAGTAGTCAGAGGTTCCGGTTCCTTCCATATCATCACCTTATCATCCCCAAGGTGCTGACATGGCCCGAAAGCGTTCTTAGCTATGCTTATGTTCACGAGTCAAGCTGAAAGTCATTGAAGGATTAAGAACAAGGATATGGGAGAAATAACAAGACCAGACTCTGCAGAGATTGCAATGCCTCTGCTCCAGTGGAGTTGAAATCAGATTTGGATAATCAAAGACATGTGACACAAATTCAGCACCCATAGTAGATGGTAATTAAGCCCACAACACTTCGAATAGTGAGGAAACCATCAGGCCTTGGGTGGTGTAGACAAGCTAAGTAGGTGTAAAGTAGTAAACATATGTGTGTATACATATATACATATATATGGTGTATATGTGTGTGGTATGTCACTGTGTGGTATGTGTGTATGATGTGCATGTGTATGTATGTGTGGTGTATGTGTCTATGAGTGTGAGATGCTGTACATGTCTTTGTGTCTCTGTCTCTACTGCATGTGTTACACATGGGGTTATGTGTGTACCAGTGTGTATGTTTATATGTGTTGTGTGCATGTGTGTCTATCCCTGAACTCTGTGAAGCTAGACCCTTTTTTCTGTCACCATTCATTGGAATAAACCATACCTTTAGGATTAAATTATTTTCTAGTCAATCATATTAAGTATAAATTTCATTCCACAAATGCACGTGTGCATGAAATAAAATATTTTCTTCAGCAGAAGTTAATTTCCGTCATAACTCCCATCACCTCTTCCCTTTGAGATTGAGTTCCAGAGGACTCGTGTAGCACCAGCATATGAGACCTAGGACCAGGACTAGGGGACAGCAGGAGGCAGGGAAACTTGTCCCAATTTCCAGGGCCAGAGGTCTGGAAGGGGATCTGGGCCCAGCTATGCTGTATATCATACAGTGGTGGCCAAGCACCTCTCAGAGGCCCTGCTTGGGGCTTGGGTTGTGGATTGTGGTCATTTGCTGTTTTGGTTGTTGATTCACTGGTGAGTGACCCCTTCTGTCCCTGCTCTTTGTGCTAGTTTAGTGCCACCCTTGGGCACATGTGAGCCAACTGCTCTCATGGAAAACTTGGTAAGTTTCACAGACAGGTCTGCCATCTTGCCACTTCCACAGATCTCCCACTCACTCTGCTCCCTCAGACATTGGCTTCCTACCTGCCCCTCTCTGAGTCTCAGTCTGGAGCAGGCATGGTGTACCTCCCCACAACCCACCAGTCAACCACTGCTGCTTCTCTGCTGTCCTTTCCCTAACTGGGAGAACTTCAGTCTGGGTGAGGCAGGGGGCAGGGGGTGGGATGGGGTAAACTTTATGTCCTCCCATGAGATACTCTTGCAAATCTATTGCCTGTGCCCTGTGTTTTTCCTATTGCTCCCAAGGCTTAGGCTTTTGGAAATTGAAAGCCAAGAACTGACTCTTTAAATGTTTTCTCAACTTTCTGTCATGCCTCCTTATCCCAGAGGCAAAGATTCTGTACCAAGCTGACTGATGGGGAAAGGACACACGGTGCAAAGACAGAGGAGAGGAGAAAAACACATCAGAAAATACATCATGAAGCATATGACCATGCCAGGAGAACCACATGCTGCTACTGAATAGGATAAAATAGCTTCCTGCAATCAGAACTGGGGACCCTGTTTCACACACAAGTGCCTGGCACATGTTTTTGCCCTAGAAGCCTGCATAACCCCTGAGACTTGTCATTAATGTGACTAGCCGGGGCTGGTGTCCTGGGCAATAAAGGAATTTACCAAGGCAGTTGTAGGTATAGAAAGGCAGAATTATTAGAGAAGGTATGAAAATATGTTGCAAGGTTGCAATAGGCAGCACAGCAGAGAAGGGGCTGTTTGCAAAGAGGCAGGGGCTGTAGGGGAGTTTATAGGGTCATGCTGGAGGGGGCTACAAGTGAAAGAAGGTTGTGCTGTTGGGGCTACATGTAGAATAAGGATATTGTGCCCTTGGGTTGTTTGTAATTGGCCATCTCTCAGAAAACTTTTTCATCGTTCTCCCCACCTGGGGCCCCTTCCTCATTGTTGCTTACATTTCAGGACCCCGCATTCCACCCCAAGAGAAAACAAGGACAAATCTTTGGCATTGGGGCAGAGAACTCATCTTCCAACTACTTCCTGCTGACCTGGGGTGTAGAATTGACCCTACCTATGGTTGTTGGTCTGGGAGGAGACCCTGTAGGTCATTGTCCCAGATTGTGGGACTTAGGATATTGCATCTTGCTGGAGGAGGGGACTCATCACAGAGGGGGAACATGTCAAGGTGAAACTGGTGTCTTGCAGAATCCAGGGGAGATTCATAAAGGTAGCAGGCATCCCTGGGGTGAGACAGATATTCCATTCACAGCGTCATTTGAAGGTGAAACTGCTCAATTCCAGCAGGGGAAATTTTGTTTCTTAAGCCAGTTACCAAAAAGGTAAAGAAAAACCTTCTGCAGTGTGACTGCTTGTCCTTATTGGAAGCCCATTTAGATAACCTGGAAGTTGAACTCAATGAAAAAGTGTTTAAATTTAATTAGATACAGCATAGGGAACCAATTTTAGAGAGACTACTATACCCTAATTACATACAATATTTCTTTCATAAATTTCCTTTCATGAATTTTCTCATGACTTACACAGAACATCTATGACACACCTGGACTTTCTGGCTTGTCCTAAACATCCCTCTTTTTAAAACAACCAGTCATTTTACTTTAGGCCAAGACTTTACCATACAAGATCCTTTCTCATATAAAGTCTCTTTTCTACAACCTTTCTTACCAAAAATACCTGTTTTATAACCTACTTTTATGTCTCTCTTATTTCCTGATTCCTTTTATCTTGTTTAATACAAAACCTTTAACCTTTGAATTAGACAAAAATTATTTTTGTTTTGTTAGGAAGTTAAGGTTTGTACTGCATATTGCTATGTGAGTACATATTGTTCATGAAGGGGGAGCAAATGAGGAGGTGATCTACATACTGTAGGTTATCCCCCCTCAAGAGATTGCTGGGTTAGATTTCTTGCTAGGGCTTGTCTAAATAAGTGTGAGCTATTTTTAAACCCCTGAGTTAGGTAGGACTATTTAGGTTGAAGTTATTGGTTAAAGATATAGGTAGCTTTCCTGGGAGAAATAGGACTATCAGAGGGAAAGATGAATGCAGAGGTTGGGCAAATATTAAGGAGGCACCCATCTTGGAAGGTATATTTCTGTCCCAAAGTGGTATGAGGTATTTATACATTACTGGGGACTTGTGGGAGAATGGTAATTGAACCCTTCAGTAATATAAAGAAATGTGAATCTTTTCTTTTGGAGGGAGGGGGTGTCATTTGCCCCCATTACCCGACAGGATTTGGAGGAGAGTTGCTCAGAGAAGGTGATTAGTACAGAGTAGGCAGCTCTTGAACCCAAAAGGGAAATTTATCATTTTACTTTCCATCTCTAGAGTTGCCCTTAGCTTTGTCTTGTTGATGATAATGTTTGATTTGGAAGCCAGCTGGAGCAGAGAGCCCCTTTCGCTCAGGGCCATCAGGGGTTGGGATTCTGTCCCAGGGACCCTTAGGCTCTTAGGGCAGTCTTGTTTCCAGTGGCCAAGCTAGTGACAGAGGAGGCAAGCCACACAGGGCTTTTTCCATTTATTCCATTGGGTCAGTTTGCTTTCCAGTGGCCTGGCCTTCTGCACTGGTGGCAGTTACCTGGAGGGATGTTCTTAGGGCAATCTGGAAGGGGCTGGGGGCTTGTAAAGCAGCCTGTAGTTGAGCCTGCCTTTTGTCCCTGTGTATTTCTTTCTTCTTAGCCCTGTCCTCCTTATTCTGCTCTCAGTTATAAAAAACTGAGGAGGTTAATTTGAGGACTTCCTGCAATGGGGCCATGCTGTGTTACCCAAGAAAACTAGATGCTTCCTTTTTGAGAATCTGAAGGTTAAATTTATCTTAATGTTTTAGGATGTAACCCAGAGGTGGCTCTGAATGAAGAGATGGGGTTTCTCCCATGGTGGGACTAGAAAACGACAAGCCACTGGGGATGATGTCTACTAGAGTGGGACACAAGTCACACTTTCTCTTGGGGCAGGCATTCCACTAAAGAAAGGGGTTCTACTCAAGTCCACTGGGGGACTTCTCAGATGCGTTCCTAGAGGGGTGTCCCACCTATTAGGAAGGATCTCCTGGCATTGGGGTCAACAGCTCTAGGGTCTTACACTGTATGGCCAGTCCAGGCATGAGGAATGAGGGTGAAGGGAGGACTCAGCTGGAAAGCAGACTAGAAGAGGGGACAGGAATGGGGAGACTCACTGCTCTGTGGCCACTTGAGATCACCTGATTTGGGAACACCTGGAGCAGGAAGTCTAGCTGTCTTCATGGGAGAATGTAGACTGAGAAAGAGGTGGTCTGAGTTCCCCCAAAACATGTACAGGTTTGTCTTGGTTGAACTTTCACCACCAATCATGCTATAAGTAAGGATTGGGGGTTTTTGACCAGAAAGGATAGGAGAGAGCCTTTTTCCCTTCTGGGCAAGAGAGCCAATGCTTTTTACCCTGTGGCCTTCAGGCAACACCAGAGAGCAGCCCTGACCAGTTACCGTAAGTTGACAAAGGGATACTAGGGGTTGGCTGCTGGAAGACTGAAAAGGAGAAACTGAACTAAGGTCCCTCATCTGATCAGGTGGTGGTGGTAAGATGCTTCCACATGGACACCTTCTAGCTTCATCAGGGTATAGCCCTTCCAGAGACTCTCAGTTGTTTCTGTTTTTGGATGCTGTCCACGAAGGGTCCCCAGTTGAAAGAGAGAAAGGCAAAGGGGAGAGAGGTTCCTGTAAGAGTCAACGAAATGTTGCAGGTGCGACTAGCTGAGGCCAGTGTCATGGGCCATAAAGGAATCTACCAAGACAGTTGTAGATAAAGAAAGGCAGATTTATTAGAGAAGGTATGAAAATACGTTGCAAGGTTGCAATGAGCAGCACAGCAGAGAAGTGACTGTCTGAAAATAAGCAGGGGCTGGAAGTTTTATAGGGTGGCTACATGTGGAACAATGTCATTGTGCCCACCGGTTGTTTGTGATTAGCCATCTCTCAGAAAAATTGGTCCTTGTTCTCCCCAACCTGGGGCTCCTTCCTCGTTGTTGCTTACTTATCTTATCGGGACTCCATAAGACTATTTGAAATTTGTGGTGAAAACTGCGTGTATTTCCCCATCTAGTCTAATAAGTTGTAAACTTATTTCAAAGTAACAGCAAATACCATGAATATTTTCTCAAATCCAATATTTATAGGAAATGCACCAATCTCTGAGCTGCCCCTGATGTAAGTGTCAGATGTGCTTCCAGGGCTGTGGCCCATCCCTGTGGCTGATCAAGGGTCCAACCTGACCAATAACATCACTGTAACTCTAGGAATGAGTGCACACTCAACCTGAGCCGGGGCTTATTGGCTGTACCTCAGGGTTGCCAGCCTTTGTCAAGCTTCCTACTTTCTGGTCCTTCTGGTTTATGCTCCTACGGCAGATGGTCAGGGTCACCTTTCATGAGAAGGGAAGATGTATTGGTAGCCAGGGGCCTGCATGCCATTTCTGGCATAAACACATTGCAGGTTGCAAATCCCTGCTTCACCTTTATGAAAATGGTATTGATGACTTTCAGGGCAGAGCAGTGTTTTCTTAAAGTAGCTTCTGTCCAAAGGTAATAGACATTATTTGAAAATAGGATTCTGTGATCAAATCTCTTTAGCAGGTCAACTTCTCAGAGTCCGTAATATGCAACAGTGCATCATCGTACATGTCCGAGATGGGGGTATTTATAATATGTGATGTGAACTAAATTCACTGGACCACTGAACACTCTGACCCTGATAGTTCCCAGAGATGCTGCTAGGTGGAACACACTTTAAGGAGTATTGTGTGGCATACCCTTCTTGTTACAATATATTGCTCTGTGGCTCTGACCACCATGGTTTGGGGTTAGAGAAAATATTAGCTTGTCTAAGCTAAGTGACTGAGAAACAGCAATTTGCAATCATTATGGAGGCAGCAACTCATCATTCCTGTAAATTTCCAGATAAAGAAATCAATGGCTGGGTTGTTGCCACTACTCATTTCAGAGCTGAGTTTTTCTGGCTTTGTCTAAGGTCCAAGTTGTTTCTTTTATTTATGATTTCTTTTTTGAAATACAAGCACAAACTTCAAAACCCTAAAAGATGGTGGAGACTGTGTAAAGCACCTTAATGTCTTTCCAGGTGAAAAATCAGTAGCAAATTCATTATTGCATTACTTCATCCACCTGCTATTTAGTACCCTCTATGTACTGACACCTACAGAACATATAAAGTTGAATAAAGCAAAATCCCTACTCTTTGTTACATTTTATGCCAGCTCTGTCTGATGTCTTCAGCCATTTATGGTCTAGAAAATGTTACAGTAACACATTTATAGATAAAGGGACGCATCTGGAGATGAATGAAGTATAAGTGGCTACGACACATTTGCTGCTGTGAGGTGAAAAACTGTTCCAAGGCAGCAGGATAAGGAAGGAAGATGATTACTTCCTTTCCACTTAATTTCAAAAGATCTGAAATAAGGGCATGGGACCCAGCTCAAGATGAGTTGTTCAATAGATGTGAGGATCCAGGCTTGGAAGTGTGAGCATCGTGGACAAAAGGAGGCTAACTCCACCGACAGCTCAGAGCCAGTGGTGCCGGGTGATCTAAACCTCTTTGTTCACTGTTGAAGACAGCATCTCTTAGATTTCCTAAATCCCACTGTTGGGAACTGCCAAGCCAGTGTTTCATTACAATCTTGGCCCTAAAACAGCATAGTTCATCCAAGAATGACAGGGTTTTATGAACAGAAATTAGGCTTTGGACCAAGTTTGTAATAAATCTTAAGCTTCATTATATAGGTGAAGAAAAATGACCAACTACTGGATGACAGATTTGCCATGGAGCAAGAGAATAGACGCTGTGTGCCACTTCAGGAAGGTTCCACTGCAGATTTTCACTGACTTGTGGGGTGACTTTCTTTGGGAGCGGTAGTGCGGAAGGAGGACAATAAAAGGCAAAGGATAAAAAGCAGTTTGGGGTGGATGTTTCCTTTATCCACTGCTGTATCAAAATCACTTGAACACCCGATGAATGGTAGCATTATATGATGCTTAATAAATCTTAAAGGAGAAAACCAAATCATTTTTTTCTATTCAAGTCTAATGAAGATCTATGTGAAAAACGGAGTTTTCTCCCTTACTCAAAATGAACAAAAGGCCTATTAATACTGTTAGGATGTGACCTCACTGAGGTTAAAAATATTTGCTTATGTATAAAATGGCAGGTAAACCATTCAGGACTAATGTGAGCAGCAAGAAATATAAGAGAGAAAAGGAAATGAAAATGCAGTGACAACAACAGACTTGGATTAACACCAGTATTTTCAAAAAAACCCAAACAATTTCAGATTCAATAGAAGCCACTTTGCCAAGCACTTCGATGCATTCCATCTATCAGCAGGCTTGCTGCTGTTTCCTAAGGAACGCCCCTGGCATCTGCCCTTTCCCCTTGGTTCTTATGCCAAGCCATCCTGTTCTCCCCTCCTCATACTGTAGCCATCATTGTGTGGCCACGAAGCTGCCAGGTTGCTCTGTTTGCTGACACTGTTATAATCCACGCTCATGCACTCATGCATTTTTTTCTCCATCTGTAATGAAGGACATTACAGATCATTTATGAGATGACCATTGCCAAGCCTAAACAAGGAAACTCAGACTGGTCCTGGATTGTTTGGTGACCTGCTGAGGCCCACAGGTCCGCAGATGTCTGATTTCTTTGAAAGGCCTGGAATCTTTTGCTCTTGACGGAGAGGTGGTGCCTAGAGTTGGGGAGTTCTAGGTCATTGCAAGGGATGTCGGGGGCTGTGCCCTTCTCTGGTTCCAAGGACAGTTTCTGAGCTCTTCTAAGAAAGAAGAGTTAACAACAGAAGCTGGGGAAGTTGCTTTTATAAAATGACCCATGATACTGGGGTATGACTATACGATGGAAGGTGGAGGTGAGATGCCCAGAGAATGCTGCTTGGTTCTCCCCTCCCCGCCCCCAGGTGACAGTGTGTTGCTGATGTGGGGAGGAGCCTCTTTCCTACTACTACAGAAAACTCAGCATCTGCCTGGTCACATGCGGCATGGCAGCTTTGAGAACAGGAGGCTGTGATGAAGCAACTACAGGTTAGCCAGGAATCTGGTATAGATTAAAGAGTGGATAATCATATACTCTATCTGGGAGTGTATGAGGGAGAATGAACTCAAAACATTGAAAAGAATGAGCCAATTGGGAATTTAAGACAGGGCCCTGCTAGGGCCCACCAATATCTGGGTGCTCTGCTCCTTCTGTGGGCATAGCTAGACAGCACTTCCACACCCCCTTGCATCTAGATGGGACTATGCAATTAGTCCTGGCCAGTGAAATGTGGCTGGAAGTGTTGGACACCATTTCCAGGCCTGCCTTCTTAAATCTTCTGTGAGATCATACATATTCTCTCTTTATTCGTCTGCTGGCTAGAGGCAGAGGATCTAGGAGAGACCTCTGAAGTCCTAGAGGATAGCTGAGCCATAAGATGGGAGGAACCTGGATCCCTGAGTGACTGTGTGGACCAGTCTCTCATACCATACTACATCCCCATCTTTACTGGATTGTGATATAGAAGAAAAATCAAAACTTTATTATGTGAAACCACTGAGATTTGGAGTTTGCTTGTTACAGTTGATGGAAACCAAAACATTTCTCCTCAAAATATTGAGGATTGCTAAGTTAAAAACACTGAAAATGCAGGGGAGCACTCTGCCTCAGCCTCTATTTGCTTGACAGCAGGACATAAATCCTTCCTTACTGGAGATGACCCTTGCTTATTGGCCTAGAGAAGGCACCAGGAGGCACCAGAGGAACCTGGAAACAGATTCTACTATTTTTCCACTGTTTCCTGCCTTTTCAAAGATGGGAACATCTCTCTCCTTTGTCTTGTCACTATGTAGTATTTACGGCTCTTTGTTAAAACATTTGAGCAAAGCCTCTAAGCCATTGCCTCAAGAGAGAAATACTTTTGAGGCCTCTTCCACGTGACAGGTACAGCACATGTTACTAAACTTCTGCTTGTTTTTCTTTTATTAATGTGACTTTTGTTTTTAGGAGAGTGTCTCAACTAAGAACATAAAAACGCAAAGAAATAAATTATGTTTTCTCCCTTCCATAGTCGTTATCATACTGACTAATATAGAACTGAAGTTGAAAAGCCATGATGTAGAGAGAGGGGCCAAGATTATCCATTTCCTTCCCGAAAGTTTTTCCCTGAACTTTCCAGAAGTACAAATAAGAGTGAAGACATACTCATGGGTAGTGGAGCTGGCAACCTAACTGGCTTGTTTTGAGTTTAAATTTCTTCTTAACGCCCTGAATGGAAATATTTGTCTCCCTCTCTGTAATATATTCATGTTTGCTTTAATATGAAAATACTATTTATAAAGATTTAGCCCTCAAGTTAAATGGAGTTTTAGCCTGTGCCTTGGCATCCCCAAGTAATAGTGGCACTGAAGTTGGGCTCCAAAGATCACTTCCCTCCCTCTTCCCTGGTCATTTGGTAAAAAGCAAAGTGACTTCATGAAACCACCTACGTAGGGGTTCAGTAAGTGAGCACTCTTTAGATTTCAGATGCCTGCTTTAGTTCTTTGAAAACAAAAATAAAAACAACTTTTATCCATTTTTTAATACTTATGTTATAACATTAAAATGTTTAATAACTTGGTTTGACCAAAAAAACAACATATTTTTCTAAAAGTCTCAAGATTTGTTAAACAATACAAAATTACAAAGCCTTGTGCTGTGGCTTACGCCTGTAATCCCAGCATTTTGGGAGGCTGAGGTGTGCAGATCACCTGAAGTCAGGAGTTCAAGACCAGCCTGGCCAACGTGGTGAAACCCCATCTCTACTAAAAATACAAAAATTATCTGGGTGTGGTGGCAGGCGCCTGTAGTCCCAGCTACTTGGGAGGCTGAGGCAAGAGAATTGCTTGAACCTGTGAGGCGGAGGTTGCAGAGAGCCGACATTGTGCCATTACACTCCAGCCTGGGCAACAAGAGCGAAACTCTGCCTCAAACAAACAAACAAACAAAACAAACAAACAAAAAAATGAAATTGTAGCTAGATAGGAGGCATGAGTGCTAGTGTTCTATAGCACTGTAGGATGACAAAGTTAACAATAATATATTACATAATTTTAAATAGCTAGAAAGAGGATAAATGAATGTTCCCAACACAAAGAAATGAGAAATGTTTGAGATGATGGATATGCTAATTATTTTGATCTGATTACTATACCTTATATGTATTGAAACATCACTATGTACCTTATAAATATGTATATGTCAATCAAAAATAACATGAAATACATGAAGTCTAGACTTTTTATTGAAGCTATGTCCTTCTTTGGGGTGGCACAGCCAAGGTGTGAGATGGTGAATGCCTTTTTCCTGCCTTGTATTTACAGCTCAGTGAATTTTCCTTGTGATCTAACTTGGGTCAGACTGCCTGGGAGGGTGAGACTTTAGGCCAGAATCACAACCTGGACCGTGGAGAGTCCTCTAAGCAAACACTTGACCCTCAAACAGGAATCCTTCAAGACTACCTTAGATCAGGGAGGAGACACCTGAGCCAACTCTTTGCCAAACTGGAAACTCCCCATTCCCTTTATGTTTTCTCTCTCTCTCTCTCTTTTTTTTTTTTTTGAGATAGGGTCTCGCTCTGTCACCCAGGCCAGAGTGAAGTGGCATGATCTCGGCTCACTGCAGCCTTTGCCTCTCAGGTTCAAGCAATTCTTGTGCCTCGGCCTCCCTAGTGGCTGGGATTACAGGCACCTGCCACCACCCTTGGCTAATTTTTGTATTTTTAGTAGAGTTGGGGTTTCACCCTGTTATGTTGGCCAGGCTGGTCTTGAACTCCTGACCTCAAGTGATTCGCCCACCTCAGCTTCTCAAAGTGCTGGGATTACAGGCGTGAGCCACCATGCCTGGCGCCTTTATGTTTTCACAGTGTTTTTCTTTGCAACTCCTTAATGATTTAGCTGTGTGAATCTCTGAGAAATTCACTGTCCTCGGCAGCACGAGCTTGCTGAGCTGCTGCCATCAGCCAACGGGTAAGTGTGACAAAGGAGTGGCCCTTAGACCCACTTCTCCACGTCTTGTCTTAATTTTATCATACAGTCTTTACCATAGATTTAACAACCATTATGTTAATATAACACCTTGAGAAAAGTTGTTGGAACCCAAAATAATTGAAAGCAGTGACCTGAAGATATATTGGTATGCCCACATTCATACAGAATTATTCAGAACAGTCAAAAGGTGGAAGAAGCCCAAGTGTCCATTGACGGATGAATGAATGAACAAAATGTGTCATATTCATATGATGGGATATTATTATTCAGCCTTAAAAGGGCAGGAAACTCTGACACATGCTACAACATGGATGAACCTTGAGGACATTATATTAAGTAAAATAATTCAGTCTCAAAAAGATAGATATTGTTTGATTCCACTTCTGTGAGGTACCTAGAGAAGTTAAATTCACAGAAGCGGAAAGTAGAATGAACGGTGGTTGCAGGGACTGGGGCAGGGAGGAATGGGAGTTATTGCTTAATAGGACTGAGTTTCAGAAGATGAAAAAAGTTCTTGAGATGGATGATGGTGATAGTAGTACGACAATGTGAATATACTTAAGGCCACTGGACTTATACTCAGAAGTGGTTAAAATGGTTAATTTTATGTCATGTGTATTTTATGACAATTTAAGAAAGTTGTTGAAGAGTCATAACATTGGGAGAACGTGTTGGAGTGGAGGCAAAGATTCCCTCGCCCCCTTGTCACCCCCAGATACAACTCTGCACTTGGAGTAATGTATTTAGTTTTATATTTTGTTTGCACATAAGCACGCATTTCATAATTTATTTTGCTGCATTGGGCTTCTGAGCAAAGGACTAAAATGGTAATTTCCCATTTTTTCTTCACAGCAAAGAGCTGGGCTTTTGCATCTTTAATTTCTGTGCTCCCTTGCCCCATGGGGAATGATCAGCTTTTCTGTGTCTTACAGGCTGCTGAAAAGACCACCATCTTCCCAGGTCTTTATCTGGTGGTTCAGGACCCATCGAGGGAATGTCAGGGGTTGCACAAAATGGAGAGGGGTTGGAGCAGGGAGGTGCATCCTAGGAACTTGAGATGAGGCCTTTGAAGGGCTGGAAGAGGTTGCAGCCTTAATGGTAGGAAGGGTTTTGGGGGTTGGTGGATTTTGTGGGACCCTAGTGAGATATTATGTTAATACCTGGGAGAAAGGGGGAGCCCCTGGTTGTAGCAAAGGTTCTCAAGGCAGGGTCTGTGGTCAGCAGGGAGGTGCTCCATGCGTGCACACTATGGCAGGTGGTGGGGAGAAGTACCCTCCTAGGGTACCCAACCAACACCGGCAGTGGCAGCAACGTGACAAAAGGCGCACCCAGGACAACCACCATGAGTTAAGGAACAGGCTGCATCTTTATTTTTCAGGACCAACTAAGCTTCCTGTCCTTGTGCCAGTCACTGAAGGGAGCAGAGGGAGCCTGGGCTTAGGGGGCAGCAGAGGAGTAAGCACTCAGAACTGGGCATGAGTCAGCTGGGAAGAAACAAAGAAGCGTGTCACTGCCCACACCTTTAATAAATGCCTTGGAACGCTCCCGGCTCTCACAGTGGCGCATGTTTTACTCTGCATCCCATCTGTGGCTTCTATTGTCTTCTCACACTGTAGGACACTTAAGGAGATGTGACAGATGGCTGTGTGTGTGTTCCATCCCTACAGGCAGTGTGCATTTTTATAAATTCCTTTTTCTTTCGTAAAAAAAAAAAAAAGATTTTTCTTTATAGCAAAAGCAATACATTGTTGTGCTATTGTAGAAAAGTATGAGGAGGAAACGAAAGTCTCCCATAATGCTTCAGTGACTCAGATAATCACTGCTACCATTTTCATGTATTTCCTTCCCAGGGTTCCTCCCACATTGTTTAATCTGTCCTTAGCCACAGTTCCTCTTCAGGTCCCACGGCCCCGAGTGAGCTAATGGACCTGTAGTCAACCTTCCACATTCCCCAGGCACGGGTTCCCACAGTAGCACACTGAATTAGGAAGGCTGCATGTGACACAGAACAGAGAAAAAACTTACCTGCTTATGGGGGACATCAACTTACCAGTGTCTCAGCGGATTCCTCATCAACCACACCTAATCTCGATCCAGGCAGTTCAGTTGCCTTTGAGCTGATTTCAAAAGTTTATCAGAACTTACACAACATGTATTTTTAAAAACAAGATTGTAAGTGTGGTTAGGTTCGCAGGCCAGCTCACAAAAACTGAGGTGACCAACAAGGTAACTTAGAAATCATTGATAACAGTTCTGAACACAGATTCTAACCCCTTCTAAATTCTGGTCTGAGACTCAAACGCCACATCTGGAATCCCTCCCCCTTATTTGGGGCCCCTCTAAATCTCCATGGCGTGTAGGTTCCACTAGGCAGATGGCAGGGAAAGGTAAAAAGCAAGGTGAGAGAACTCGGTTGGGAGCGGCATGGTATCATCTAGAGTGCACTATTTCTCATTTGGGAGTTGGAGTTGAAATCACAGGCTTTGGAGTCAGTCCAGCGCCAGGTTCAAATTCCAGCTCTGCCTTTCATTAACTGTGTGGGTTTTGGGCACATCACTTAACGTTTTTGAGTCTTGGTTTTCTCATCTGTAAAATGTGAAATAGGCCGGGCACGGTGGCTCACGCCTGGAATCCCAGCACGTTGGGAGACCGAGGTGGGTCGATCACCTGAGGTCAGGAATTCAAGAGCAGCCTGGCCAACATGGTGAAACCCTGTCTCTACTAAAAATACAAAAATCAGCAGGGTGTGGTGGTGCACACCTGTAATTCCAGCTACTCAGGAGGCTGAGGCAGGAGAATTGCTTGAACCTGGGAGGCGGAGGTTGCAGTGAGTCAAGATCACGCCACTGCACTCCAGCCTGGGCGACACAGCAAGACTCCGTCTCAAAAAAAAAAAAAAGGTTAAATAATACATCTTTCCAAAGATGTTTGGGGAAGATTAGAGGAGATAAGACATCATTTGTCAGACTTGAGAATAACATCTTACAGATGCCCACTGCTGATGTGAACTATTTCTGTTAGACCACAAATAACTGATAAATATGTGAGTTAATACGTATGTTAATTAGCTTGATTTAGCCATTTCACAATGTGTACATATTTCAAAACATGTTGTGCACCATAAATATACAAAATTTTTATTTGTCAATTAAAAAAAAAAACAATTCTTCCATACTGATAAATAGACTCTTATACAACTATAAAGCCAAAGGCAAGTTTACAAATAAATAAAAACCAAAAACAAGTCAACAGAGTTAAAACTGAAGAGTGTGATGGATCATGTTATTTTGTTGAAATTAATTGAACTTCTCGAAATGTTGGTTTCTAGTGATGCCAGGACATGGTTCTTCAGAGCTTGGCATCCCTAGATCACCATACACTCAATGATGATTTTACTCACCCAAACCTTTCCTGAGTCTAGAGATTGTAAACTGGAGGACCGTAGGCTGTATGTAGTCCGTGAACACTTTTTATTTAATTCTCACAGTATTAATTTTTTCAATTTATTGCTATTATAGAAGAATTTAAAATTTTTACGTAAAATTTGCCTTTCCAGCTTCTCTTGAAAAGCTGGAAAATTGAACCCCACAGGGTCCATATTTCCAAGAGGCCATAAAGTCAAATCTGAACAATAGCCCCTAGAAGCCTGAACCTGGGCTTCTAGTCTGCCCCTGACTCCACACCACCAGCTGCTTTCATTCATGGACCCTGCCAACTCCTACAGGCATTTGGGTGTGTGATCCCTTCTCTATGTGGGTTAGTGAAAAGCATCTGCCCTTTCTTCACCAGCCAGTGACAATTAAAACAGTACTTCCAGACACCAACAAAAGGTGAGAAACCCAAGTGCCAACAGTTGCTGAAATGAGCGGTCCATAGCTGTAAGGTGCCCATCCAGAAGACCTGGCCAATACACTTCTGTAAGAGCATTTTGAAATTATTATTGAAATAGAAATACAAAATGTTTAAAGTCTCTTAGGGAATTCTTAGTCCCTCTGGGATCCTTGAACCCCAGTTTGAGAACCACTGAGATAAGGGTGTCAAGGACTTAGACCAGTGCCTGGAATAGAGAAAAGACCTGATAAAAAGGCAGGTGAGGATCTGGATAGCAAAGCCTGAACAACGGGAGAGTGGCCAAGTGGTCCTATGGGCTGTCCACCTGACTCTTGAGCCACTGGGTTATGTTCACTGACGTTCAACTTGTGGTTCACCATGGCTTGCAGGGCTCCTTCTTTGGGATGGTCCATCCACTCTGAGAGCTCTATCCTTATGATTTCATCTTCCTGGACTTCATTACAGGGACCAAGGTAGCAGAAGGGGGCTCCTCTCTTCCTCCTTCGGAAAAGACACCACACACTTTTAGCTTCTTGGAGTCACTGTGTTCAGCTCGTTAATCTCTGCCTCGTGGACATTTGGATACACAAATGGAGTCAGGGCCTCCTGGAAATCAACTGGGTAAGGCATTTGCTGATTTGTTTCACACCACTTTACAAAAGGGGGTGGGAGAGTAAGGTGAGATATTGTGCTTATTTGATTTGAACAGTCTTAGAGAAATCACCAATACCAGAGAAAGGTAGGAGTATAGGCCTGGTGATCACTCACCAGAATGACAGGATGTCACTGGGTATTGTCTAGAGTGGGGACAAATTTCTAAATCCGAAGTGCCCAGTAATGATCAGGATCAGGTTGATCACTAGCAAAGGGTGAACCCATGGCCTGAACACTGCTGAGAAGTAAATGAAAAAAGAAAAACCCCAAACTGTAAGACATAGAAGTTTATTTTGCCTTTGTAGATCGAATCGAGTCTCCAGGGCAGGCAACCTTTGGAGAGCCACACCTGAGTGTGCATCCTTTGAAGTTTGTTTGCTAGCTTAGGAGGAATGGAGAGTAATGAGAATGAAGACTCAAGGAGGGAAACATGGGGAAGAAGTGGTGCCTGAGTCTCGCAGGAGCTGCTGGAGGAGGCCGGGAGGAAACTACACAGGGCAGAGGAAGGGGAGAGAGGGACAAGAGCCCTTTAAGTACTTCTCTGAGAGTTGGCCAGGGACAGAGAGAGGCTGCTCAAGGGCAGGACAGTACACAGGTTTCACTCACAGAAGCCCGTCAATTCCTCAATGTCAAAACCAACAGCACATGCCACAGTGGGCACAATCATGCCTAGTCCTCCTCCACTATGTCAGCAAACAGGCTCA
The DNA here is from genome assembly GCF_002776525.5 of Piliocolobus tephrosceles. Taxonomy (NCBI): domain Eukaryota; kingdom Metazoa; phylum Chordata; class Mammalia; order Primates; family Cercopithecidae; genus Piliocolobus; species Piliocolobus tephrosceles. The sequence continues at coordinate 21,116,117 of NC_045441.1, read as the reverse complement.
CCAACCGTGGAGAAGAAGCCTTCTCTCCAGTGGCTGGCACTGCCGAGAACCAAGTAAGGGACTGTCGTGTATTATCAATTCAGGTGTCACAAATACACTTGTCATCCTTACAGTCTGTCCCAGTGGCCAGATTGACATTCCCTTAGGAAGAATCACACTGTGTCCTCTATGTGGTGACAAACAAATGTTTGATGAAGTCAGGACATTGTCCTTGAAGGCCTTTGTTAAAGCATACATGTATTACTTAGGAAGGTCACACGGGAGCATGTTCTCAGCCACTAACACTTGCCTAAGAATTGCTTTATCATATTGACCTAGGTGGTTTTAGCAAGGGTGAGTGACAGAGAAGGGATGACACAGACACAAGAGGGATGAGTTTGCATAGGGAGGAAGGGAAGAAGAAGCAAACAGTCTGCATCCTGGGGTGAAGTTTGAGAAGGAACACAGAGTAGTGCAGTGGTCCTGAGGGCCCAGAGTACTGTAAGACGCTGACCGCCATCTTTGCAGATAGAAGTAATGACCTGCCACTCTTGTCCATTTAACCAGACCCAGTGAAAGCTCCGCCTGCCAGCAGTGATGGAAGGATGGCTTTACATGATTGCCTAGGACAGCAGCCTGAGGTGACAGTGGAGAGGAGAAAGAATCTTTAAGTTTCCTTTAGAAGCAAACACCTCCCATTTTGCAGATGAATAAACTGAGACTCAGAAAAGTCTTGGACTAAACCAGGGATCCACCCTCCACCCCCAAGAAAAGTAATATTTTATATGTGTTTAGCATTTGCAGGAACTTCTGGGCCTGTTCTCATGAATTTAAACTCTGGACCAGATCTGTCTGAATTTGCAGAAAGATTTAGTTTCATTTGGGTTTCTTCACATTAACTCATGTGCTAAGAACAATGCTAAGAATTCTCTATGGTATATTTCTGTCATGGGGCCAGCTGTGGCACAAGAAACAGAGGGAACAAGAAGCAAGAAAAGACCTTCAAAGCACCTTCTGACCGGGGCTGCTGAATTCCAGAGCCCAGGATTCTGGAGAAAATTCTGGCCTCAGATCTCATAACAATCAGTGAGCCTGGAGGAATGAAAAGTCCTGTAAGCAAGAGAGGACATTTAAACCTAGAGTATAGTTCCTCAGATTAAAGCCAAGCATTTCCCTTTATTATCCTGGTTTTCTTCACACCACAGGAGAAGTGAATTCCAAAGCACCACAGTGGCTTAATGCTTCAGTAAAAACCTCAGCTTTAGTCATTGTCATGAACTGAATCGTGTCCCCATGAAGATGTGATGAGGTCTTAACCTCCAGAACCTCAGAATGTGACCTTTGAAAATAGGTCATTGAGATAAGCAGGTGAGCCCTTAATTTAATATGACTGGTGTCCTTATTTTAAAAATGATATGAAGATATAAGGGAAGAAGTCCATGTGATGATGGAGGCAGAGCTTAGGCTGACAGAGCTGCAAGCCAAGAAACGCCCAGAGCTGCTGCAACACCAGAAGCCAGACGAGGCCTGGAGCAGATGTAACCTCAGATCCCCTAGGAGAAACCAATCTTGCTGACACTGTGATTTCAGACTTCCAGCTCCAGAACCATAAGGGAATAAATTTCTGATGTCTTCAGCTACCCAGTTGGCAGTAATTTGTCAGGACAGCCTTAGGACACTAATACAGTCACCTTGCATAGAATTGGACCCCAGAACAAAATGAACTGGACATAACCAAAACTGAAAGGTAAGAGACTAGTAAGAGGATTAGCCCCAGTCCCAAAATGGCAAATAGGGAGTCCAAATGCCACGAGTCCCTGTTGCTTGCCCCTGGTAGACATAACTGAAGGATTAGGGTCCTCTCCCACAGGGCCAGGCTAAGGCCTTGGAGGACTTAGCACAGTGCTTCAGCTGCCCCTAAGTTCGGAGATTCTTGTCCTTTTCTATTCACATGGCTTCAAGTTATACTTTAGCTCCCTTGCACTTCCTTAATCTACCGTCGACTCTTTTTCTAAGTTTTTAGTGAGCACTGGGTAAATTGAAACACCAGAAAAATTGCATGGCTGAGCGACAGGATGGGATATAGGGTCCAGCCCAGGGGTGGGATATGGTTGCCAAGAGAGAGGAAGCCCAGTGTCACCAGGAAACCTGTGGGTTTTATACCCATTCTGCCCCAAAATTTGAGCCAGCAGCCATGATAGATAGAATTCAAAAAGACAATGCTGCAAGTATCTAAGCGTGAAGTCTTTGTTCTTGCTTGGCCAACTAAAAACAAAACTGTTTTTCTTTTAAGGCAGAAAAGAAACCCAAATAATACTCCAATCTTCAACAAAGCTGTCTGCAGAAGCAAAGAGTTTGTGCAGTCTGAGTTTTGAAGAATGTGCATTGCCTTGCCGCAGCCTCGTCCCTGGCATGGTGTGAAAACCTGTATGTACTCCAGTTGTGCCGCCTGTAGACAGCAGCATCAGTGCTTTCCTGGCCAACATTTCTCTGCCTTTCATCTCACTACTGTTCTACTGACACCAATCTCAAATGAACTTTAAACAAAGGCCTGTCTTGTCATTACACCCACTTAACTTGCTGCAATCTGTCTGTTGTCACTTTTCTGTCTGTCCTTAGATCTTCAGGATAAACTGACTTTAAATGTGATCAGACCTTATGTCTCTTCATCTGTCATCTTCATGCCCTTCACACTGACATGCAGTGTTCACCTTTTTAACCACGTGTTTACTGCTGGTGCCATTTTCTCCCCATTTACTTCCTACCATTTTGATATTTGCATTGCATTAATATGCAAATTAAACAAAATGAAACGCTTCTTAATTCAGTTGAGAATTCACAGTTCTAAGCCTGAAGACTGGCTGATTTATTTTTAAACAGATTTTTATAACTCCAAGTTTTGCTGCTGTGTCAGAAAACAAGAACATCCCCAGATGTTTTCTGCCTTCTTTTCTTTTTTCCTTCCTTCCTCTTTCTGTTTCTTCCTTCATTTCATATTTATTTATTTACTGATGTTAAAACATACAGAAAATGTACCATTGTAACCATGTTAAAGCGCACCATTCAGTGACAATAAGTGCATTCACATTGCTGCCCAACCATTGCCTTTTTCCATTTCCAGAACTTCTTCATCATCCCACACAGGAACTGTGTACCCATGCAAAAATAACGCTCCATTTCTCCCAATACCCTAGGCTCTGGCAACCACCATTCTACTTTTCATCTCTATGAATTTAAATCCTTTATTTCTTCTAAAATTACTATTTCATTATGTGGGCAAAGTCATACTGATAATACATTTATAAAAGTTAATCAATTACCCTTATCTCACACCAGACACAAAAACTAACTCAGAATGGACCTCAGCACAGATCTAAACAAATGTGAAAGCTAAACTAAGATGTCTGGAAGAAAACACAGAAAACAATTGTGCAATCTTAGGGTAGGCAAGGGTTTCTTAGGATACTCACACACACACAAACCCATAAAAGAAAAAAAAATGAATTAAACTTTGCACTTTGAAACATACTATGCAACAGAATGGAGAAAACAGTCACAATACATTTGTCTGACAAAAGATTTGTATACAGAAAATATAAACAAGTATTACAACTCAACAAAAAGACAAACAGCAAATTTTCAAAAATGATACAGACTTGAAAAGATGTTTGATAAAAGAGGATACATAAATGACCAATTAGCTCATAAAAATGTTTCATATAATTAGTCGTTAACTAAAATCAAAATTAAAGATGGCTAAAATTCCTTTTCTAGCTTTATTGAGGTATAATTGAAAAATTAAAATGATATATGTTCAAGGTATACAACATGATGATTTCATACATGTATACATCATAAAATGGTTACCACAATTAAATTAATTAACACACTCACCTCACATAGTTACCATTGTGTGTGTGTGTGTGCACGCATTTATGTGTGTGTGGTGAGGACACGTAAGATCTATTTTTAGCAATTTCAAGTATATAATACAGTATCATTAACTATAGTCACCATGCTGTACATAATATCCTCAGAACTTATTCGTTTTATAACTACAAATAGTTGAAATTTAAAAGACTCTAACAATACAAAGTATTGACAAGGATGTGATGCAATTGGAACTTTCATACATTGCTGGTAGAAATGTGAAATGGCATGGACATTCCGGCAATTTATTTAAAAATTAAAGCATACAGAGTTCCAGTCCAATATGTAAGGCGCTTAGGAGCCACTTCATCCTAACAACAAGTAAAAAGCTGAACAAACTGAAAAGTCAACAACTGTGATCTGTCATCGAAGCGAGGTCACGAGGCAAATTACTACTTTAAAAATGGAAGAGACAGACAGGTAGATACAGAGAATCACAGGTTACCAGAGCAGAAACCTACAAACAGAAACCCCCATGGGAACCAATACTGAGATAAGAAAACTTGAAGTATAACTGATGAATCGCTGGAGGCTTAGTGTGAATAAGTCTTTGAGTTAAAAACTCTAGTGGGACTTGGCAGGGTGCTATGGCTCACGCACTTTGGGACAGATCACCTGAGGTTGAGAGTTCAGGACCAGTTTGACCAATATGATGAAACCCTTTCTCTACTAAAAAATACAAAAACTAGCTGGGGAGTGGTGGTGCACACCTGTAATCCCAGCTACTCAGGAGGCTGAGGTGGGAGAATTACTTGAACCCAGGAGGCGGAGGTTGCAGTGAGCCAAGATCATGCCACTGCACTCCAGGTTAGATGACAGAGGGAAACCCTGTCTCAAACAAACAAACAAACAAACAAACAAACAAACAAAACCCACATACACAACACAACTGTAGGGGAACCCAATCCATTTGCTAAGCTTATGCCCTGGAGCTCTACCAGGTTCTCATGGCAAGGATCAGAGAAAAATCCCCTTGTGTTTTCACCAGGGAGAGAAAAGTGCCCATTTTGAAATATACCGGCCTTCTTAAGAAGTACTGTCCTAATGAGAAACTGTTTCACTAGAGCCTAAGCTATTGCGTTTTGCCAGAGCCTAACCAAACTGAGGGAAAGTAATTATCCAACTCCAGCCCCTTCAGCCATCCTTTCTCACCTAAGGTGGGTAAAAGAAACTGAGAGGAATTTGTGAAGTTTCTAGCCAAGAGACACAGGTTCACTGGAGGACTGAGACCTAAACATAGGACTGTAGAGTATGTCCTCTTTCTCCACTGTGTACTACCATATTACTAAAGGTTTATTTACTGTAGCTCCTTTCACCGAGTACTTCATGTCTGGCTTGCTACAAAAAAAAAATTACAAGGCATACTGGAAAGGCAAGACAACAACAACAAAAAACAAAAACAAAAAATGAACTAACAATAAAACCACAAAAGCACAGTTTGAAGGGACAGAGCAAGCATTGGAACCAGATTCAGATATGCAGGAATATAGAAATTATCAGATTGTGAATTCAAAAATCACAGTTGTGATTAATATGCTAAGGGATCTAATGGGGAAAAAAGGCAGCATGCAAGAACAGATGGATAATGTAAGCAGAGAGATGAAAACTCTAAGAAAAATCAAAAAGAAATGCCAGGAATTTTTAAAAACTGTAACAGAAATAAAGAATGCCTTCGATGAGCTTATTAATAGACAGACTGTACCTGGCTGAGGAGAGAATCTCTGAGCTTGAGGATCTGTCAATAGAAACATCTAAAACTAAAAAGCAAAGAGAAAAAAGGGACTAAAAATTAAAAAATTAAAAAAGGAACAAGATCTGTAAGACAGCTACAAAAAGTGTAAACCCATGTAATAGGAATACCAGAAGGAGAGGAAAGAAAAGAAGGAAGGAACAGGAGAAATGTTTGAAGAAATGATGACTAAGAATCTTCCCAAGTTAATGTCAGAATACCAGGAAGAATAAATGCCAAAAATCAACTACACTTACATATAGCATGTTCAAATGGCAGAAAATCAAAAATAAAGAAAAAATCTTGCAAGAAGACAGAGGAAAAAAGGATTCAACCTATAGAGAAGCAAAGATAAGAATTACATCTAATTTATCCTCAGAAACTATGCAAACAAGAAGAGAGTGGAGTAAAATATTTAAAGTGTTAAAAGAAAAAGACCCACCAATCTAGAGTTCTATATCCTGCAAAATTATCCCTCAAAAGTGAGAGGAAAAATAACGACTTTCTCAGACAAACTCCTGCAAAATTATCCCTCAAAAGTGAGAGGAAAAATAATGACTTTCTCAGACAAACAAACATTGAGGAAATTTGTTGCCAGTAAATCTGCCTTTGCAAGAAAGTTAAAAGAAATTCTTCAGAGAGAAGAAAATCAGTATAGGTCAGAAACTTGAATCTACATAAAGAATGAAAGAGCATTAGAGAAACAATAAGTGAAAGTAAATTTAAAAAATTATTTTTCTTATTTTTAACGGATCTAACAGTTTGTTCAAAATAGTAATATCAACAATGTCTTCAATTTTGTGTGCTTACGTATGTGTGTGTGTGTGTGCGTACATGTGCTTATGCATAAGTACAGTTAATGGCAACATTAATACAGGGTCAAAAGAAAATAATTAAAAATATATTATTATAAGGTATTTGTACCACTCATGACAGTATAGTATAATTTGGATGTAGACTTGGATTAGTTGTAAGTGTATATTCATAACTCCAGGATAACCACTAAAAACTTTTTTAAAAAAAGATATAATTGGTATGCTAAGAAAGGAGAGAAAATTGAATCACATAAAATGAATTCTGCTAAAAAAACAATATGACAGAAAAAAAGATAAAGACAAAGATAAAAATGAAAAATGAGGGCAACGAATAAAAAATAGTGACAAGTAAGATACCTAGTAATCCAATATACCAATAATCTCTTTCAATGGCAATGGTCTAAATACATAAATTAAAATACAGAAATTGTCAGAGCAGATCAAAAAGCCAGTTTCAACTCTATGTTGTCTGTAAGAAACACTTTAAATATAAAGACACATACAGGTCAAAAGTAAAGTGATGGTTGGACATGGTGGCTCACACCTGTAATCCCAACATTTTGGGAGGCTGAGACAGGAGAATTTCTTGAGTCCAGGAGTTCAAGACCAGCCTGGGCAACATAATGAGATCCTGTTTCTACAAAGAATTAAAAACAAATTAGCCCGGTATGGTGACATGCATCTGTAGTCCCAGCTACTTGAGGTGCTGAGGTGGGAGTCCGGGAGGTCCAGGCTGCAGTGAGCCATGATGGTGCCACTGCACTCCAGCCTGAGCAACAGAGCAAGACCCTGTCTCAAAAAACAAAAAATAGGCCAGGCGCAATGGCTCACGCCTGTAATCCCAGCCCTTTGGGAGGCCGAGGCAGGTGGATCACGAGGTCAGGAGTTCAAGATGGCCAAAATGGCGAAACCCCATCTCTACTAAAAATACAAAAAATTAGCTGGGTGTGGTGGTGGGTGCCTGTAATCCCAGCTACTTGGGAGGCTGATGCAGAGAATTGCTTGAATCCAGGAGTTGGAGGATGCAAACAGTGAGCTGAGATCGTGCCACTGCACTCCAGCCTGGGCAACAGAGCGAAACTCTGTCTCAAAAAAAAAAAAAAAAAAAAAAAAAGTAAAATGATGGAGAAAGATATACCATATTAACACTAATCAAAAGAAAGCTGGGGTAACTATATCAATTTCAGACTAAGTAGGCTTCAGAGCAAGGAAGATTTATTATAAAGCTACACTAATCACCAGAGTGTGGTGCTAGTGAAAGAATAGACAGATGGCTCAATGGAACAGAATACACAGCCCAGAAAAAGACCCACACAAATGTGGTTAACTGATCCCCAACAAAGAAGCAAAGGCAATACAACGAAGAAAAGATAGTCTTTTCAACAAATGGTGCTGGAACAACTGGATATCCACATGCAAAAATATAAATCTAGACATGTGCCTTAAACCCATCACAACAATGAGCTCAAAATAGATCACAGACCTAAATGTAAAATGCAAACTATAAAACTCCTAGAAGATAACATGGGAGAAAGTCTAGATGACCTTGGGTTTGGTGATGGCTTTTTAGATATAACACTAAAGGTACAATTCATAAAAGAAGAAATTGACAAAATGGACTTTATTAAAATTCAGATTTTCTGCTCTGTGAAAGACACTGCCAAGAGAATAAAAAGATAAGCCATAGACTGGAAGAAAATATTTGCAAAAGTCATATCTGATAAAGGACTTTATTCAAAATATACAAAAAAAAAAACCTCTTAAAACTCAACAATAAGAAAACAAACATCCTGATTTAAAAATGGATCAAAGACTTTAATGGGCACTTCACCAAATAAGACATACAGTTAGCAAATAAGTATATGAAAAGATGTTCTACATCACATGCCATCAGGGAAACACAAATCAACACAAGATAACACCACTCACCTGTTAGAATGGCCAAAATACAGAACACTGGTAACACCAAATCCTGGCAAGAAGTTAGAGCAACAAGAACTCTCATTAATTGCTGCTAGGAATGCAAAATGGTAGACACTTTGGAAGATGATTTAATTGCAAAAACAGATACATTCTTATTATATGATCCAGCAGTTATGCTCTTTGGTATTTACCCAAAGGAGTTGAAAACCTTCATCCATACAAAAACCTGCACATGGATATTTGTAGAAGCTTTATTCATAATTCGCCAGAACTTGGAAGCAACCAAGATATCCTTCAGTAGGTAAGGAGATAAATAAATTATGTCACATCCAGATAATGGAATATTACTCAGAGCTAAAAAGAAATGAACTATCAAGCCAGAAAAGAAATGGATGCTAGCCTGGACAACATAGCTAGACCCCATACTACAAAAACATTAAAAAATTATCCAGGCATGATGGCTCACACTTGTAGTCCTAGCTACTCAGGAGGCTGAGGTAGGAGGATCACTCAAGCCCAGGAGGTCAAAACGGCAGTGAGCTATGATTACACCAATGCACTCCAACCTGGGTGACAGAGTGAGACTCTGTCTCTGAAAAAAAAGACTTAGATGAAATTTAATGCATATTACTAAGTGAAAGATGCAAATTTTAAAGGGCTACATACTGTATAATTCCCACCATATGACATTTTGGAAAAGGCAAAATGATAGAGAGAGTAAAATGATGAATGGTTGTCAGGGCCTGGAAAGATGGAGGGATGTATAGGCAAGGCACAGAGGATATTTAGAGCAGTAAAACTATTCTATATGATACTATAATAAGGAAAACTATTCTATAATATCATATAGAATTTAAAACTATATGATACTGTAAGTAAAACTATTCTATAGCATATAGAATATAAAACTATTCTATATGATACTACAATGGTGAATATATGTCATTATACATTTATTCAAACCCATAAAGTGCACAAAACCTAGAGTGAACCCTAATGTTAACTATGGACTGTAGATAGTAATAATGTGTTAGTGCGGGTTCATCAACTGTAACGAATGTACCACTCTGGTGTGGAATGCTGATAATGGGGATGCTGCGCATGGTGGGGGTAGAGGGTAATGGGAACTCTCTGTCGGCTCCTGCATCCTCCAACCGATGGGAGGTGGAGAAAGGCCCAGGGATGCCCAGAACCCCAGGAGGCCTACAGATGCTCTAGATCAGCTGTACCTTCCCTTCACCTGCATAAACTCAAACCTGCAGAAGAAATTTCCTCCTAAGCCCAGACGTTAGTCACACCACTGGAAGACTATAAAGCCAGTGCCAGGCTGACAGAGAGGCCTGCAAGAACCTGTCTGTTTTAACAGCACCCAGCAAAGGGAGGGAAAGCCCAAAACCCAGCCTCAGGCAGGAAGACCAGCATGCAACAGTCATAAGGAAGCTGCCCCGCTCCCCAGGGTTCTTGTGCAGGGTCTGCGTGTGCCTCCCTCCAAGAATGAGCACTTGGGTTTTAATTATAACCTCTACCAAACTTCTCCGCTCTCTGTTCCCACACAGATCTGCAGCTGAACCTGTCCTCTGTCTATATATAAGCATCCCCTACTCTCAGGCAGCCAGACCCCTTTAGGACCTGTCTAGCCCCAACTACTCCTTCAGGAAACACTATCAGCCACATCTGGAAGCCTCCATGTGGGAACACAGTGCAGACCCATGGGACACACGTGCTCAAGTCCTGACTGTGCTTCACTAGCTGTGTGATTCTGGCAGGTGACCACCAATCTGATTACCATCATCCTCATTAGTAACATATGGATAGTAGCTTCCTTACAGATTAGGTGTGTAGATCACAGGAGATTAAGTGATTTATAAAGTGCTGTACGGTCTATAAAAGTTGACTATTATTAACCATGCCTAGGGAATTCAGACTTCATATGACTTTTCTCTACAGAATCTTCTTACACTTTTCCAAGGTTAAAAAACAAAGGTGGTCTATGATCCAAAAAAGAACAAATATATTATAAAATATTTCTACCAAGTTTGAAAAAATATGTTAAAGTCCTTTCTAACCTCTCTCTCCTCCCACACATACACCTTAGCTCTATAGATGAGCTGTGGCTAATGTTAAAACAAATCTATTTCCCTTAGAAACACAATGATGACACAGGGTAGTGAGTAAAGGAGGGGAGGATTGGCAGGACAGCCATAGGAGGTTACCAATTGAGAACATTCTGTAGCTGTTTAAATTACATGGAGTACAGTATGTGTAGAATGAGAAGGACAGGGAGGTGGGTTAAGGCCTTTGGAATATCAGCATTTCAAGATTGGGTAGGAAAAGAGAAGCTTACAAAGGAGAATGAGAAGGAGTCACAAAGGAGAGTATGACAGAGACTGCCAGTTGCCCCAATATCCATCCTCCCTTTCTTCCACAGTGATAGAATTGTTGGCTGCATGCATGTTTACTTAGCTAAAGACTGCATTTACCAACCTCTGTTGCAGCTAGATGTGACCATGTGACTGTTCCAGCTACAGGATCTGAACACAACATGTGCAACTACAGATTATTCTCTTTAAGGGAAAGGATATGCTCTCTCTTACATATTTTCCCTTTTTCAATGGTGGACTGTGGCTGTGGAAAGAACCATCCTGAACCACACAGACAGGTGAGATACCTAAGGATGTTGGAGCAACAAGATAGAAAGAACCTGGGCTTGGGACAATGTTGCAGAGCAGATCCAACACACCAATTCCAATGTTTGCATGACAGTGCAATAAAATCCTGTGCTTTTAAGCCACTATTTCTTTAGGTCTCTGAGATGTGACTGGACCAATATCTATCTTACCCAATGCACTTAGGAAGAAGATGATTTAAAGAAGGAAGAGAAATATGACTGATACGTCAGATAAGATGAGGACTGAAGCTTCCTCTTGGTTGAGCAATAAAAAATTCACTGATAACTCCAGGAAGAGCATTTTTAAAGGTGATAGGATCGTTGGAAGGCCAATTTTAAGAGTGGGCTCAAGGCAAGGAAGGATGGACAGCAAGGATCAGCACTTTGTTAAGAAATTTAGCGGTAAGGAAGGCAACAACTGGAGGGTGACATGGAGTTGAAAAACATCCTGCTTCACTTCTCTGTTTCTGTTTCATGGGACTCTCCAAGAATGGGACTCCATCCTAACAAAAATTGCTTATGTTCTCAGCCTATTTTACTTACTCATAATTGTGTAACAAACCACTTCAAAAAACTTAGTGGCTTAGACTATGATGATTTATAATTTCTCAGGACTCTGTGGGTTGACTGGGCAGTTCTCTTCATGTGGTGTGGGCTGGAGCACTAGCATGCTTGAAAGGTCCAAATGGCTGGCTATGGCTGCTGGCTGCTACCTGGGAGCTCAGCTAGGGCTCTCAGCCAGGGTTCTTGGTTTTCTTCCAGGGGTCCTTTCTATGTGGTTGCTTGAGGTTCCTCACAGCATGACAGCTAAATTCCAAGATGAAACATTTCAAGAGTGCAAACACATGGACTGCTAGTCTTTTCTAAGGCTTAAGCCTGAAACTAGCATAGCATCACTTTCACCACATTCCATTGTTTAAAATAGATCACAAGGCAACCCAGATTCAAGGGAGAGGAGACTACACAAGTGTATGAATGCAAGGAGGCATGGAAGACCACCAAAATAAAAACCTAACAAGTAGAAATGACCCAGAGAATAGAGAGAGGTTGCAAAGGGGTTGGAGGGAATTTGGTGGAGGGGTGAGGGATATGTTTTTATTCTAATCATAGTGATAGTGTCACAGGCCAACTCATGTCAAGCTTATCAAATTATACACTTTTAATTTGTACAGTGCATTGTATATCAATTATACCTCAAATACATCTATTTTTTTAAAAAAGCAATCTACTTCCAGAGTAAATATTTCAGTAAATTATGGTATATCCATTAGGTAAAATGTTTTATAGCAATTATCAGTGATAAGAAGAGTGTGAGATAGCACGAGAAATGTTTCTGATGTAAAGACAAATGAAAAAAGCAAGTATGAAATTCTGGGTACACTGAACATTTTGTAAAAATGTGTATATGTGGGCAAGGCTAGGAAAGCATTCACACAATGAAAATATCACCACGAGGCAGGTGGAAAAGCATGGATTTTCCCCTTCAATCATCTGCATTTTCTGCTCTGTTGCTATATTTGCTTTATAATCAATCTCTTGATCCTTTTATTTTTGCACTCGTTCTCTTATCTGCAGGCCCTCCACATGGGTCAGGCCTCTTCAGCTGAGGCTCTGGCAATGTCAGTCCTGCGTCTGTCTAAAGCACTTTGTTCCTGTGTGGTTCACTCCTGATACAGGGCCACTTGCGCGAGAGTTGAGATGGAGACAGGCAGGGCTCTTGGGGAGTGATACAGCACTTACGTGTTCATCACTTCTAATAACAGGCTTGCTCCTTCTCCCACCTGGGGCTGTCACTCTGGCTTCCAAACCCAGACAGGTTTCTGTTTCAAAATTACTTCCTTATTAGTCATTCCCTTGCCACTTCCCTTTTCTGCCACCTTCTTATAAAACACACTGGTTCAGCAAGCTCTGTGCGTCTGAATCACTGCCAGGCCTCAGCTCCCTCCCTCGTTGCCCCAGCTGCTCCCCCACCATTTAGCAGAACCATGCAGGCATCAAAAAATGGGGAAACAGCTACAGCTGGTGTCAGCTGCAAGGTTTCTCTCCTGCCCCTCCATCTCTCCCCCTCTTTCCTGACATGTTATATTTTCACAAGAAGGGACTTGGGGAAACATGCTATTATTCTTTTCTGGGTGTCACACAATCACAAAGGCAATCTTCCTGGGAGACGGGCTCAGCAGGGCCAATGCCAGCAATGGGGAGAGAAGGGAGTTAGGCCTTTCAATCACACTTCTTTGGCTTGATGTATCCATTTTACCTGCCGTGATGGTGCTTGTTGTCTGCTTCGGATCAGCTCTGCCCCTCAGGGTGATGAGCAAAGAAAAACAGGTGATGGCAGGCTGACATTTACAATCTCATGAGCCAAACTGCTGCCCGCATGCCCAGAAGGATGTGAGGGTACCATGATGGAGGATTGCAAGTGAGAGCGAGAGAGGCACCTGCCAAGCCCTGGCACCTGGCTGCACACACGGTGAGGGAGGGACAAGGTGGAGAGGGATTGTGTGAAGGGTGCAGGGGCCAGCTCTGAGCCATATGTTCTGTTGGGGAGACTTTTCAGCTATGAGCAGGCAGCCTGATACCTGTTAAATGGCTCCTCAAGGTGACTACACTAAGACTCAATCCGATAAGACAGAATGGCAATGTGTTGTCAACTTGATTTGCTCTTAAAATGGGAGTTTTTTTTTTCCCCTTTGGGCAGAAGGCCTGTCAATTTCCAGCAGGGGCAGCACAGTCCGCTTCTGGGGAAAACTTAGGTTCCTGTCAGCGGGTGGGGCAGGTGGCCTCTAACAGCGGTTTTTCTCCTCTCAGCAGTCCTGTGTTCTCCCTCAAGGCAGCCTTTCAAAGCCATCTTTTCTCCTACTTTTCTGCTTACACCTCCCGCTGCCTCTCACTGTACTTTTTGTTTGTTTTGAGACAGGGTCACTGTCTTTTTAACTGTCCCTTCTCTTTCCTCTTCTGCCTTTTCATGTTCCATTTCAGGCAAGAAAAAATGCAAGCATGTGCCCATGTGCACACCCACCCAACCCACACACAAGAATTCTGGAAAGAAATAGAGTACCCAAAAGTCTTCCTTTCCAGCATTCGTGATTTGCATAATTTAAAACTTTGCATATCCCTAACCATTTCATTATTATGTTAAATATATAGTATTTCAAAACAGTGGGGGAAAATGATCAATTTGGACCCACAATGACTTAAAATTATATTTATGCCTTATCCAGAAACCTTTCTTTTCAAGAGGAAACTGGGTGACTTTAGAAAATGTATACATTGAGATTACTTTTTAAGGTTAAAAAATGCTAACAATAATGTTGAAAAGTGATGTTCCTTGAAATCCTTTAGATGCTCTAAGTACTGGTAATAAAGATGTTCTATTTTATTTGAGCTTTTACAGATTGAGAAACTGAAGGACAGATAGGACTCGACTCTCCTGAATCCCAGACCCTTGCTGGGTCCCCACAAGGTGGTGAAGTCCTTGAAGGTAGGATCTGTTATATTGAAACATCTTTGCAGCCCCTTTAGGTCTGGAAAACAGTAGGGACTCAATAAATGTCTGTGGAATTTAACTATTTCCTGAAAATGACCAACAATATTAATATGTTGAACATGAGGACTTTTAGTAGGATAATAATTTAATAAATATATACATTCTATATTTTCCTTATATCCTGGTAACCTAAAGGGAGTTACTTGAGCTAGCAACCTGCAGCCAGTAACAGACAGCAGCCGCCACATTAAGAATGCCTTATTTTCTGGGCGCGGTGGCTCACGCCTATAATCCCAGCACTTTGGGAGGTGGAGGCAGGCGGATTACGAGGTCAGGAGATGGAGACCATCCTGGCTAACAAGGTGAAACCCCGTCTCTACTAAACATACAAAAAATTAGCCGGGCATGGTGGCGGGCGCCTGTAGTCCCAGCTACTCAGGAGGCTGAGGCAGGAGAATGGCGTGAACCCGGGAGGAGGAGCTTGCAGTGAGCCGAGATTGCGCCACTGCACTCCAGCCTGGGCTACAGAGCGAGACTCCGTCTCAAAAAAAAAAAAAAAAAAAAAAAAGAATGCCTTATTTTCCCAAAGGTATACTATTTTCACATATGGCCTTAATTTCTGGGAGTTTGTGAGACAATTGGGACTATTTGTACAATTTTACAGAGATTTACCTGCTTATACTGAGCTGTGTTGCTCAACCTGACTCACTCGAAAGCCCGCAAGAATGTAATTCAGGTGTGTTTGGCAGGGCTGAATGACGCCATAGTGTTTAGTATTGGGTTAGCCCGTGATTCTCCACCCAGGCTACATGTCAGAATCACCTGTGGAACATCTTAAGCAATTCCTATTTCCCAGGTCCCTCCTCAAACCAATTAAATCAGAACCTCAGGAGTGGGGTCTAGGCATTATATTTTTGAAGCTCTCAGGAGGGGGTCTCAAAAGAGGCACAAAGAATGAATGGTGAGAGGGGAGAGCTCCTTCTTGCTTTCTACAAGCTCCAAGTTTGCTTTTAGCCGATAATGTTAGTCCAGTGTTGTTCAAACCTTAATGTGTACACGTATCACCTGGGGATCTTGCTGAACTGTAGCTTCTGACTTGGTAGAGCTGGCCTGCTGGTGCAGGTGCAACTGGTTAGCAGGCCACCATGGGCAGCAAGGATCCAGAGCTGCACCGGCCAATATGGTGGCTATTGGGTGTGTGAAACATGGCAGTCCAAGTTGCAATGTGCTATAAGTATAAAATAAACACCAGATTTGGAAGCTTTTGTACCAAAACATAGATATGTCAATAATAATTTTTATATTGGTTACATGTCAAAATGATAATATCTTAGATGTATTGAGTTAAATAAAATACACTATGAAATTAATCTCATATGTTCCTTCTTTTCTTGTTTCAATGTAACTACTAGAAAATTTGACGTTATCCTAAGCAAATTAATGCAGGAACAGGAAAGCAAATACCACATGTTCTCACCTGTAAGTGGGAGCTAAACATTCGCTATTCATGGACATAAAGATGGCAACAATAGACAATAGAGACTACTACAGGTGGGAGGGAGGAAGTGGGGCAAGGTTTGAGAAACTAACTATTGGGTACTATGCTCACTATTTGGGTGATGGCATCCATTGTACCCCAAACCTCAGCATCATACAATATACCCATGTAACAAACCTGCATATGTTACCCAAATCTAGAATAAAAGTTGAAATTATTTTTAAAAAGAAAATTAAAAATTACTTATTGACTTGCATTGACTTTCTATTGGGCAGCACTGGCATAGGAAACTGTTCACTGCTTAGTGAAAACTGCACAGTGGCAAGGGTGTTTAAATGGGACTGGAGGTGAATGCAGTGGCTGGGGGAGTGGTTACCGGCCTGGAGTTCAGACTCTACAGGTATAAATTAAGAACGATCATGGCGATCATTTATGAGCGCTTCTATGAGCTATCACTGTTCTAAGTGCTTTACATGAATTATCTCATTTAGGGCTCACAATAGCCCACGAGGTAAGTATCCCTATAATTCCCATTTCACAGATGGGGAATTTAAGGCAGAGACAGCTTCAGCAATTTGCCTCAGCTAGCAAGTGAAAGGTTTAGGCTTGAGCTTTAGAAGGCTTCCTCTCCCTCTGGTCTCCTTCTGCCTCTGCCCTCTGTTTTAGTCCATTTGTGCTGCTATAACGAAATACCACAGACTGGGTAATTTATAAACTATACACATTTATTTCTCATGGTTCTGAAACCTGAAAGTCCCAGATCAAGGCGCCAGCAGGATTGGTGTCTGGTGGGGGCTGCTCTCTGCTTCCAAAATGGTTCCTTGTTGCTGCATCCTCTGGAGGGGAGGAATGCTGTGTCTTCACATGGCAGAAGGAATGGAAGGGCTGGAGACACTCCCTTCAACCTCAAGCCCTTTTATAAGGATGTTAATCCCATTCGTGAGGGCAGAGCCCTTATGATTTACCTCTCAAAGGCCATATGTCTTAATAATGTTACATTGGGTATTACGTTTCAACATGAATTTTAGAGAGGACACCATCAATTCAAACCATTCCACCTACCTCCATGGAGGAAAGAGACCAGGGGCCAAGAGGATGTAACTACCTGGAGGCCATGCCCCATTTCTATTCTAGAACATGCTACTTGACTGGTCTGAGTGGTGGCTGAAGGCAGATGTTTTGGGGAGTGCAGCAGATGGAGCTTGGGTCCCCAAATCCTTTTCAGTACAAGATGGAGCCAGGGGTGGGAAGACAGGTAGGGCAGGTGGAATGCAGGGGGCTTCCAGCTGTACTGTTGCCCTGGCCCCCACTAATGTTAGAGGCAGACCTAGTGCCAGGATTTGATGCCAATGCCCATGTACCAAAGAACTGACGGAGCTGAAGGTGGACTGTGTTCTGAGACTCTGCAGGTCACTCTGGGCTCGGAGATTCCCCATTGCATACAACAGGAGAAGCATTGCTACTTCAGTGACAAAGTCCAATGGGATTCTGATCTGCAGAAGGCCCTTCTCTGCCTTAGGGTGTATGTCAATGTAAGGGTGGAGCTTTCCTATCCCCGCCTCCTGGTTGACCATGTTACACTCAAACTCAAAATGATCTGCCTTATGGAAAGTAGTTCCTTTGCAGTAGGATGCAAAAAACATGAAAGCCTCTCTGTAGAAATAAATCACAGTGCTGGAACTTATTTCAATACTTTAGCACCCCTGAAAAATACCCTATCTTTGTTAAAGAGTCCACTACGTAGGTGTAGAAAGTTGCAAAAAAGGATGAACAATATATCTGAATTTCTCTTTCTGTAAAATACAGATGGTGGTAAATATGCCCCTGACTCTTGTTTGTTGAGGAAATTCAGAGCTAATGTGGTTTGGATCTGTGTCCCCATGCAAACCTCATGTCAAATTGTAATCCCTAATGTTGGAGGCAGGGCCTGGTGGGAGGTGACTGGATCATGGAGGCAGTTTCTCATGAATGGTTTAGCACCATCGCCTTGGTGCTGTTCTCATTATAGTGAGTTTTTGGGAGACCTGGTTGTTCAAAAGATTGTAGCACCTCCTCGCTCTCTCTTCCTCCTGCTCTGGACTTGTGAAGTGTGTGTTCTCCCTTTTCTACCCTCATTGGAAGCTTCCTGAGGCTTCCCAGAAGCAGAAACCACTATGCTTCCTGTACAACCTGCAGAACTGTGACCCAATTAAACTTCTTTTCTTTATAAATTACCCAGTTCAGGTATTTCTTTATATCAGTGCAAGAATGGACTAATACAAGAGCATTCTCAAGTCTTACAAAGGAAGCTTCCAAAAAATGGAACATTGCCAGACCCTTCCACTGGCTGGGCCACTGAAGAGCAGAACTTTGAGAGCTGCAGCCCTAGGGTGCTATAACTGTCATCATAAAACTTTGGTTTTCTTTGATCTGCCCTGCCTGGTCATTCTTTCCTGGGCAACAGATGGGAACACTTTGATCAACTTCAGGAGATGCCTTTGTGGTGGGCGACTTTTCCCTTGTCTAAGAGCCTGTCCCCAGCCTCATTCTGAGTCCTGGGTTCTTGCAGCATCATCTTTTCAACTGCATGTAAAATAAATTCTTGACATTCCTCTGAACTGGACATGAAAATCTTATGTTTCTTCCACTGGAGAGGGGAAGAAGAAAATGTAGCAGCAAAGTCTCAACAGCAAAGTCTCTTGAAGGTCATGGTAGGGTGAAAGAGATAATCCTCATCTCCTCTGAAATCAGAATCAGAGGTAATTAGTTTCTTGGCAGTACAAGGAGCTATGGATAGACATTGAAAGAACTTCCAGATAATGAGGTTTTTGAACTCCAGAATGAGTTGCCTGGTTGGAACAGAATCTCCTTCCCTTGAGGTCTTTAGAGGCAGGAGCGAGATCCAGGGAGTATGTAAGTGCAGAATGGCTTGCATAGAGAGGGAACAATTAGCTGTGTCTTGCTTAAAAGAATCATGGGAGTAGCTAGCAGAATAAAATCAGTCTTTCCCCTCCTTTCTATATGGTCTCAAGCAACTAAAATAAGCCATGGCACAGTAATGACTACCTTGCATTGTATATTTCCAAAATACTTTCCTGTTACTTTGGCAGAGGAGACTAGAGTAAAGGGAGCAGTCCACACAGCTGGTTAGCATCACAGCTGGGGCTGCACAGGGATCCTGATCAATTGCTCTTTCCACTGATGCTTGAAACTCTGAATCTGGTGAAATATTAGGGATGGTAGGGATTCCACTACAGTTTCAATTGCATTTCTGAAAACTTTCTATGTTTTAAAAAATTAAAAGAATATGAACTTTGTACCATATCTCCTGGTTAACATGTTGCTGGAAGGTGGAATGGCTTGACTTCTAACTAGCCTTATTAGAATTAACACAAACCGAGGAAGCAACTACACTGAAAAGAGAGAGAGAGAGAAAGAGAGAGAGAGCGAGCTCCTCTGTCTAATCTGTCTAATTGCATGATCTACTTAACTGTGAGACAGTATCTCAGGGGCCTGACTCCAAACCAGAAAACCCTGGGGGAACATATTGTTGGGAAATGCCCAGCCTTGCTGGAGGCAGAGAGACCAGATGCTCCTATTACGGCTTCGTCATTCCAACTCGAGACTTGCGTGGCTCCTTTCCTTAAGAAATGTAGAGTGAAACTGTATTGTAAAAAAAAATCAAGATTTCTTTATATCTCTCCTGTAGCTATATAGTCAAAAGAAGCAGCAGCCAAGTCTCTGTATTCAGAGAGTTTTTTGGGGGGTGGTGAGGGCAAAAGGTGGAGTTCGGGGTTGGATGTAATATGGAAGTCAGCTGCCAATATTCACTTTTCTGAGAAATTGTGAAGTGCTCTGCTGGCTCCCCTAGCCCCTGACTGCAGCCCTTGCCATTCTCACTTTACGGTACAAGCATGTTACCAAAAATGCCAGGTATAGATCAGCAATGTCTGTGAAAATCAGGAAAATAAATATTTACTATTCTTTTCTATTTGTAAACATGAAAAAAACATAGGTTCATTGATTACTTCTGTAGAAAGTATCAATCTATGCCTTGAAAAGCGGGGGTTATATTTTTCTGTTTCAAGTTTTTGGTCATATATGTAATCTATGCACACATATATACATTTATCCCCTATACACACACCCTTCCCTGTATAAATAATCAAATGTGTGTGGACCTCTGTGTGAATATACCAGATGGATTAAACACACACAAGGCTTACAAGGTTTTTAATGGATGATGACTCAGTGGAACTGAGTTTCATCAATTTTTGTTTTCAACTGAATGACTGGCACCTTCAATTTTACTCATTTGTAACAGAATTTGTGGGGCTCCTGGCTAACACACGAAACAGTTACTCTTTTTAATCTGAGAAAGGAAGGAAGAGTTTTAACAGAGTTAATTGAGTGGTTAGGGTCTCTAGAAAGCAACTTGCTTCTGTCAGCTAACAGGAAAGGAAGATATAGAAATCAAGCAGAAGCTTTGCTGTGTCCATGCCCTGCCTGCAGTGTTAGGAACCTCCTTCTTGAAGTAAATTGGTGAAACCCTTCTGCAGGGCAGATTGGTGATAGGCATCTACTTTGACCCAATTTTTCTTCTAGGAATTTATCCTAAGGACGCAATTGGACAAGCATAAAAAGACAGAAGTGTTGGGATGCACACTAGTGAAAAATGAAAGATTGGAGACAACATAATGTCTGTTAAGACAAGATATTATTTAATATATGTTAAATAAATCATACTGCATCCCCACAACAGGATAATGAACATTCATTCAAATGGTGATAGAGATCCCTATTTCTTGCTTGGAAAGGATATAAATAGCTATTTTTATTTTGGAAAATAATAGATGACAAAGAATGAGAGAGGAAGAAAAGGGTGAGAAGGTGAAGCTGGAGAAGGGGAAACACCATTTTCTTCTCTACAACTAATTGTTGCTGGCAGGACTTGGAGCTGCAATCTGAGAATTTTGAATTTATTTATCTTTTTTTGTCACTCATGGGAAGAGAGAATTTTGCACTTAGAGTGAAAGTAATGTGCATTGTCATCAGCTCGAGGAACACTCTGCAGGAGTTAGGCAGGTGTACTCCTGGAGAAGGCCTTTGGCTGGGACTGCTGTTCACAGGCCTGGCCCATCTTTCTGTGCCCTTTGCCAGGTTCCTGCCTCTGTGGGAGCTCTGCTCTTTCCTCTGGGAAGGGAAACAGCCTGAAAAACGATTCATACAAATGCACAAGTGATTCGTCGAGTTATGGGAGCCCTGTCAAAGTAGTTACATTAAAAAAGAACCATTTAGGGAAACTCCTGGCCTGCTAGAGGGAGACTAAATTTGTCTAACTATTGAAAGTTAATTTAGATTTGTACCAAAACTCTTAGAATTTTACAAAAATTTTAATGTAGCAATTCCACTTTGAAGAATTTATTCCAAGGAAGCAATCATAAATATACAAAACATTTAACTACATAAAGATTCATCATAGCACCTGTTTATAAGAGTGAAAGTTAAGATCTGCCTGCATGTCCAGTAATAAGAGATTGCATAAATTACATTAGCTCCATTCCATGGAATACATGATATCCCCCAAAAATATTATTGTGGGAATATACATATTGTTATGGCAAAATTTTTGCAATATGATATTGACTGAAAAAGCAGGTACCCAAATAAATAATCCCAATGTTTTTTTAAAGTATAAAAATATCAAAATGTTAAAAATATTTGTTCCTGAATTATATATGATTATTTTCTTCTCCTTATAGAATATATGTCACTTTTGAAATAAGAAATGTTATTAAAATTTTACTTTTTTAAAGACACAGGAACTCAAAGTATACCTATAGCATACGACATCATCCTATACTGTTAACTGCACAAGGAGATGTATTTGATATTACATCTGCTTTAGTGTATCATTGTGATTCCAGCACCTAGCACAGTGCCTGACATGTAGAAGTTCTTCACAAAGAACAAAGTGGTAGTAACTGGAAGCCCAAATGGAGGAGAAACTCACAACAAACTCCCTACACAACTGTCTAACCTCCTTCATGTCAATTTGATAGTTAAGCTTCATGGGATGAGACCGATTCACTTTTGAATCCCTCACAGTGCCTTGCCCATAGTAGTGAGAGCTCAATAAATGTTGCATAAAACTATAAGTGATGGTTTCTCTTTTTCTCCTGGAATCATTTCTACAGACGTTCCTGCCTTTGATACATGCATGCCCTGGCAACAGATCATGTACTAGAACTGGGATGATAGCCATTGTCATAGGACGTTATATAGTTAGGATTATGTTTGTTATAAAGCAACAGAAAGAAAACAAGTAAGAATGGCTTAAAAGAATTGAAAAGCTATTTCTTTCTAATGTTCAGGAAATCTAGAGGCAGGCAACCCATGGAATGGAGCTCCATGGTGTCAGTGACCCAGGTTTCTTCTTTTTGCTCTGCCACAGTGGCTTCCATTCCCAAGGTCACCTCATGGTTCAAAATAGCACCTGGAGTTCTGAGCACTAGTCATTACATCAACATTCCAGTAATCAAGAAGGAGGAAGAGGAGAATGGAGGCATGCCTCCCTCTTCAGAAGTTTCATGTACCACCTCCACTTATGTCCCATTGGCCAGAACTTTGTCAAAAAAGCCTGATAGACATAGATTTTATTATGGGGTGCCTGGTTCCCAGCTAATGTTTAGGATTCTCTCCCTATGGAAGAAGGGTAGAACTGACATTGAGAAACAACTGGCAGCCTCTGCCACTGACCTGTCCTCAGCCATCCTGTCACTAGCCAATATGAGTTTCATTAAGCATGTAGCATCTACTCTGATGATGTAGGGAAGGTTACCATGACAGTGACTTACAATTAACCAGGTGTTTGGGACCAGTGCCAACAAACACTGCCTGAGAGATGACAGACTTCTTTAGTAGCCCCGTAATGGCACATTTCTGTTTCTGACATGGTCTCCATGGTGTCACAGGGGTGACCTGGGTCACTACTCTTTGCCTAGCAGAGCCAGGCTATGAACTGCAAGTCAGCATCTTTCCTGCAGCAGTGATTGCTTATATCCCGCATACCCTGGCTGACTGCAGCATTCAAATCATCAGAGAAATCAGGAAGCTGGAGTTAGGGATTCTCATTACATTTATAAAGAAAGAAATAGAAGAGGCCAAAGTTTCAGAATACAAGTTATTTGACTCACACTTGTGAGGTCATGGGGTGCTGCCCTTTCTGACATCACTATGGGACTGACAAGCCAGTAGATCTGAGAGCAGAAAAGCAATGATTGGGTTATTTTAGAACAAAGGAAAATAAATGGTTTTATTTGATAAAAAGCAGATAATAATATTAATTGTATTAGCAGCTACCATTTAGCTAGGAACTGTGCAAGCCCCATGGTGGCCGGCATCCAAGAAAACCCCCAGTGATACTTGTTTCCTGATATTCATACCTTTGCTTAGTCCCCTCCCACATTGAATCAGGGCTGACCTCTCTGATGAATAGAATACAATGGAAGTGGTTTTTGTGACTTCTGAGGCCAAGTCCTAAAATGCATTGCAATTTCTGCTTTGGTCTCTTGGGTTGGTCACTCTGGGAGAAGCGAGTTGTCACTTTGAGGGCACTCCATCAATCCTGTGGAGAGGAACTGAGGTCTCCTGCCAAGAACCAGCGCCACAAATCAGCCATGTGAGTGAGCAGTCTTACAAGAAGATCCTCCTGCCCCAGTCTAGCCTTTGGATGACTGCAGCCCTGGCTGACATCCATGAACCTTACAAGACCCTGAACCAGTACCACCCGGCTAAACCATTCCTCGTTTCCTGACCCTCAGAAACTGTGAAATAATTAATTTTTATTGTTCTTTAGGCCACTACATTTTGGGGTAATTTGTTAGGCAGCAAAACACAATGAATACAGCCTCTTTATATAATTTATTCATCACAATACCACTCGAAACTAGGTATTATTTCCCCATTTTACTGATAAAGAAACTGAGGCTTAGAGAGGTTAGTTAATTCTCCCCGGGTCAGAGAAGCTGGTAGAAGGAAAGCTGTTACTTTAGCATTGCTCTTCTTGCACAAAACCTATATGCTGAACAACGGCTCACTATGCTGCATGGCATGTGGTCCCAATTAGGATTTCCAGAATGCCTGGAAGAGAAAAGCCAGATGTCCCTAAATGAATTGATTCTAGTAAGGGTGATCGTCAGGGTTACATGCTAGCATTCAAAATTATATAGACTCCATAGGCATCTGTTAATCTATGCTCTAAAATTCGCAGCCAGATTGAAACTCAGGTGCATGATTGTGCTGCAAAAATCAAAGTGAGGTTAACCCAGGGACCCCCATTTAGGTGCTTGTAATGCTGAAAGTTTCCCAAAGTTCCAGCAGAGTCTGTGCAGCCTCAAACAATTGCCTTTACCAGGGCCTCACAACCTGATGTCATTTGGGGATGCTGTATTCAAAGTTGCCTGAGTTACAGAGAACAGGGATATGGTCTGTTATCTCAGAAGTGGGCATGAGCTTTATGGAGTGGAATGATCATTTGCCTCCTTATTTGCCCAAGAAATGTGGGGTGGAATGACATTTGCCCTCCTCTTTTTTTTTTTCCTGTGATGGGTCAGTCTCCATTTACCATCTTGGCTCCCTGCCAGTATGCTAACAGTGCCAAATTTCGTTGGTACATACTTGTCAGCAAAAGAATATGAGCACTGCTCTGAAGTCACAGCAAATAATGAGCTTCTGAGATCTTCTCTTGGACTCACAGGTTTCCATGTGTCTCATTCTAGCCAGAGGCTTCATTGTAAGACCAAGAAGCCTTTTAATATCTAGTGGAAGTTTCTGGTCTTGTATTGTTGGCTAAGAAAACCAGAAATGTGGGTGAGAGAGAAGTCTGTTCTTGTTCTCCAGGCTTCCCCCATTGCACTCCAGATGCAAATCTGTTCTGGTAACCACATAGACAGCCAAATAAACAAATGAGGATGGAAAGTCTCTTGCTGAAAAATGAAATGTCACTTCTAAAACAGAATTCATGATCTTCTTTCAGCTCTTTCAAACTTCCCTTTCTATGTTGGTGCCAACATGCCCCTGAGCTCAAAACTTTGGCATTAGCATTGACTGTTCCCTCCATTCAGCCTTTCAAATCGAGCCAGTCATCCAGGCTTGTCAATTATGCCTTCAAAATATCCTAGAATTATTTCTCCTCCATTTTTACTTTGCTTTTATGTCATCACCAGATAGGTACCCTTGCCCAAATTTCTTTCCCCATTAGTAGCTCTAAGCTGCCTACTGCAATGATTACAAATTTATGCATCTAGCTTTCAAGACCCTGCATAGTTTATTCCTTCTTAACTTTATTATGCTCACGTCCCAGTGCTAATCCTCCTGCATATACATGTGCTCATTTGTACATACACACACAGACACAAACACTGCTATGTGTATACACCATGCCCTGCACCATCACTCACCTTTTATTTGGGCTGCCTTCTCTGCAGTTTTGGATGTTCCTTTTATTCTTATTGTTATTATTTTTTTTTTTTTGAGACAGATTCTTGCTCTGTATGCCAGACTGGAGTGCAGTGGCACAATCTCAACTCACTGCAGCCTCCACCTCCTGGGTTCAAGTGATTCTCCTGCCTCAGTCTCTTGAGTAGCTGGGACTACAGGCGTGCGCTGCCAAGTCCAGCTAATTTGCATATTTTTAGTAGAGACAGCATTTCACCATGTTGGCCAGGCTGGTCTTGAACTCTTGACCTCAAGAGATCCACCCACCTTGGCCTCCCAAAGTAAGGATGTTCCTTTTAATCCTTTCTTTGTCTGTCTTAACTCATTCTTAAGGAAAACTTGCTTGCCTCCTGCAGCCCACAGTTGTCTCTCCTTTGACTATTTCCACAGGCTGTGATTTTCACCATTGGCCAGACCACACCTCTGCACTAGCCTCATTTTCTGGATCCCTCAGGCTTCTACAATCCCTCTGGACTCAAAAGTCTTTGGGAAAACAAAAATAGAACTGATAGACGGTAAAGCACAGCCTCTGATGACCCAGCTCACAAATGCTGCTAACCAGAGCCACTATCCCAGAGACCACATTGTGCTGAGATTCATGGTTTGCTGGGTAGAAGGAAAAGCACCCGGTAATTGGCTGTGACCACAAAGGTCAACCACATGAACACCCAGCAAGACAGGCATGATAAAAAGCAACAGAAGGCCTGGAGAGAAAAAAGCTGTGGTAGTAAGTGGTACTGGATGTAATTAGAGGTGGGGACAGGAGTTATGAGCAGCAGACACTCTGCAGGAGAGAAGCAAGTTGATGATGAAGTGAGAGAAGATACCAGCTCTATGGTCTGTAGAGGTGGCAATAAGCTCTCTCTCTCTCTCTCTCTGTCTCTCTCTTTCTCTTTCTCTCAATGGTATAGCCCTTAGGAATGAAGAAGACTCTGGGGAAACCAGCAGCTTTCTCTCCTGCCATGTGGGATACCTCGGTATCATATGTAACCACCTCTGCAATTATCTGCCAGGGGCAGCAGCTCAAGTACCTACAGGTGTCAAATGGATAATGTAAATGTGCAAAGTAGAGCAGGCATTAGGAATGGAGAGAGGTGGGAACCATGACAAATTGAAGAGCACACACTCCATCGAAAGGTGTCCAACTGTGCCTCACATTTTCTTAAGATACCATATAGGCTAGACAAGACATATATTTGGGCCAAATATGGCCCACAGGCACCCTGCCTATAATCTTGGGGCTTCACAGGCATATGTGCAGCACATCATGACAACTGGTGATGAGAAGGATGATCTTGGGTTGCCAACATGTTGGTTATGCTCTTTCAGACTTCCAGGACTAATGTGATCTAATGGGGCTACTGTAAGTGTATTTTGGGAGATAAGCTTGATGACATGGCTTCACCAGCTACCAGCTACAGCATGGTTAGTGGCCCTAAAGGACTTTAGATCACCTCCAGAAGATCTAGAATAAGGGGCTCATCTTATTGTTTCCTCAGTAACATTGGTGGCTTCTACTCTAGAGGCCATAGTTAAGATTCTACTACTGTTACCATATAACTTTTTTTTTAGATGGGGTCTCGCTCTGTAGCCCAGACTGGAGTACAGTGGCAGGATCAAGCTCACTGAAACCTCAAACTCCTGGTCTCAAGCTATCCTCCCACCTCAGCCTCCTGAGTATTTGTGCCCAGATATATTTATATCAATTGATCGATAGATAGATTTTAGTTTTTGTAGAAATAGGGTGGTGCTCTGTTGACCAGGCTGGTCTCAAACTCCTGGCCTCAAGCAATCCTCCCACCTCGGTGTCCCAAAGTGCTAGGACTACAGTGGCTCCACTGCGCCCAGCCTCATATAACTTTTTCACTTTCCTTCTCTTTACCTCTTGGTTTCTGCTTATTCTTGATTTGTCTTGCCTTATGGCCTGCATTCTCCTTGTATTACTCAACTTCTGTCTCATAGGTGGACCAGTTAACATCTATCTATAGTGCCTTTGCTGCACAGAGCTCTCATGGCTACCAGCTGACCTGCGCATGGCTGCTTTGGGCCAAGTGCTGAATATCTAAGTCAGCTTAGCGATGGCCAGAGAATCACAGTAACCAGGCACAAAGCATGGGGGCCCATTCATAAAGAATCACTTATGGTTATCCTCAGAAGGGGCTATGAGCATAGCAGATACTTGGTGTCATGTCTACGGCACCAAGATGTCTAAAATTACATTCAGGGTAGTCTCTTTAAGAAGGCAGGGAAAAGTTAGTTAAAAGAGGCATCGGAATCAAAGGCTTAACTTAGTTCTATGAAAAGTGAGGCTACTCAAACTGGGTCTTCTTTCTATATAAATCAGAATTGTATTTGGCTGCAAGTAACAGAATACCCAATTAAGCGCTCTTAAATAAATATGGATTTTTTTTTTTTTTTTACAAGTACAGAGGTAGGTGGTTATTGGTATTGGCTCAGCAGCTCTGTGATATTACGGCAGCCATCTCTGAGATTCCTTTTGCTTGTGCCTTGTGGTTACAAGATTGCTACTGCAGATCCAGCATTGCCATCTGTGTTCAAAAAATGGAAGGCCGGAGAAGGTCTTTGACAGCTTAGGCTGTCCCTTTTATCAGGAAGGCAAAGGTTTTCCGATAACCCACCTATCTCCACCAGCCAATTCCTCTTAACACCTCATTGACTGGATTTATGGCTCCCTAGCTGCAAGGCAGGCTGGGAAATTGGGCACCTGGCTCTCCAACTAGATTGAAAGCATCTTGTTTCTCATGCATAAGGATTTTTTCATGTTGTGGTTCAATGAAGCATTGGGTGACTTAGGTAAGAAGTACAAGATAACAGAAAAAGCAAAGAAAAAAGCAGAGGTTTGAATACGGGCTCCATCATTAACTGACTCTGTATTCTAAAAGTAATTAACTTTGCTGAATGTTATTTTCTTACTAGAAAAGGGAGGTACTAAATGCCTGCCTAGCAGGGCTGTTGTGAGGATTGAATATGACAGTGTAGTTACAGTTCTTGGTCCTGAAGAGATGCCCCCAAAGAGTCACTGTTCTATTGTGGTGTGCTCTGTTCTGTTTGATGAGTATGTGGCAAGTAGACACAGAGTAGAAGGCAGTAGAACTTTGAGGTGAAGAGCATAGGCCCTAAATCAGGCCACTTGGTCCAGATTTCCCCTCTACCACTTACTAGTTGTGTGACCTTGGAGATGTTACCCGGCCTCTCTAAGCTTCAGTTCCCCTGTCTGTAAACTGGAGATAAGAATAGGACTACAGGTACATTTGGAAGAAAGAAAGAAGTAATATACACAAAGCACTGGGCACTGAGCCCAGCACAAAGTATGCACACAGTAAGTGTTAGCTATTATTAATATTGATTGGATTATTTTTTCCCTTGGTCCAGAAGTAAACCTATTGAACCAAAAAAGCAAGTGCATTGCTGTTGAAACTCTTTAAAACCAAGTCCTTTTCAATTCCTAAAGTATGCCAACTAATTACAACTGGAAGCAACAAACAGCATAACAAGAGTGGGTTTGGGCATGGGGGGCGTCCCTATATTCAGGAATTAAGAGGGTTCATTGTATAGAATTTTAAAAAAATAATTTGTAAAAACCCAAGTGAAATAAAACACTGATCTGCTTTTTATGATGACCATCTCCCAACATTTCGAAACAATGTCATTGGTAAAATTGCCCCCTCATAAAATTTTTGTTTGCTTAAGTTCTAAACATTGCCGCATGACTGTTGAGTTTTAATAATAGATCCATAAGTTGCACATCAGCACATTTTTATTACTTATCCTTTAATAAAGATTGTGTTCTCTATTAAGGTAAGGTACTGGAGAACTTCGAGTTATATAGTCAGCCCCTCATGCCTGCAGCCTCTATTTGTAACAGTTTTGAACTGGGGCTGGCTTCAAATTGTGTCTCCAACTTCAGCAGTTCTTCACATTCCTGCATGCAAACAGCAGACTCAATCAACAACACAGACTTAGTGACTGTAAACACAAAGACATGGAATTTGAGTTACTTCAATTCTGTGTGACTTTGGAAAATTTTATTTCTATTATATTTAAATTTAAATTGGCTAACAGAGCATGAACTGTGAGGTATGGTATTTATTTGAGTACATTTGAGTGATCTTTTAAAAGGAAATTTTTCTTTTAAAATTATTTGTTTTCAGAGTAAAGATCAAGAAGATTGTGCTCATTTCTGATTATTACATGATTACTGCTGAAAATAATTTTGTTATATAGAGGATGCATTAGTTCATTCTCATGCTGCCATAAAGAAAGAAAGGGGATTAATTGATTCACAGTTCTGCATGGTTGGTTGGGGAGGCCTCAGGAAACTTACAGTCACGACAGAAGGTATGTCTTCAAGGGCGGCAGGAGAGAGAATGAATGCCGAGTGCAGGGGAAGCCCCTTATAAAACCACCAGATCTCGTGATAAATCACTATCATGAGAACGGCATGGGAAAACCCGCCCCTCATGATTCAAGTATCTCCACCTGATCCTGCCCTTGACATGTGGGGATTATTACAATTCAAGGTGAGATTTGGGTAGGTACACAAAGCCAAACAGTATCAGAGGAAGTGGAGATTAAGAAATGATTTACTCTGGTAACAAATCAGTGTGCCACAGCACAGAAGGGACTTAGAATCTAGTGTAAGCCCCTCACTCTACAATTATCAGAAGGGAAGTTGTCTGAGGTCACCCAGCTAGGCAACAGTAAAGAGACTAGACAAAACTCTCCTAGCTCTTGCCGGACTACTTTTTCCATCTTCTACTCCCAAGGTAACTGAAATAGAACTATAGTGTTAGTGTTTCTCAAACTGTGATAGAGAATCAAGTTTTGAAATTTTTCAATCGATTGCAGACTAATACTAGTACACAACCCAGACTACTGGCAGTTCATCATTCAAGTTCATACCATCCAAACAGTCACTATCCTGTTGAACAAGATAAGTCCACTGATCACGCACTTGGATACAGCAGCAATATCAAGTTGCCATAAAGGTTTTTAAACGTTTACTCTCAATTTCTGTTCTTATCCCATCATAGACTGGTGACGGTTTCCTGATCAGGTTTGAGTAGCTCTGTACCATCTCATATAGAGTCCATAGCAGGGACTTATGGCCAGGAAAGCATCTCTGGATAGTTAGATAAGAAAATTTTAGCTTTTGGGTTGTTCTGACTTTGTTAAATTTCTGTGAGGTTAAGGGCACAGGTTTGAATTACCATCAGTATACTAACTGTGTGGTCTACACATCTTTATGTGAGTTTCCTCATCCACAGAACAAGGGAACATTAGTGCCTAGCTCAGGGGGGCTTTTAAGGCGATATGTGTGTATAACCAAGGGTGGGGGTTGACATGTAATAAGACCTTTTGTGTATTAACTGTTATTAATTTTATTGACCCCACCTCTTTTTTTAAAAATTTGGTGGGAGGAGGGTGTTGCAGAATAATGTGTCACAGTGTAGCTACTATTGTTAGGGGTGTTGCTTTTCTGGCCAGAAACCTCTGTGGCCAGTGGTGCCTTTGCCCAAGTTATTGTCCTGCATCCAGGAAGAATGAGGTACGCAGACAAGTGGAGAGTGAGCAAGTTGAAGAGGAGTTTTATTGAGTGGTAGAACAGCTGAGAGGAAACCAGTAGTGGGTAGCTCCTCTCTGCAAGCAGGTCATCCCATCACCTCTGCAGCTCTCAGCAAAGGCTTGGAATGAGTGACTCCTCTCTGCAGGCAAGTTGTCCCAATAAGTGTTCAGCTTTCAGCAGAGAGGGTAGTTTCTGTCTGCTGAGAACAGGCCCTAGCTCCTCTCTGCAGCTGGTTGTCTGGATGTCTGCTGCTCTCAGCAGAGAGGAGGCCCTGGAGAGGCTAGCTCCTCTTTGCAGCTGGTCATCCAGAAGTCTGCTCTGCTCTGGCTGAGTCCGGGGTTTTTATGGTCTTCAGGGGGGGGGGGAGTGCATGCTGATTGGTCAATGGGCAGCCATAGGTGGGCCCAGGGTAAAGCACCCCGACTCCCCTCTCTGGTCAGCAGGACTGGCAGCCTGGCCCCCAGGCTTTAGGACTTTCCCAGGCTGAAGGTGGGGCTTCACCAGGGACCCAATGCCTTCTGCCCAGGAACCTGTCTGCCTCCCCCTGCTGTTCATAGCACCCAGGCTGTTTGTCCCAAGAGGTGCCTGCAGGCCAGTGCTGAACTGCCCTCATCCCCTGCCTCAGCTTCCCTCCCATGCTCGTTGGCACCCAAAGTCCAGAGGGGGCTGAGGGAGCAGGAGGCTGGTGTGTCAGCACTGTCCTGAGCATGCGTCCACCTGGCCAGGCTGCAACAGTACCCAGGCTCGGCCCCAACTTTGCTCTATGATCAGAGCAGGCACTGGGAGCAGGGAGAGGCCAGGCAGTGGGAGCAGGCACTTCTGAGCCTGTTGGGGGCAGGGGGGCCTTCCTGGGCCCCCAAGGCACAGAGACGCCCAGTCTGGAG
Organism: Piliocolobus tephrosceles; assembly: GCF_002776525.5. Taxonomy (NCBI): domain Eukaryota; kingdom Metazoa; phylum Chordata; class Mammalia; order Primates; family Cercopithecidae; genus Piliocolobus; species Piliocolobus tephrosceles. The sequence goes on along the minus strand of NC_045441.1, from coordinate 21,084,140 downwards.
CTGCACCAGGGCAGTTGCAGCAGCACTGGGGGGAGCGGGGCTCCTGCCTGTTCCCTAGAGTGGGAGACCCAGCCACACCTTCCCACTACAGCCAGTGTCTTGGCAGCAGCCACTCTAGATGGGCTGTTGCTGCTATCACCATAAGGCAGCCTAGGGAAGAAGTTGTGCCAAGTCAGGAGTTAGACCTGTGAGCTCTGGCCTTGTTTTCTGGTGACCTGGCAGGATCACTACGTTAGAGGTGCATTCAGGAAGCAATGATGGGTCCCCGTCCTGTGCTAGGCTTTCACTGGTCCCTGGTAGAGAAATGGTCCCTGTTCTCGAGGGTCTCACATTGTGGAGAAGCAGCAGAAGAGATGCTGTCAGCAGATACAGGGGCTGTGGCAGAGGCAGGATCCCATGCAGAAGAACCCCAACTGGTCCTTCTCCATCTTAAGGTTCCCAGTTTGAGTTCACAGAGAGAGCCCAGTTGGGTTTGTGTTACACAAGGGCACTGTCTCCATCTTTGCTTCCCTTGAGGAGAGATTTCACCTTGTCACGGGACCCACGATGACCTTGACATTGCTGCATCTCCTCCCATGACACAGTGGTTTTTCACTGATTCTGGATAAATGAATTAACAATTTCCTCTGCAGTGGTGGTGGTGGCAGCGGGGGTGGAGGGAACAGGAAATACTACAGAAAAAGGGAGATGTATTTGGGCTTCAAAGGATAAGGAGGAATCTGCATTGCAAGGTGAAAGCCCAGGGGTGGGACATGTTCTGTGACAATAAAAAGTCCCCATCTTTCTAAGATCTGGCTTTCTCATCTGCAGGATGAGGATAAGGAAACTGCCCTTGCCTCACTCATGGCATCCTTGGGCATGTCCTCTGACAGACCCAAGGCAGAAATGTTTTAGGAACTATAAACTGCTGTACAAATTATTATATAATACTCAGCCCCTAGCACAAACATCGACTGTCAACAGAAAGGGTTAGAACAATTATGTTGCAAGTTGATGAATTATTTTAATCTTTTATAAACTGAACTCTCCCAGAGTGGTTTTCGTTAATGTCCAATACCCACAACTGAACCACCATGCCACTTGTCTTTTACTAAAACACTGATAAAACAGAATCCAGCTTGCCTTTGTGAATATGTTAAAAACGATGTTTTCAGGGAGAACAATAGAAAAATAGCCAGTGTTGTTTGTTTGACATTCCTTGCTAGGATTTATTCAGGCTGCTGATGTCTATATGCAAACAGTACATTTAGAAGCCAAATGGGTTCTGATGCCTTACGAATTTCTTTCTTCTCCCCAATTTGCATCGAGGGGAGGCCAGCAGGAAATGTAGTGGCAATCAAATTTCACTTGTAATGAAACAATGCAGTGTTTTTGACTGTGGATGGGTGTTTAAATAATCATGACAGTAGCAGCTGGTTCCTTTCTTCCTTTGTCCAATTAGGTGCTGTTTTTTCTGCAAGGATTACTCAAAGGCAGTCAAACCTTGATCCTCCCTGTGTCAAAAGTCTGCCTGAAAGACTGACTTCTCATCATCTAAGAAGAAACACACATTTATTTTTCTGTCTGGGTGTGACACCATTTCAGAGAAAGGTTGCTAGCTTTGAGCTGAAATCTTATTTCATCCCTGGTGTGTAGGTGAAGGCTGTTTCTTCTAGGGATTGGAGAGAACTGTGCCAGCTGAGGCAAGTACCCAGGATAGCCAGATGCTGTCAGCAAACAAAGAGTCTCGGTGGAAGGTGAGAAAGTGTGCATTAGGGTGAAGAGGCTGAATTGCCACCTATCCGCAGCTCTGGGAAGAGAGAAGCTCTGTAAATAATCCACTTTCAGGCAGTTTAATGCTTTGAACATAGTAACAGACCATGCGCAGAAACCATCTGATAGAGCAGACTGCAAATTTCACTTCCAGCAATATGGTTGTTCTTGCACTACAATCTAAGATTCTGGCAGCCTAGGGAAAAAGAGGGAAGAGAAGGAGGGGGGCTTTGAAATATAGCCTGGCCCTTCTCCCGCCTCCATGATGCCACGGGGAAGGGGCATCTCAGAAGGGATCCTAGCTATTGATTAGAGCCAGTGTAATTTTCTTTTTCAGAATTTAAGACTGTTTCCCACAACCTGTAGACTTCCCAGAGCAATGAGTCAATAGTGTCCACGGGGCACCTCTTACATGTGCAGCTGATCCCCAGCATCCGGGGAGTGGTATAAGGTTTTCAAAATGGTTTTCATTTACGGTGTTGTATATTTTTCCTCCCAATAATCCTGATGGGTAAGAACAGACATGGAAGTTATTTCCCTGAAAAAAAAAAAAGAGGTAAAAGAACAAGATATAATAATAATAATAATAATAATGGCTCAAATTTATTGAGTATTTACCAGACTTACTATCCAAATGACCACATTTAATTCGCATAACCACCTTGTAAGGGAGGTACGCATCACTCCCAATTTGCAGATGAGAAAACTGAGGTTCAGAGAGGTTAAGTAAACAGCCTAGGTCATACCAGTAGGACACAGCCACTCCAGCTGAGGCAGAGCCTGTGGTCTTCTGAATCACTATGCTATGTGGCCTGGGTCTCTTTGACACTTAGTCCTGTTCATCCCCCAGGGAGAGACATTCGACCAGTATTAAGAACCTACTGTGTGCCAGGAATACCTCTAGACACTGGTGATGCACTCGTTCATTCAACAAATATTTCAGTATTTCCTGAGTGCTCACTACATGCCAGGTTCTGTTTTGTGTTTGGGGTACATCAGTGAACAAAGCTCTCTGCCTTCCTGGAACTTACATTCTACTGGAGCAGGCAGACAAGAAACAGAATATATTTAAGAAAATCACATGGTATATTAGCAAGTGATATACTCTGTGGAAGAAAGAAAACTTACAGCATAGTAAAGGGGACCAGGAATGCTGGAGTAGGGGTAGACAGGGTAGACTTTTAAATAAAGTGGCCAAGAGAGGTCTCATTAAGGTGGCATTCGCCAGGCGTGGTGGCTCAAGCCTGTAATCCCAGCACTTTGGGAAGCCAAGACGGGCGGATCAGGAGGTCAGGAGATCGAGACCATCCTGGCTAACACGGTGAAACCCCGTCTCTACTAAAAACTACAAAAAACTAACCGGGCGAGGTGGCGGGCGCCTGTAGTCCCAGCTACTCGGGAGGCTGAGGCAGGAGAATGGCGTAAACCCGGGAGGCGGAGTTTGCAGTGAGCCAAGATTGTGCCACTGCACTCCAGCCTGGGCAACAGAGCGAGACTCCGTCTCAAAACGAAAAAAAAAAAAAAAAAAAAAAAAAAGAAGGTGGCATTCAAACAAAAATGGAAGGAAATGACGGAAGTAACTATGTCCACATATCCACATATAAGGAAGAGCATTACAGACAGAGGGAAGAGGCACTGCCCAGCATGTTAAAAGAACAGCAAGAGGGTAACATGGTCAGAACTGTGAGTGAGGAAGAGACAGCAATAGAGATGTGGCCACAGCATGGTGAGGAGCTAGTCACGGCGTGCCCCCATGTCACTGTGAAGACTCTGAGTGAAATGGAGCGCCCTGGCAGGGCTCTGAGCAGGGGAATGGCCTGTTCTGGTTTTTGTGTTTAATGAACCACTCTGAATGCTATTTTGAGATGAACTTTAATGTAACAAGGGTGGAGGCAGGGAGACCAGGTCAGAGCCACTTCAGTGATCTAGGGAAGAGATAATGCTGGCTCAGGCCGGGCAGTGGTGAAGGTAGTAAGAAGTGGTCAGATTCTGTGGGTGTGTTTTTTTTTTTTTTTTTTTATTATACTTTAAGTTCTAGGGTACATGTGCATAACGTGCAGGTTTGTTACATATGTATACTTGTGCCATGTTGGTGTGCTGCACCCATCAACTCGTCAGCACCCATCAATTCATCATTTATATCATGTATAACTCCCCCATGAAATCCCTCCCCCCTCCCCCCTCCCCATGATAGGCCCCAGTGTGTGATGTTCCCCTTCCCGAGTCCAAGTGATCTCATTGTTCAGTTCCCACCTATGAGTGAGAACATGCGGTGTTTGGTTTTCTCTTCTTGTGATAGTTTGCTAAGAATGATGGTTTCCAGCTGCATCCATGTCCCTACAAAGGACGCAAACTCATCCTTTTTTATGGCTGCATAGTATTCCATGGTGTATATGTGCCACATTTTCTTAATCCAGTCTGTCACTGATGGACATTTGGGTTGATTCCAAGTCTTTGCTATTGTGAATAGTGCCGCAATAAACATACGTGTGCATGTGTCTTTGTAGTAGAATAATTTATAATCCTTTGGGTATATACCCAGTAGTGGGATGGCTGGGTCATATGGTACATTTAGTTCTAGATCCTTGAGGAATTGCCATACTGTTTTCCATAATGGTTGAACTAGTTTACAATCCCACCAACAGTGTAAAAGTGTTCCTATTTCTCCACATCCTCGTCAACACCTGTTGTTTCCTGATTTTTTAATGGTGGCCATTCTAACTCGTGTGAGATGGTATCTCATTGTGGTTTTGATTGGCATTTCTCCGATGGTGAGTGATGATGAGCATTTTTTCATGTGTCTGTTGGCTGTATGAATGTCTTCTTTTGAGAAATGTCTGTCCATATCCTTTGCCCACTTTTGGATGGGGTTGTTTGTTTTTTTCTTGTATATTTGTTTGAGTTCTTTGTAGAATCTGTGGGTGTTTTGAATGTAGAGCCACATTGCAAGACTACCGAGTCATTAAATCAACTGAAACCTGGAGTTTCAAAAAACCTAGAGTTAATAAAACTGTTTTCATAATAGAGGAACAGAACATAGGATTTTATGAATGGTGACTTAGAATACTGAAAATTAGTGCTAGCTAGGAAAGAACTATACTTAGACCCAACAGAAACCATGACAATAAGAAAACTAGAAAACATACATTCCGGTTGTTGTTCCTTATTTCATTAAATTCAATGTATTCACAAAAATAAAGCAAGCCTCACTAACAAAGCCACATCATTTATGACTTCGCCCTTGTGATTGTGCTGTGAGTACAGTCCAGACAGAGTTAACAGTATTTTAAGAACCATTGCTTCTTTGTTTTCCAAGCTGAACCCTGTTTTACTCCATTGGGAAATACAAACAACGGGAGAAAAGGAAGTAAAATAATGGGGATCATTCCTGATTCCTATGACTACAAACACTTTGTGATTATGAGAATCCTAAGAAAAATGGCTTTTTTCTTCTGGGCTTCATCTATTACATGCTAACGTGGAGAACAAAGTGGCTAGATGAACTTGATTAACATCGCTCTAAAGGAAGATGAGTTGTACATAGGCAGTTGTCGTTGGCTTGGTGCTTTTTTTTTTACCTTCTCTATATAGCACAGAAAGTGTTTTGCTGCTAAGACTCGGTGGATCATCACTTGTTCTTTTATCATGGGTGGGTGTGGGCAGAAGATGAGCATCAAGAATATTTACTGCTTGACTCCTATGTGCCAACACTCTGCTACTGTCTAATTCTCCTTTGTATACCCCGTTTATAGTCTTTTAATTCAGCCCGACAGTGTTCTTTATTGAGGTGCACACCATCATTAATGTTCACAGCTGAATGAAGATCTTGCTTTCTAAACAGCTACAGGATTGATGGTTTTATATTAAGGGAGCATTCTCCTCAATGGAGCTCACTCTTAAAAGTGGACTCTGGCATTGGATTAAGTTCTGAATATTAGGAGATCACTTGGAATGCTAGTTGTGCAGCCATTACCAGATTCCTGATCAAGAAAGCATATGAGGAAAGTTTCCTATGAGAAAACTACTATAGATAAAGGCCTAAGCTTAGCCTCTTCAAAATATGACTAAAGTTGGTACAAAAGTAATTGTGGTTTTTGCCTAATAGTTGAGGTATTCTTATTAATCAGGATCACTATTTCTGGAAGTTCTAGCCACTAAGAGGCAAGAGAATGAAATAAGTAAACCACATTATAATTATTTGTGAGAATTATTAAAAATAACAAAAGTTCAATCAGAAGCCACTGCTAGGAATCACATTACATGTCTTTGAGAAAAAGCCCAGGCAATTGCACCCCTGTCTGGGCAGAGCCTTAGCAATCAACTTGCTCACTTAAGGCAAAGGAACATTTACTATTATATTGAACTTTGTCTACACCCAAAAATGGGATTAGAAGAAAGGGAAAGGTTTGTGAACCTCAAGTCTAAGAATAAAAACAAAGGGCTGAAAATGAAAACTCTTATTTTTTAACTGTCTCAAAAGGAAGCCAGACATTACAGACCAAGGACCACTATTATAAAAGCCTTGGATATAAAGTCAAATTTCTCACATTGTAACACTCTATGTTGATGCTTCCTTTCCCTCCTCCTCCTCCTCCTCCTCCTACTGCTACTACTACTACAACACACACACACACACACACACACACACACACACACAGAGTCAGTGCTTCAGGAGCAATGACAACGGGGGCTCTTTGTCATAACCTATTGCCAGGTTTGAGAAACCCCAAGGGATACAGTAGATGGTACAGTGATGGAGGTCATTAAGCTGGATGGGGGGAAACAATTGAAAACATGTACTCAAAGCTCAGTTTGGAGGTCCAGCATAGGAGAATGGCTGGGGGAGGCAGGGACAACAGCTTGACTCATCTCAAAGAATAGTAGAATCAAATATATCCCTCACAGCTTCCAGCGCATGATCTTTATAAGTGTGTCTGAATCTAAGAAGATTGCTTCATAGCAAGACATACTTTCCCCCGTTGCCATGGAAACAGCACCGTTCTCATGTGTCAGGAGCGCATACACACACACACACACACACACACACACACGCATGCACACACACACTGTATGTTAATACATTCTGGTGATCTTTATACTTCTAAAAAGACATGTTCAGAGCCAGAATTTTACTAATTCCTATTATCCACTTGTTATCTATTATCGCTGTTGTTATGATGTTAAAAATACTGACTTTAGGTTTTTCTTCAATATGATCTCTCCTAGAAGTGAAATAATTCATTATTTGCCCCTTCACCTAGCTCCAATTTTTCTCCCACCCCCTAAATGAACATACTGTAGATCTCAATGCCTATAGTTTATTAATTTTTTAGAAACCTATTTCAGATCCTGGTCAATTTCTTTGATGGGTGTAATGATGCATTTTGTGTACTTCATGTTCTTAAATATTCTTAATCTAAAATACTGTTTTCACACTGGTAAAATGGCAATTTCTGGGAAGAATGTTGATGAATCACAAGTTCGTATGAGTGTGGGACTATAGTGGTCTGGTTTAGACTTCATTCTGCATCCACTTTAAAAGAAACTAAAGGAAACTGATATGGAGAAACACATTATTTTGACAAGTGTTTCTTGGGTACCCACTATCTCCATATATGACCCACTTGCCCCTGAGAGCTGATTCCAACTACATGGAGATGCTCACAATCAGTGATGAGATGGCGTGGTACGTGAGAGTCGGGGAACAGCCTTCAAAGCTCACCACAACCAGCTGTGACTTTCACTTCACCTGAATTAGGTCATAGAGTCATAACCTGTAAAATGAGCCACTTGGACTAGACTGTGTCCCTGGTCAGCTTCAAGATGCCACGACTATACTTCCATCTCAGAACCAGGCCCCATGGAGTGTGTGGTTGCTTAGACAGCCTCAGTAAGTCCCGTCTAGGAAGTGACACAGCTATGTCAGTGTGGGGCTCACACCCCACCAGGCTTCCCACTCCTTGCTGCACCAGTGTTCACTCCACACGTAGGCCCTCTGGGTGGGGTGGAGCTTCTTCCCAGTGTCCCTTCCCTTCTCCTTCTGCCCACCTCAGATCTACCCTTTGTCACTTGCCTGCTGAGACCAGTCAACTTGAGGCAATCATTCCTGCCAAGTTAGCCAGTGGCTGCATATATCACACTCAAGGCAACATTCTTATGGTAAAAACTTACTTTCTGCAGATACCAACCTTGGTAAAGTCTCCAATTTATTTCCTACAACAACTTACCTTCTCACGTTTTTTGTTTCAGCCTCAAGGGCAGTTCCTGGAATTCACCAAGCTCTTCACTGCCCTCAGCCTTGGCCTCTAGCCAATGCTGCTGCCACTGCCCAGAAAGCTTCTCCACTCAGCACTCTATTAACTCCTTTCCGCCCTTCAGCAACAGCTTCCAAGTCTCTTCCCCCATTTGAGCCCTCTGCTATTCTCTTTTCCGTCAGAGCTCTTACCAGAAAGTACAAACATCTCCCTCAGTGGATGATAGATTTCATAAAGGCACTGTGCCACTGTACACCTGGTACCTGCCTGGTACACAGCAGGAGCTCAGGTTAATAACTCTTGGCTAAATACATGGATGAACAAATGAATGAAAGCACTGTCTTAACCCAAAGATGAGACAGATGGTGGGAATTGCAGGTCCTGGCACATATCGATGGGGGAAAGATACATTTTTGAGCAGGTGAAACTTGCCTCTCATCTCCACCTGCAGTGCTCACCTGACTCCTGAAGGACGGGCACCAGCAGCAGAAAATATCATCACTCCCAAATGTAGCTTGGCCTATAACTATTTGTCAACAATAAGGCTTTGACTCACTGCAAATCTTTCTTTACATGAATTCAGAGCATTTTGCTTTGCATTTGAGCAAGCATGTTGGTGACAGCAGTCCTTAGAATGTGAAGCACAATGGTTTAAACATTAAATTGAGACAGTAAGGCTGAAACTTGTTCCCATCTCACAATGAACCTTTGGCAGAACAAAGACCAGAATCCAATTTTTGTCAATCAAGTCACTTTTCCCCTCTGGGCCTCAGTTTCCTCCTCTGTAGTTGAACGTACCTCTTCCTCCACTTCACTCCTCCCAAAGTGCTGGGATTACAGGTGTGAGCCACCGCACCTGGCCTTGATGTTTATATCTAAAAAAAAAAAAAAAAAAAAAAGTCACTCACATGTGAACTTTTCTTTAAATAAGTGGCTCTAGATGACACATTTTCTTGGGAATAAAAAAGGCACTAGTAGTGCTATTTTTGTTGTGCCGATTGATGCCAGCAGATTTATAGTTGCCCTACTTGTTCTGTTTGTCTTGCCTGCAGAGTGGATAGGTGGTTGGGTAGATTGCCCTCAACTCTTTGAACAATGGCCCCAGGTTTAAAATACACTTTCTTGTCCTATTTTCACCACTGAATCAATGTTAATTAGAAAAATCCTTTAACCTTTTTATGTCTCAGTTTTTTCACATGTGAAATGGAAAGAGTACCTGGCTCTCTGTATGCCCAGAGAAATCTAGCACAGGGTGGTTAGAATTTGTGACTGCTGCCATGCCAGTCCCATGGAGATGTCTGGCCTCTGGGCAGTATGGAGGCGCAGTCTTGCCAGCAGTTTATGACACCTCTCTTGCTGGGTCCCAGGGAAGGTTGCTAGATGCCCTGACTCCTGGTATTCTATAGCCGGAGAAGACAGATTCGGTGCTACTTCTAGAATAGTGCCTCCACACACGATCAAGTCCAATCTGGTCTGATCTGTAGCCAATGAGAAAAATAAAAATAATGTGGTGCACATGTTTGTGTGTCTGTGTGTGAGTGTGTGAGTGTGTGAATGTTCACACTGTCAATTGTTCTTTCTTCTGAGATAATGTGCTTCCCATTTTTTGGTGTGGAATTGGTTTTTTTTTTAATGTCCATAACACATACTTGTCATAAAATTTCAAAGTCTGCTTTAAAACACTGAGCTGAAGGACAACCCTGTTATTGTTTCCTAGATCTTCTGTGACCTGGTTTTGACAGTCAATGATTAACTTACTTTGGCTAGAAGAGATAATGGTAAGTGTTGGAAGTTTACTCAGCTTCTTAACTAGAAGTGCACTAACATTTACTAAGGGTACACTGCATGCTAGGAACTGTGTTTGGTGCTTCCATGTACATTATTTTATTCAATCCCCTTAGGAAATCCATGAGGTTGGAAGTGTTATAGCCATTTAAAATAAGGGAAATCTGAAGCTCAAAGAAGACAAACCACTTGGTCAAGGTCCTCAGTTGTTAACCATCAAATTCTGAATTTGAACTCAGTTTGTCTGAGCCCAAAGTCCATAGTTTTTAACCTCACTAGCCTAATTCCCAAAATAAAACCTCAAAACTCATATTTCAATCTGGAATATACTTGTATCAACTGAAGGCCATTTGGAGACTGGCATTTTAATTCTGAGACCTACAGAGAAAACATTAAAAGACTTTGGATACAGGGACTTACCGTAAATAGATATGGGTATCTATACTTACCGTAAATAGATATGGTTGAACAGGACTCTTTCATCCATGACGCCTTCCTATCTGCTGAGTCTGTGAGAGTCTGAAGAGGAGCCAAAGCCAGGGACACAGTGAGACCAAGTGCCTGAGTCACACTGTGACCTTGAGTGCATTCCAGAGATCAGCCTGAAACATCCTCGATTATCTCTTCTGTGATATCATCTATCCTTGATTTTCTATCATAGGAATAATCAATGTTGACTGGACTGAATGACACAGAAGCAAAGGAATCGTTTGTCCTCCAGGACTGTAACCAGCAATCAGCCCTGTATTCAGTGATATTTGTGCCAATATTTACTTCTTTATCTCATATCTGTTTTGTCTGTGATTAAATTCCACTATGAAGGTGACTAAGAAAGCTAACGTTTTGAATTTTCAAGATTTCATTGTTAAGAAATCTGTTCAAGGAAAGGCCAAGTCTTTGGGCAGAATGACCAAATGCTCCAAAGCCTCAAGTTTGCAAAGCTTATTTTAAAAAGTAGAGTATTGGTCTTTTTAGTTAAAGATTCCCATTCTGTAGGTCTCATGGGGGTGTCCTGGAATCAAACCTGGGGATTGAAAGTAGGCAGAAGATCCGGGAACACACATTGGGAACAGTTCTAAGATACCCACATTTCATTCAAGAGGCATATATAATCATCACTGGCTGGCTGGACACTTTTCCTTTATTGTTTTTCTTTACAACTGACAGGGATTAAGAATAGACCTTGTTGACCCTACATGCTGAGAACAAATTGCACAAGCCTCCAAATAATCACTTTTTGGAGGGTATGTTTTAGTATAAAAAAATGGACCAAATTGAAGAAGCCTTAGTTGTAGAGTCCAGAGGGTTGAAGTCAGAGAGAGGTGAGAACCAAGGTGTCCTCATGGGCGAAGAGAGGACACCTTGACCCATGCCTTTCTTAAGGACAAAGCATGTGCTGGGCACTGTCAGTGTGAAGTCCATAAATCCACAGGAAGCAGTTGCACTGACTCAAAAGTCCTTTAGCATTTACAGACAGTTCTGTTTTTATCGAGTATACAAGTCAGCATATCTTCCGAATGCTGCCTGCAAATGCCAACTCTCTGGCTGGCTGCCATGCTTCTCCAAGGTAACGCGCTCTGTGTGCATGGCTATCTTCATGGCTGTTTATAGGCAGAGAACAATTCTCGTTGATCCACACCTGGGCTGAACCAGTTGTTCGGTATACAGGCATACCTTGTTTTATTGCATTTCGCTTTATTGCACATCCTAGATACTGTCTACTGCTTTTTTTTTTTTTAAACAAATTGAAGGTTTGTGGCAACCTGGCATCGGGCATGTCTATTGGTGCCATTTTTCCAACAGCATGTGTTCATTTTGGTAATTCTTACAATAATTCAAACTTTTTTATTATTATATTTGTTATGGTGAACTATGATCAGTGATTTTTTCTTTTTCTTTCTTTCTTTTTTTTTTTTTTTTTTTTTTTTACGGAATTTTGCTCTTTTTGCCCAGGCTGGAGTGCAATGGCGTGATCTCAGCTTGCTGCAACCTCTGCCTCCTGGGCTCAAGCGATTCTCCTGCCTCAGCCTCCCAAGTTGCTGAGATTACAGGCATGCGCCACCACGCCCAGCTAGTTTTGTATTTTTAGTAGAGACGGGGTTTCTCCATGTTGGTCAGGCTGATCTCAAACTCCCGACCTCCAGTGATCCACCCACCTCAGCCTCCCAAAGTGCTGGGATTACAGGCATGAGCCACTGCGCTCGGCCAATTAGTGATTTTTGATGTTACTTTTTTATTGTTTTGGGGAGTCATATAAGATGGAGAACTAATAAATGTATGTGTTCTAACTGCTCCCCTGACTGGCTGTTCCCCTATCTCTCCCTTACCTTGGCCCTCCCTACTTCCTGAGACACAACAATATTGAAATTAGGACAATTAATAATCGTACAATGGCCTTCAAATATTCAAGTGAAGAAAGAGGAGCACATCTAATTTTCATTTTTCTTTTTCTTTTTCTTTTTTTGAGATGGAGTCTTGTTCTGAGGCCCAGGCTGTATGTAGTGCAGTGGTGCAATCTCGGCTCACTGCAACCTCCACCTCTCAGGTTCAAGCAATTCTCCTGTCTCAGCCTCCCAAGTAGCTGGGACTATAGGCATGTGCCACCACACCCAGCTAATTTTTGTATTTTTAGTAGAGACAGGGTTTCACCATGTTGGCCAGGCTGGTCTCAAACTCCTGACCTCAAGTGATCCACCCACCTTGGCCTCCCCAAATGTTGGGATTACAGGTATAAGCCACCATGCCCCACCACATCTCTCACTATCAATCAAAAGGGAGAAATTATTAAGCTTAGTGGGAGGCACGTGGGAGGCCAAGATGGGCTGAAAGCAAGGCCTCTTGCACAAAACAGTTGGCCAAGTCGTGAATGCAAAGAAAAAGTTCTTGAAGGAAATTAAAAGTGCTACTCCAGTGAACACATGAATGATAAGAAAGCAAAAGAGTCTTATTGTTGATATAGAGAAAGTTTGAGTGATCTGGATAGAAAATCAAGCCAGTTGCAATATTCCCCTAAGCCAATGCCTTGTGCAGAGTCAGGCCCTATCTCTCTTCAATTCTTTGAAGAGAGAGAGAAGTGAGAAAGTTGCAGAAGAAAAGGTGGAAGCTAGCAGAGGTTGGTTCATGAGGTTTAAGGAAAGAAGTTGCCTCCATGACATAGAAATGCAAGGTAAAGTAGCAAATGCTGATGTAGAAATTGCAGCAAGTTATCCAGAAGACCTAGCCCAAGATAACTGATGAAGGTGGCTACACTAAACAACAGATTGTCAGTGTAGATAAAACAGCCTTCTATTGAAAGAAGATGCCATCTAGAACTTTTATAGCTAGAAAAGAGAACTCTAGCTCTGGCTTCAAGTCAGCATTCAAAGGACAGGCTGACTCTTTTGTTATGGGTTAATGCAGCTGGTGACTTTAAATTAAAGCCAGTGTTCACTCACTATTACAAAAATCCCAAGACCCTTAAGAATTATCCTAAATCTACTCTGTCTGTGCTCTAGAAATGGAATGACACAGTCTGGATGATAGCACATCTGTTTACAGCATGGATTAGTGAATAGTTTATGCCCCCTGTTGAGACTTATAGCTCAGAAAAAAAAAAGATTCCTTGCAAAACATGACCGCTCATTGGTGATGTACCTAGTCACCCAAAAGCTCTGATGGAGATGTGCAGAGAGATTAATATTATTTTCCTGCCTGCTCACACAACATCCATTCTGCAATCTATGGATCAAGGAGTAATTTTGGTTTTTAAATATTATTATATAAGAAATACATTTTATACAATTATAGCTACCATAGGTAGTGATTCCTTTGATGGATTTGGATAAATTGAAAATCTTCTAGAAAGGATTCACCATTCTAGATGCCATTAAGAACATTTTTGATTCATGGGAGGAGGCCAAAATATCAACATCAAGAGGGGTTTGGAAGAAGTTGATTCCAACCCTCATGGATGACTTTGAGGAGTTCAAGACTTTAGTGGAAGAAGTCACCTCGGATATAGTGGAAATAGCAAAATAACTAGAATTATAAGTGGAGTCTGGAGATGTGACTGGATTGCTGCAGTCTCATGACCAAACTTAAATGAATGAGGAGTTGCTTCTTATAGATGAGCAAAGAAAGTGGTTTCTTGAGATGGAATCTACTCCTGGTGAACATGCTGTAAACATTGTTGGAATTACAACAAAAAATTTAGAATGCTACGTCAACTTAGTTGATAAAGCAGTGGCAGGGTTGGAGAGGATTGACTCCCAATTTTGAAAGAAGTTCTAATGTGGGTAAGCAAAATGCTATCAAATAGCATTGCATGCTACAGAGAAATATTTTGTGAAAGAGTTCATCAATAAGTCCATTATTGTCTTATTTTAAGAAATTGCCACAGTCACCTCAACCTTCAGCACCACCACTCTGATCAGTCAACAGCCGTCAAAAGAGGCAAGACCTTCCACCAGCAAAAAGATTAAGATGCGCTGAAGGCTCAGATTGTTAGCATTTTTAGCAATAGAGTACTTTTAAACTTTTAAACTAAAGCATATCTATTTTAGACATAATGCTATTGCACACTTAAAAGACTACAGTATAGTGTAAACATAATTTTTATATGCACTGGAAAACCAAAAAAAGTGTGTGACCTGCTTTATTATAATATTCACTTTGTTGTGATGGTCTGGAATCAAACCTGCAGTGTCTCTGAGGTATGCCTGTACTTAATGTCATCCCTAACTGTGACAGTGCCTCTTGGGCAAGTTTATCTTTGAGGTTATTTTGGACCATGGAAGGTCACAAAGAGTGAAGTGTATAAAGGATTCCCTGAGAAAAGAGGGCTGGAACTTGAGGCAAGGTGGCAGGAGGAAGAGGAGAGAATACAGCTAAAAATACTTAGTACGGTGTCCCTAACTAATTGGTGAAACTAGGCCAAGGTTGGCAAAACTTTTGTAGGAGAGTTAAGTCTGAAGGATGGGTTAGTGGCTCCCTGGAGTCCTGATCTGGAAGAATTTCTGCAGTCACAGACAGCCTCAGCAGTGATACCTGCAATGACTGATTACTGATGTCTGCCAGGGGCCCAGGAAGGGTGTGTGTGGCATATTTGTCAGCCACGGTCTGGTGGACATGTGGCTACATTTTGAACTTTTTGGCCTTTTGCTGATCTTTATTTTCAGAAACACACATCAGTATTTCTTTTCTCATGCATATTCATGGATATCTACTCGCTGCTCAAATAAGAGATTTATAGTAGTTTAGGCAGAATCTCTCCGAGGTGTCTGAGCTAATGACCAGTAAACACCACTCACCATATGTCTCTAGAAACTATGAGCAGGGAAGTCTCTACAAGTTGGTCATCCCTGTGTAGTCACTTTTTCTCTTTGCAACAGATATCCAATACATAGGTTCTCCCATGCCTTGGAAACAACTGTCACCCTCAAATCCTCTGGAGTGGATCATGACTGTGGCACGATCTGTGACATTCATTCTGGGCTTCTCACAGAAGACATGACAGAGTGATATGAACTGTGACTGTGCCGTCACCAGCACTTTTAGGTATAACTGAGCTCTCTGGAAATATCTGCACTACTTGAGGGAGTTGGTGTCCCCAGCTGTGTCCTGCTGCATGATGTCAAATGCTAGAGGCAGACCATTTGCCTCGCTCCCTTATTGCTACACTGCCTGGCTCTTCGCTATTTTTATAAAAAATCAAGTTTTCCTTAAATATCAAAGAATTTTGGCCAGGCATGGTGGCTCACACCCATAATCCCAGCACTTTGGGAGACTGAGGCGGGTGGATCACTTGAGGTCAGGAGTTTGAGACCAGCCTGGCCAACATGGTGAAAGCCCGTCTCTACTAAAAATACAAAAATTAGCTGGGCACACGCCTGTACTCCCAGCTACTTGGGAGTCTGAGGCAAGAGAATCGCTTGAACACGGGAGGCACAGGTTGCAGTGAGCCAAGATTGTGCCACTGCACTCCAGCCTGAGTGACAGAGCAAGACTCCATCTCAAAAAAAAAAAAAAAAGGAATTTTATCTTCAGGGAGCCCCTGTTTTAGTCTGCTTGGCCTGCTATACCAAAATACCGTAGACTAGGTGGATAAAACAACAGAAATGTGTATCTTTATAGTTCCGGAGGCTGAGAAGTCTGAGATCAAGATGCTGACTGATTCAGTTCCTGGTGAGGGCCAACATCACAGCCTCTAGACATAGACAGCTGCCTTCTAGCTGTGTCCTCACTTGGTGGGAAGACAGCAAGCTGAAGTCTCAAGAACACTGATCCCGTCATGGGGGCCTCCCTCAAGACCTCAGCTAAACCTAATAATCTTCCAGAGGCCCACCTCCCAACACCATCACATTGGGGGTGAGGGCTTCCACCTAGAAATGTGAGGGGGTCACAAACACTTAGTCTGTAACACCCTCCTTTCTGCAAGGTGTGTTTTCATTAGAAAACATCAATCCTTAATAATATAGCCAAGTTTTTTTTAACACTAAAGAGTTTGGCTGGGTGCCGTGGCTCACGCCTGTAATCCCAGCACTTTGGGAGGCCAAGGTGGACGGATCACAAGGTCAGGAGATCGAGACCATCCTGGCTAACATGGTGAAACCATGTCTCCACTAAAAATACAAAAAATTAGCCAGGCATGGTGGTGGGCGCCTGTAGTCCCAGCTACTTGGGAGGCTGAGGCAGGAGAATGGCGTAAACTTGGGAGGTGGAGGTTGCAGTGAGCCAAGATCACACCATTGCACTCCAGCCTGGGTGACAGAGCAAGACTCCACCTAAAAAAAAGAGTTTGATCTGACGTTTTGTGCTTTGGGTTTTAGCGGGGTTGGTGTGCTTGTGCTACTGGGTTGAGAGAATAGAGAGCTTTAAGAATTATTAACATTTAGCAAAATAATGATGTTTTCAGTTTTAAAAAGAATAATAAGTGGTTCGATTCCTATTGCTAATTGTAGAAAACATCATGGTAGAACTGCGTGGGGAAATACAGAGGAAACTGCAGTGGGTTGGGGAGGAGGACCGTTTTGAACTGCTTTTTGTTAAAGTGAACTGACAATTCTGCTTGTTGAGTTGTTAATACAATGTTGAAATTCAGGTGCTGTATCTGATTTCAATTCCTGACTCCTCCACTTAGTAGCACCGTGACTCTGGGCAAGTTACTGAATCTCTCTAAGTCTCAGCTTTGTCATTTCTAAAATGAAAGTAATAATAGTTCCTACTCCATGAGACTCAATGAGAAGATTCAATGAGGAGCTGGGAGTGGTGGCGCTCGCCTGTAATCCCAGCACTTTGGGAGGCTGAGGCAGGAGGATCGCTGGAGCCCAGGAGGTGGATGCTACAGTGAGCCATGTTCACGTCACTGCACTCCAGCCTGGGTGATAGAGGACCCTGCCTCAGAAAAAAAAAGAAAAAAAGATTCAATGAGAATGTATGCAAAGTAATTCAGGATTGTGTCTGGAACATGGTAAATGCTCATTAGATGTTAGCTATTATTATTATTATTATTATTATTATTAGCAGCAGCAGCATGGTGGGAAAGATACAGCACTAGGAAGGCAGAGTCCTTTCCCCAGTTACTGAGGTACGTTGACAACAACAATAATAATAACAACAATAGTAGCAACACTTTTATTACTAAGCTCTTAACATGAATTTACAACTGCCCTGTGAGGTAAGTATTATTACTATTATAATCATCCCTTACTTATAACTGAGGAAATTGAGTCACAGAAAGATTAAATAACTTGCCCAAAGTAACAAGGCCAATGACCAGCAAGGCCAGGGCTTGAATCCAGACAGCCTGTTCCAGAGCTGACATGTTGAATTACCATGATATGATGCTTTTTTTGGTCTATACAGTTAGGGCCATGGCTGGAGGCAATGTGTAGACCCAGTAATCTGCTGGGATCCCTCCACGTCTTGGATCCTTGGGAATGTCCCTGAGTTTGGATCTACTGTTATGCTCTATATCAGACAATGAAAAACACAGTTCTAAATCCTTATCTTGGGAAACTCTTATAACATTTGGCTTAGTGAAGTCAAATGGTACAAAATTCCAAAGTAAAAGGCACATGGTATAAAGTCTTTACTTAGTTCATCATCCAGCCATCTAGTTCCCTTGCCCGGAGATAGCAAATGTTAGCTAATGGATCAACTTTGAGCAAATTGTTAACCCAAACCTTACCTCTTTATCATCCAAGACAAACACTGCTTCCATGCCCCACCTCCCGTCTCTGCTCTGACTTCCTGGCTGGAGACAGAATTCCCAATAAAGGAGAGAAACAGAAGTAGTTTCTCTCCAGTGCCAGCCTCACCTTCCCTTCCCCTCTCTTTATGTCTCCCCTCCCCTACCACTCCTGGGTCTTTCTTTCCCAACTCAAACTATCACCATGTTACACTACACTAAAGGTATCCTCAGGAGAAGGTTGGGGACATCTGCTTTAACTTCCACAACTCCTTTGCTACAAGGACTATCATTCTGGGTTTATCACCAATTAACATACCACTCACGCTGTGAAGTATAAGGGCTGGTGTGGCTGGACCACCAAAGAAGATTCATTCGCTGTAATATTCCTAAACACAGAAAGAAAAAAAAAAATAGGATTTTCTTTCTCTAAGTATTTTAGTACTAAACCTTGTAGCTACATATGTATAGGAACAGGGAAATATCAGGACATGCTATTGATATCATTTGTAAAACCCCAAAATAATAGCAACAACAAACTAAGCATGAACACATTGACTAGCAGATTAAACTGTTAACAGTGAATATGTTACCTACCAACTATTTTAACTTTTAATAAGAAGCATGAATTTCATTTATATATATATTATATATATACATATATAATAATCATATATAATATATATATATGATTTTCAGATCTCAGATCTTTTCTCCCCTTTTTATTGTGGTAAAATAACATATGCTTTACCATTTTAACTATTTTTAGTTAGTTGTTTGTTTTTAATAGAGATGGGGTCTCACTATGTTGTCCAGGCTGGTCTCAACCTCCTGGACCCAAGCAATCCTCCCGCCTTGGCCTCCCAAAGTGTTGAGATTATAGGCATGAGCCACTGCACCCAGCCTCAACTATTTTTAAGTCTACGATTCAGTGACATTAAGTATATTCACAATGTTGTGCAATAGTCACCACTATCCATTTCCAGAAATTTTCATCATCCCAAATAGAACTCTGTACCCATGAAATAATAACTCCCCATTCCTCCCTCCCCAAGTGCCTTACAACCTTGATTCTACTTTCTGTCTCTATGGATTTGTCTGTTCTACAAGCAGCATCATGTAATATTTGCTCTTCAGTGTCTGGTTTATTTCACCAAGCACAGTGTCTTCAATGTTCACCAATGTTGTGATATATATTAAAATCACATACATCCTTTTGTATGCAATAGAATTTTTGTTCCTTTTAAAGGCTGAATGATATCCAATTTTATGTATATACTACATTTTAAAAATCCATTCATTTGTTGGTTGGATTGTTACCACCCTTTAGCTATTGAGAATAGTGTTGCTATGAAATGGGTGTAGGAGTATCTGTTTGAATCCCTGCTTTCAATTCTTTTGGGCATACACCCAGAAGAGCAATTGCTAGATTCTATGCTTTATCTATGTTTAACTTTTTGAGGAAACACCATACTGTTTTCCATAGCAGCTGCACCATTTTACATTCCCACCAGCAATGGACCAGGGTCCTAATTTCTACTCATCATCATCAATCCTTTTTTTAAAACAATAGTTATCCTAATGGGTGTGAATCTCATTTTTTATCCCTCACCCCCCTTTTCCCCTGAGTCCCCAAAGTCCATTGTATCATTCTTTTGCCTGTGCATCATCATAGCTTAGCTCCCACTTATGAGTGAGAACATACGATATTTGGTTTTCCATTCTTGAGTAACTTCACTTAGAATAATGTTCTCCAGGCCAGGTACGGTGGCTCAGGCCTGTAATCCCAGCACTTTGGGAGGTTGAGGTGGGCGGATCAAGAGGTCAGGAGATCAAGACCATCCTGGCCAACATGGTGAAACCCCATCTCTACTAAAATGCAAAAATTTAGCCAGGTGTGGTGGCGTGTGCTTGTAATCCCAGCTACTTGGAAGGCTGAGGCAGGGGAATCACTTGAACCCGGGAGACAGAGGTTGCAGCGAGCTGAGATCGCACCACTGCACTCCAGCCTGGTCACAGAGCAAGACTCTGTCTAAAAAATAAATAAATAAAAAATAAAGATCTCCAATTCCATCCAGGATCCAGTTTGTTGCAAATGCCATTGTTTAATTCCTTTTTATGGCTGAGTAGTATTCCATGGTGTGCGTATGTGTATATGTGTATATATATGTGTGTGTGTGTGTATCACATTTTCTTTATTCGCTTGTCGATTGATGGGCATTTGGGCTGGTTCCATATTTTTGCAATTGTGAATTGTGCTGCTATAAACATGTGTGTGCAAGTATCTTTTTTATATAATGACTTCTTTTCCACTGGGTAGATAGCCAGTAGTAGGATTGCTGGATCAAATGGTAGATCTATTTTTAGTTTTTAAAGGAAACTCCACACTGTTTTCCATAGTGGTTGTACTAGTTTACGTTCCCACCAACAATGTTAAAGTGTTCCCTTGTTAGCACATCCATGCCAACATCTATTATTTTTTTATTTTTATTTTTATTTTTATTATGGCCATGTGAGTTTCTTTTTTTTTTTCTGAGACAGAGTCTCACTCTGTCACCAGGCTGGAGTGTAATGGCACGATCTCGGCTCACTGCAATCTCCGCCTCCCAGGTTCAAGTGATTCCCCTGCCTCAGGCTGCGGAGTAGCTGGGATTACAGGCACACACCACCACGCCTGGCTAATTTTTTACATTTTAGTAGAGATGGGGTTTCACCATGTTGCCCAGAATGGTCTCAATCTCTGATCTCGTGATCCGCCTGCTTTGGCCTCCCAAAGTGTTGGGATTATAGGCATGACTCACCGTGCCTGGCCTCATATTTTTTGTAAAAGGTGTGATGGTTAATTGTGCCACCTTGACTGAGCCATGGGGTGGCTAGCTGTTTGGTCAAACACTATTGTAGGTATACATGAGGGAACATCTTAAGTCCTGGGCTTCTACAGAGACAGTTTCTATTAATTGTTTTTTTCCTGTATATTGCCCATACTCCTGTTTCTTTGAATGTCTTGTAATTTTTTGTTGAAAATTGCACATTTAAAATGCTATAATGTGGCAACTGCGGAAATTAGATTCTCACCCTTCCCCAGGGCTTGTCATAGTTGCTGTCAGTTATTGCTTGTTTAGTGACTTTTCTGACATAGTCTGTAAAGTCTGTATTCTTTGTCATATTTGGTTGGTGAAGTCTCTGTATAGTTAGTTTAGTGGTCAGGTAGCGATTGGATACAGATTTCCTTAAATACCAGGGACCAGTGAGTTTCCCAGTTTTTGCAAAGGGGCTCTGTGAGTAAATTGGGGCTAGCTTTCGACACTCAGCCAGGGCCTTGACAATTCTGTTTGAGCCTTCACTGCCTGCCTGCACACAGCTTCAAGGATATGTTGCACAGAGGTGAGAACTTAGGGCCTTCTCAGGTCTTTCCTAAGCATCCACACAACCCTGGGCTCGTGCACAGCCCTCTGCAGGCATATGGCCTTCTAGCTTCTTAGGAATATGTCGAGTTCCTACAGACATCTCATTCCCTGGTTTTTCCTTGAAAGCTTTTTGGTTAGCCTATTGTTTGTCAGCTAGTATCCACTACTTCAAGCACCTTGAAATTAAATAGTTGCCTCCAAATGTTCTCAATAAATGTCCCCAGGAAGAAGGGTTTTTGCAGCAGGTGATCTTCAGGTCAAGTCAAATAAAGACTGGATTGCAATCAATGTCTTCCTGGGAACTCCCGAGAGGGCAAATCCTGACAGATGTGTGGGAATGAGGTTTTGAAGGAACTCTATCTGACACTACCGTGCGTCCTCCAGTGGCTGCCAGGCTATTGGCTTTTACTGTAATTGTGGACTGTTGATTTTCAAGGCTACCACAGAGCTGGAGGAGATGGGTGATGGGAACAGGGCAAGTTAAGCTTGCTGCTCGTACTGAGATTCAACCATTTTTCTGGAATAAACACTCCCTGGATTGCTGCAAGCCTTGGGTTAATTTACAGAGTTCTGAAAAAGTTGATTCTCACTATTTTTGCTGGTTTTCTCACTGCTTTCCTGGAGGAGAGAAGTTTTGGAGATACTTACATTTTTGCCAACAATATCCTAATGAAGTGTTAATGGAGAAAGAGAGTGAGTTGTGTGAAAAAGCAGTGCTGGAGTTACTGTCAGAGGTGGAGTCATTTCAAGTGATGACAGGGCCCAGGGTAAGGCCAGGGGAAAGGACACCTGAAATGGAGTGCAAGCGAAGGTCACTGCTGCGGGAAGGGGCAGGCAATGGATGTTCAGGCCAGACTGATGGGAGGGTGTCCACATGGAGGCTGAAATCCTCCAGGACCAGGACACTACTTGATGGGAGGAGACTGAACCAGGTGCGTAAGTCCTCCCTGACTGCAGGAGTGACCTGAGATTGATGGATGGTGGCAGTGTCAGTGCTGGGAAATGAAAGTTGTCACATGCATAGCCAGTATGGAAAACAGTGGCAGAGATATTCTGAAGACTGAAGAGGAACAATAAATTTCAAAAGATAATTATGATATGTAACTAGATATCTTACACCAAGAAGGGAGAATTTTTGTCAATTTAACTAAAGTGGTCTACCAGTAGGGAGGATTGTTGTCAATTTAATTAATATGGCCTACCAGTAGAAAAATTTCTTAGTGCCAACAAACTGTTTTCACTCATCTCTCCATAAATCAGGAGGTGAAGGCAAGAACTGCAGCCCTTGATAGATGCATCTTCTTGTGGTTCACCCTCTGTCTTCATTCTTGTTCATCTTTTTTTTCTTTTGAGACAGGGTCTTGTTCTGTTGCCCAAGCTGGAGTGCAGTGGCATGATCTCGGCTCACTGCAGCCTTGATCTCCACAGCTCAAGTGATCCTCCCACCTCAGCCTCCTGAGTAGGTAGGACTACAGGTGCTTACCACCATGCCTGACTAATTTTTTTTTTTTTACATTTTGTAGAGACAGGGTCTCACTGCATTGCCAGACTGGTCTCGAACTCTGGGCTCAAGTGATCCTCCCATCCTGGCCTTCCAAAATGCTGAGATTACAGGTGTGAGCCACCACACCCAGTCTCTCTTCATTCTTTAAGGGAGTCTCCTTTCTCTGAGCTTATATTACCTGTTTTATCTCTGAGTTTACATCACGTTAGGGACCACAAGTCCCTGTTGCTGGAGATGACCCGCCATAAGGATCAAATGGGTGACCTGCATTTAGGCCAAGGTTAGTGAAGGACTAGAGAATCCCAAAGAGCCACACACTGCGTTTATTTTTGGAAAGCCATGTTTTCTGCAGGCTCCGAGGGTACTGATTTAGTCATCTTTGGTCTTACACACAGAATCATAAGTATTCATTATGTAAAATTCTTTTAATCAATCTTTTCACAATGTATAATAGCTGTGATCATAAAATTCTAAGCTATAGCAGCCTACAACAGTAATGTGTAAAAAGCACTATACACTGAAATGTCCTAACTGGGCCGTCGCCAAGTTATGTCTGAATACAAACCAAGACATCAAGATTTGGGGCTGGAAAACACACTCTCAATGTAATTGCTTAAAGCCACCATCACTTGGATTCAACTCTCATGACTGTGAAAAGCACTTGCAGTTCAGCTCTCAAGACTATGAAAGCAGAACCCAGGGGACCCAGGGTGGATTCAGCTGCCTTTTCTCTAATTTTCCAACCACATGTTCACACAAGACCTAGCGATAAACAGCATGAGGAAAATCAAGCAGGGAAACTTTGCCTCCCCATCAAATTGCTGTAACTCCCTCTCCTGCCTGTCGCTATTAACCTCTGGAAAGAGAGGCCTGTAATTGCCATCTAGTACTCATTCCCATGCAGTCTGCAACATGCAGTGGCCTGGCTTCCATCTCCACCACTCAAAAAAGATCAACACTGATGGATGCTGTGCTCAAGAATGATGCCAATCTTCATCATTCCCTACCTGTTTGCTACTTTTGACAGCGTCGAATGACTGACCTTCATCCCCAAAACTTTCCCCTTCTTTCACCCTCTTGGATACCTCTCTCTATTTTTCCTCCTACAACTCTGACTCCACCTCTTCCTTCCCTGGCTCCTCTTCCTCCAGCAGCTCCTTGCCATTTCCTCTAAGTCCATCCTAGGTTTCATACTGTCTCCCTCTGTACCATCTATCCCTCAGTAATTTGAGCAACTTCCACCTAACGACCTAATCTACATGTTCAATCCACACCTGTGAGCTCTACGCCTCCTGTTCCAATTGCCTACTGGATGCTGACATAGATAGTTAGCAAATATCTCCAGTTCAACATGCCTCAAATTATACAAACTGTTTCCCTAAAAGCTGTTTCTCTTGTCTTCCCAGCCACATGGCACCCAGGCTGGAAGCGCGGAGTCATCATTAGCTATTCTCCCTCTCTCTCTGTCTCCACGTTCAGTCTATTTCTTACAAAACCATTCCTCTATCTCTCTCCTCTTCATTCCCACTGCCTTCCTAGCTGTCTCCTTGACTGCAGGAGCTTCCTCTTTTTTCCAGTCCACATTGCTGCCAGAATTCCCTCTACAATAAACAAATTTGATGAGTGTTAGTCCTTAGAGGTTTCCCAAAGCTAGGGTGATTGTATGCCTCTGTTGGCCTAGAACAGTGCTGTTTTCTGCTGACTGTTCAGTTATTCTATCTGGGTAGCATGCCCATTAACTCTCAAAAGTGGCCCATTTGGATGATGAATTATGTGATCATCCTATCACAGAGCAACAGGTTAAAATCCAAACTCTTTAACCTGGTGTACAATCTGTCCCCAAGATAACTTTCTATTGCCATCTTTCTTCCATCCTGTTTAACTGCCATTCCCCAAACACGCCAGGCTGTTTCCCAGCTCACTGTCATTGTCCATGCTGTTCTCTCTTCCTAAACACCGTTCCCGCATTTGCCACTTCTCAACTCCTCCTTAACCTTCACCGCCCAGCCAAGGTAGCACCTCATATGTGAAACAGCATATCCTGTCTGCCCCATTCCCATCTGTCAAGAGCCTCCCCTCCGTCCCCTGCTCCCCAATGATCCTGTAGCGATTTGTTCAACTCTCTTGTCACGTATTCTACTTTGAATCTGGTACAACACCTGGCACATTGCAGGTCCTCAAAATATTCTGAAGGAGAGGCTTTCAAGAAGCATGAAGCCAGGAGGGTTTTTTTTCCCCCGGTTGTCTCTGATTAGAATTAAAAGCTTTTATTTTCCATATGGGACTTGCTTGAGAAAATCCAACATGTCAGAGCCAAGTCTATTTCTTCATCTGTAGAGTAATAAGGAGAATAATTGCTGCTGCCAAAAGCTACCCATGTGAACTCAATAAGATAATAAAAACAAGCCCTGCTGTTGAAGTAGAATGTATTGAAATAGAGAGTGAGATGAGCCTCCCATCCTCCGTCATCTATCCCTACAATCTGCAGCCTGTGTGGTGTGGGGGCAGGAGAAGATTCCGAGAACTGGCAGATGGTTAGATAGAAAATGTACCTATCGGAGGGAACAATGATTTATCCCAATACAAATGAAACTAATTTGAGAAATAACCACTTACTGAGCATGCACATGGATCAAATATTGTGCTAAGAATTTTACGTGTAGCTTATCTTTCCAATTTTGTAAGGAGATTGATGGATATTATGATTCCCCATTTTACAGTGGAGGAGACTGGAGCTCAGAGAGGTTAAGCAACTTGTTGATATAGTTTGGCTCTGTGTTTCCACCCAAATCTCATGTTGAACTGTGATCCCCAATGTTGGGGGAGAGACCTGGTGGGAGGTGATTGGATCATGGGGGTGGATTTCCCCCTTGCTTTTCTCGTGATAGCGAGTGAGTTCTCACAAGATCTGGTTGTTTGAAAGCGTGTAGCACCTACCCCTTTGCTCTCTCTTCCTCCTGCTCCTACGACGTAACACATGCCGGCTTCCACTTCACCTTCTGCCATGATTGTAAGTTTCCTGAGGCCTTCCCGGCCATGCCTCCTGTACAGCCCGCAGAGCTGTGAGTCAATTAACCCTCCTTTTTATAAATTACTCAGTCTCAGGTAGCTCTTTACAGCAGTGTGAGAACGGACTAATACACTTACCAACAGCACAAAGCTAGTAAGTGGTGGAATTGGGATATGTAATAATAATGCTAGTAACTCACATGTGCATACCAGGGTGTCTGTGGTGTGCTGCTCAGTTCTCACACCCACCCTATATATTATGTTATATCTCCATCATCAGATGGAGGCAATGTTAAATAACTAGCCCAAGGTCACATCACTAGGAAGAAAGGGTGCCAGGCAATTTACTCCAGTAATCTTTTTTTTTTTTTTTGAGGCGGAGTCTCGCTCTGTTGCCCAGGCTGGAGCACAGTGGCCGGATCTCAGCTCACTGCAAGCTCTGCCTCCCGGGTTCACGCCATTCTCCTGCCTCAGCCTCCGGAGTAGCTGGGACTACAGGCGCCTGCCACCTCGTCCGGCTAGTTTTTTAATATTTTTTAGTAGAGACGGGGTTTCATCGTGTTAGCCAGGATGGTCTCGATCTCCTGACCTCGTGATCCGCTCATCTCGGCCTCCCAAAGTGCTGGGATTATAGGCTTGAGCCACCGCGCCCGGCCTACTCCAGTAATCTTATGCCTGGTCACTACCCTCGCTTTCCTCCAGGTCTGTCTGACTTTGCTATCTCAGCTCTTTTTATGTTGCCAGAGAATCCATCAGATGGCTCTTCCCTCCTTTCTCAAGATGTGGCCAGCAGACTGTCAGCATCAACATCGCCTGGAAGCACATTAGAAAGAATCTTGTGCCCCTACTCCAGGCCTAGGGAGGCAGTATCTGCATTTCTACAAGATCCCAAGGACCTGGTCTAAATCAGTCATTTTCAATCTCATCTGCGTATTAGACTTCCGTTGGGGAGCTTTAAAGAATCTGATGCTGGCTGGGCACGGTAGTTCATGCGTGTAATCCCAGCACTTTAGGAGGCCAAGGCCAGGGAATCACTTGAGACCAGGAGTTTCAGACCAGCCTGGGCAACATGGCAAAACCTTGTCTCTACTAAAAATACAAAAATTAGCTGGGCGTGGTGGCACACACCTGAAGTCCCAGCTACTCGGGAGGCTGAGGCAGGAGAATCGCTTGAACCCGGGAGGCAGAGGTTGCAGTGCATTGAGATTGTACCACTGCACCCCAGTCTGGGGGACAGAGTGAGACTCCTTCCCCCGTCCCCTGCCAAAACAAAAGAATGTGATGCCTGGACACCACTGACAGTGCTTCTGCTTTAATTGTTCAGGTACGGTTTGGGTATTGGGCTTTTTAAAAGCTTCCCAGGGGATTCTGATGCGAAGTCAGGTTGTGAACCACTCCCTTAAGCAAATACACTGTTGTTTGCCTCCTTCCTTCATTCATTCAAGTGCACCCTGGCACAATTTGCTGGGGAGATGGACGATTACAATATAGTATCATAAGCAGTAGGTCAGCACCATCCCAAAGGCCAGGGGTGCCCAGAGGAAGGCCTGATGCCAAGTCAGATTGCCTGGAGATACCAGATGAGACCTCAGGCTCAAGGACAAAGAGGAGCTCTTGGATTTGTTGAGTGCTGTGTTGAGCAGGGTGGGAGAAGGGAGAGTTCTATGCTCATTACCAAAGTGAAATTCATAGAATTTTAAGCTATCATAGATTATAGAGATTGTCTAACGAATCTAACGGTTTTCAAACCTTTTTTTTCTTTTTTTCTTGAGACGGAGTCTCACTCTGTCGCCCAGGCTGGAGTGCAGTGGCACCATCTCGGCTCACTGCAACCTGTATCCTGGGTTCAAGCAATTCTCCTGTCTCAGCCTCCCAAGTAGCTGAGGTTACAGCTGTGTATCACCATGATCAGCTAATTTTTGTATTTTTAGTAGAGACGGGATTTCACTATGTTGGCCAGGCTGGCCTCGAACTCCTGACCTCAGGTGATCTGCCTGCCTCGGCCTCCCAAAGTGCTGGGATTACAGACATGAGCCACCACACCCAGCCAACTTTTTAAAAAACTATAACCTACATTAGGAGAAATATTCTGTCTCAGCTCAGAATATATATAAAGTTTCATAAAACAATGTTTAGCTTCACTAAATTCCATGCATTTTGATATTTTTATTTATTTATTTTGTATAGATGAGGCCTTACTATGTTGGCCAGGTTGGTCTCCAACTTTTGACCTTGAGCCATTCTCCCACCTCAGCCTCCCAAAACACTGGAATTACAAGCATGAGTCACTGCATCCAGCCTACTTTAATATTTTCTAGTTATTTCAATACTATTCTTTTTCATTAGAAAGAAGAAAATACTGGTCATGTTTAGCTGGATTCATTTTCCGCTACACTAACAGGTCACAGTGGGCAGTTTGAAAGACCTGGACCTTATCCCTTCAATGTTTCACTGAGGAAACAATGACCCAGAATAACTACATGGCATGGCCTGAGAGAGTAAAGAAAAGTGTGTCCAAGTTCCAGTGTAAAGGACTGGTGTTAGAGACGAAAAAAACCTGTATGGCAGTGGTTGGTGGATACCTCAGAGGGACTTGCCTTCCGGAGAAATCCTACTCATTTTTCTGGGAAGTGAAGATACAGTCCTGTAGAGAGGGCAAGATGGCAAATTAATAAATGAGGCATCTGGGTAATTTCTAGGCCCACTGGATATATCAGTATTACCGAATGAAAATTGTCAGTTTAGCTAGGGTTTGGGCCCTATTAGAACCACCTGGGGCCTTTGTCTAGTATATACGGGACTTCCAGCCATTCTGATGTGCACCCTTCCTCTTCAAGAGCCTAAGTTTCTGCTGACAACAAGCCTTATCGAGGTTCGAGCTTATGGGGGTATATCCTATCTCTCCAGTATGTTGGGGCAGGCAGGGAAAACAAAGGTGAGAACTGCTGATCTCTTGAGCAACAGTTTCCAACATTTTAGATTTCACAGGTCAGTAAAAATTCGAGAACAGTTTAGGAATCAATATCGGGGTGCCAATATTTCTTTGTCCCAAAAAAGGAAATCTACATTTAAAAAGGAAGAAACAAAAAACCAAATACTCCCCAAATCTATGGCCATCTACAACTATCATAAGGGTAGGAAGAATCTAATCTTAGACTAAAGATAGTCTTGTGCATGAAACATATTTAACTTTTTATAGATAACAAAGCTACTGCACTGTCCTAATTTTTCTTATTTTACTATGAACACTTTATTACAGACTGGTGGTGGTCTGTAGACCAGTGCCTGGAATTATTGCTCCAACAGATATAAACTTCTTCCTGAGGCTATTCATTCTTCCAGTGTGGAAATTTGTATTCTTTATGTCTTGACTGACATGGAAGACAATTATTTTAAATCATAAAAATATCCATTAAGTCATCTGGAAAATTATACACAAGCCATTAGCTAGATTACATTAAATCTAAAAAACAAGACAGTTCTTATCATTTAGTTTCTCAAGCCATCACCATTTCAAATTTGGCCATAGATGGCTATCATTCTAGTATTGAGCACTGAAGGTAACAGGCACTTGCTTCATTCTTTCCTCTGCGTGATGACTGAGTTTCTCAAAGTCCTAGAGAAGCTGGCCTCACTTTCCAAAACTCTCATTCCTCTCAAGTTCATATGTGTCAAGCTAAGTAAATTTTCTGCATGGTGGGACTTATTTATTTATTTTTAAGTGTTCATCCTATTTGTGAGCTCCAGAAGAAATTTTTTTTACTACTGAAATTCATGAGTTATTATAAAATAAATATATATGAACATTTAATTCAGTATAAAAATCCTGCTGTATTAAAATGAAAACCTAATTGTAGCTGTGATTCTCTTTATTAATATTGGTCTAGACAGTATTTTTCACTTTTTCACCCCATCATTAGTAGTTGTGGGGGGGGAGTGTCAAGAAACAGAGCAAGATTTATTGTTAGTATGCCATCTGTTAAAAACTGTACTGGAGAAACCAGACACGTGTACCTCTAAACGTATTGAAATGCTACGTTTTAACAAAGAAATCCTAGGTCATTTCTAATGCCTCTTCGAATGTCAATGAATTACTATTTCAATTGATTACAAACTCTAAAAAGTAAAAACTCATTATTTTCAAACCCTTTGAATTGCTGTTTGTACAGATCAGGCCTGGAGTGCCTTCCTAAAAGTTATCTTCCCCTTTTTTGCTTGCTTCACAGAAGCAACTGAATTCTCTCACTGTTTTTGTCTCTCTCATATATTTCTGAGAGTCAAAACTGCCTTACGAGGTTTTTTGTTTTTTGTTTTTGTCCTTTCTTTGCTAAATCTGTATGTTTTTAGTGCAGCACATTTTGTTTTCTCATCTGTATGATTTGCTTGAAGGTTTTGATATTTACATGTTATAAAAGAAAATGTCCAAAGTGTATGAAAAACACATTCCTTGTAAAATCTCATTATTTCCTAATGTTTAGGTCTGTTTATTTCAATGTGGAGGTTGTAGAAGTTTTTTGGCATTAGTATTCTAAAGAGTTTAGTATTTGTTCATGTGTACATTTTGCCTATGAGAATGATGTGAAACTGTATCTGCACCCAATCATTTGATCAGTCCTGCAGAAGCTTCTTCCATTCCTACTGTTACTGATGCTGTCCAGCCTTCACTACTTTTTTAATTGAGGTAAAATAGACGTAACACAAAATTTACCATTTTAACCAATTTTAAATGGTTTAGTGGCATTAAGTACATTCACATTGTTGTGCAGCCCCCTCATTTTTTGTACCTGGGTTACTGAAACAACCTTAAAAATGCAGTCTTGCTTCTAATTGTGCCGTCATTAAGGAAGGAACTAGAAATTGTATCTCTGCTGACTTATTTTCATTGGAAGAAAAATGGAAAGACAGAAGAAGCATTCTTTGTCATTTCTTCTGTACCTTAGACTTCTGAGTTGCCGAAAATGAAATGCAGACAATGTTCTCAGGGCAAAAAAAGGACAAGTACCTGCTGTACTGGTTCCATCCCCTGCTGCAGATCATTCCTTGCTCAGGAGACTTCGGCCCAAGCATTTGTTCTGAGAACACATAGAAAATAAAAAAAATTATTTGGCATTAAATGGTCTGGCCACTGGAAGCACAGAGAAGCTTTCAGAAGTAAATTCTATAGCTTTAAAATGTGCTGAAATGATCATTTCAAAAACTAAAAGGCAAAACTCTTAGATGGCCAAACTAAGTTTGTAAGTGAAAATAAAGAAGCCTGAACTGCTTTGGCCCCCACCAGGGCAGCTGAAATTGGTTGGTGTGCACTGAGTCTTCAGTCCTCTTGAGGGGCAGTAAAGTAGGTGCATCAGAATTGAGGAGCCCACTGCTGCAAATAGCTGTGGTTGGAGCCTTTGGCAGTGCAGTTTTGTATCACTAGATGTCAGTGTGGACTTTCCCAACCTCCACCTTCTTGCCTTTGCAGGAGGTGGACTAGACATCACCTGGGGGCCTTCCTCAAGTTCTGGCAAACATAAGGCTATTTTCAGAACTGTAATTTCACCAAATATTTTGTCCACCTACATATATTGACTTTTAAGAGTTCTAGAAAACACAAACAGAAACTTTGAACCAAAGGTTGTTCTTTTTAATGCTGTGCCCTTCTAATCTCAATGCTTACATTTGGAAGCCTGCTTACAAGGATGTTCCAAGGCCAGCGATGGAAAGTTCCATGTAGGGTCTTTTAACAGCAGCATGGCCAGATACCTGCAGGCCTAGCTTCAAGAAAGTGTGGCTCCTTACACTACCAGGGCTCAGGAGTAGGGGCAGGAAGTCAAGAAGAAGTATATTAGGGCCAGATGTGGTGGCTCAGGCCTGTAATCCCAGCACTACATGAGGCTGAGGCGGGTGGATCACCAGAGGTCAGGAGTTTGAGACCAGTCTGGCCCACATGGCAAAACCCTGTCTGTATTAAAAACACAAAAATTAGCTGCACGTGGTGGCGCACACCTGTAATCCCAGCTACTTGGGAGGCTGAGGCAGAATTTCGTAAACCTGGGAGGCAGAGGTTGCAGTGAGCCAAGATCAGGCCACTGCACTCCAGCCTAGGTGACAGAGCAAGACTCTGTCTCAAAAAAAAAAAAAAAAAAAGAAAAAAAAAAAAAAAAAAAAAAAAAAAAAAAAAAAAAAAAAAAAAAGAGAAAAGTATATGTGATTAGCCACATAGTGGCCACATTTATCAGGTTTTTTACCGAAGTAGTTTGTAATCAGCTGCCTTCTGAAACCTTAAAGAATAGTCTTTGTATTAATTTTCCCATTGCTGATGTAACAAATTACCATAAATTCAGTGACTTAAAACAACACAAATTTATCTTACTGTTCTAGAGGTCAGACGTCTGAAATGGGACTCAAGTGGACTCACCTAAAATTGAGGTGTCAGGAGGGCTGTGTTCTTCTTGGAGTCTTGGGGAGAATCCATCTCCTTGTCTTTTCCAGCTTCTAGAGGTCACCTGCATCCCTTGGCTGGTGGCCCTCTTCAGGCTTCAAAACCAACAATAGCGTTGAGGGTTTCTTTGAATCACTCTGACCCTGCCTCCCTCTTTTACTTTTAAGGAACCTTGTAAGCACTCTGGGACCACACAGACCACCCAGGACTAGCTCCCTATCTCAAGATCCTGAGTTTATTGACAACTGCAATGTCTCTTTTGCTCCTTGAGGTAACATATTCAGAGGTTCGAGGGATGAGGACATGGACATTTCCGGGTGGGTGGAGTTGGCACTTTTCTGCCTACTACAGTCATTACTTTTAAAGTAATATATGATGCAATTTTTCAGGTGATGAATTTTTTAACAGACTAATTCAGTGTCACAAACAACTGTTTCTATTGGAGACTATGTTGGAAAATAACAAGGGCTACATTTCCTTCGCTTATGGAGTGATAACAATGAAAATTAATTTGCCACACCCAGCATTCGTATTTGGTCACCTTCCAACTGAACTGAGCACTAACTCCACTCCTTCGTTGACCCCTGTGCTCAGGGTGTCCATTCCCAGAACAGCACTGAGCAGGCACAGGGTGAACACATACAGAGAGAGCTGGAGACATGATTCCCACACCAAGAAGCACTGAACAAAGTGAAATCCAGTGCACTGAGGGACCAGACTAGGGTAACCTAGTGCATACCCCTGTGCAAATTCAACATACAGCTGGAGGCCTAAAGCCAAGAGAACCTAACCCCATGCCTTGCCATAACTACAAGGCTGGTTTTGTTCTGCCTATGTAAAGCTGAATTCAGCTCCCTTTCTGGATGAATTTCAACTTCTTAGCTCAGTACACCAGGCCGGTTACATGCAGCTTTCCAGCCTATTCTCTCACCCTCTCACCTGTTACTCTTCATTCCAGCTATAATTAACTGCTTGAAGTTCTTCAGCTACTCAAAGCTCTCTCTTGCTTCATGCTCCCTCAGCCTGGAATGCCTATGGGTGCTGAAGCCAGAAGTCTCTCAAGACTCAGCCCAGCATCCCTTCTCGAACTACATCTTTGTCCTTCACCAGTCCCCATCCCTTCAGTCAGCTCCAGTATGCCTTTACCACATGGTACTCTGATCATTTCTTCATTTCTATCTAAGTCCCTTGACTAGAAGCTATAAGGTTTTTGAAGCTATATGGTGTTTGATTTAACTTTACATGCCCAGATGCTCAGCCACTTTATTTAAAGAATGAAGATATCTCCAGTGTGGGTCCTAAGGTATTCTGATGTTTCCCTGCACTAGGAATGACCCAGCTCAGGGCTATGTTCCAAAACCTACCCCGTTTAGACTTGTATCCCTAGAGTTCAGCCAGAGCCCAGCTAGCTTCTGGGAAACAGAGGGTGGGGTAAATTGACCAGAAGCTCTTGTTGCTCTATCTCCTCATGGTAGAGGAAAGGCAGTCCCGCAACTATGACCTTACCCTTTCCAACCTGGCCTAACTTGGGGGCATAGATCATTCAATAGCAACTCAAAGGGAATTGGCCCCCTAAGGCACAAACTTGCCCTGGCTGAACAGTGGGAAGGACAGCCAACTTCACACACCAACTTAAGGTGGTGAAGACAGTCTGTTAAGTCAGTAGTAATTCCGGACATGCATTAATCACTGCTGCCTGCCCTTAGCGAGCCATAGCTGTTACTCAAAGTCTCTTGCATATAGAATGTCTTCAGGCTCTCTAGAAGCGGGCACTGTGGGGAGTTAAAAATAAAGCAGAAATAGAGTTCCTGTACTTGGGAGGCTTAAACAATCTAGTCCTAAAATGTAGGGCTTGCCTGTATGGGGGCTTTTGGCTATCTTTGAGGGAGGAAGTGGTAAGAGAAAATGTCTCATAATACATTTTAATCATACATGGGCAACAATCATTCACGTACAGTATTCATGATTTAAGCAAGTGACAGGAGGCAGTTTGGAGGGTGCATCTGCATTGGAGGAGGGACCACATGCATTATGTAGCAGAGAGCTATTTTTTCTCCAAGCTAGTCTTCACTTCTGTAGGCTGGGAAAATCCCCTCGGTACCGACCCCATGATACATTTTTCCACTAAATTTTATGTCTTTTTAACAGTATGTCCCCAGTAAAGATCTTGGATTCCTTTCAAAACACTATGTATGGAATCTGAGAGTTTCCTTTATAATGGAGTAAAAGCATCATGGGTTGTGGTTGGTTGGTATTAAGAGATTTTAAATAAGGGCTCTTAAAGATAAAAAAAATGTTTGAAAGCCCAAGTGAATTAATTGAGAATAGAACACGATATAAATATTTAAGCTCTTACTAATACTACATACCATTTTGGTAAGCAAAAATTAAGTTATTTTTATTAGCAGGTGCTGACATTGTATCTCAAGCTGTTTTTAGAAAGCAGAATGATTCTGGAATCTATGTTAAACATAGCCATAGGGCTTCGGTCATCGATTAATCAACATGAAATGCTTTTGTGACACATTTAAGCCTATTTAGGACCCAAAGACTCTTTAGCCAAAGTGTTAACTGCCCTGTGAAATCAAAAGAAAAAAATGTTTAAGGGTTTAAATATTGGAGATTTCAAATAGGTAGTGTCTGATATCTTAATGATAATTTCCTTTCAAATTTCATCTATCTAGCTATCTATGGGTATGTATACACACACACACACCCACACATCCATCCATCCCATGGTGGAAAGATATAGATTTGTCATCATGACATATACTATCATCATTATAGCAGTGATGTAAATACTTATTAGTAAACTACTGCTAATTATCACCAATACATCCTTATGCATCAATAATGTATTAAAATTTCACAAAATGGTAAAATCATTTCCAGTGAGTGTTAGTATATATTGAACTGTAAAATGTCACAACCTACTGCAGATAATATGGAAATTATTACAATCTGCTAGGAATAATAACATTGAGATTAAAATTTGTTTCTCTATTAACGCATTTCAAAGTACTCTCAAATAGAGACTGAATCTTTTGAGAATCATAACCACTCGGTGAGACTGGTATTACTATGATTATCCGTGTTTTACAGAAGAAACAGGTTTAGCCAGGTTAAGTGGCTTGCCCTAAATCCCACAGCCAGTGTTAGACAAAGCCAGGGCCTAACCCCAGCTTGAGCTCAACCACTTCATGGCATGTACTTTTAATCCTGTCATGATTGGCTCTTGTCTTTTGCTTCTCATTAAAAAACCAATGCAAGTAGAGGGGAGGGATGACAAAATTTTGTTAAAGACATTACATAAACTTTTGATGTTTTCTGAACAATTACCCAACAATGTGATTCCTAAATACTACAAACTAAGCTTTTGAATTTAAGATGTAAGTTTCTAATCACCACTAAGATCTTGGACAGTGTATGTAGGATGTATTAACACATATGTAGGATGTATTAAGATTCATTTTAATGTTTAGATGGTCCATTTGTTTCTTTAAAAAGTAAAATAATAGGAAAATAGGCCTATTTAAAAATAGGTAATTATACATATAGTCCTATTTTGGTAGAGATGAGGTAGTGTATGAACACTTACTTGAAAAAAACAAAAAACAAAAAAAAAAAAAACCAAAGCCATAACCATCTCTTAAATCCTATAACAAGGGGAAAAGTGGGATGGCAAAACCTTAGCAAAATGTGTAGGGCTAGTGCTGGCTGCAGGACAGCCCTGTACAGAGGCTGTGGTCCCTGAGAGGACTAATAGGTGTCACTATGCAAATTTGCTGGCCCACACATCAAAGGTCTGATCCAGCAGAGTTTTAAAAGAGAAACCAAGAGAGGAAAGAGGAACGCAAAGGAGAGTAAGGGAATACAAAGGGAAGAGGCTCGCCCCAACTAAACTTCAAACTAGACAACAACAAACTGATTGGTCAGGCATTTTTATTGAAAGCCCAGAAGTAGCTTACCTGTTCCAGTGTGGGTTTGTGGCCAATAATTTTGTCAATGTGAAGTGCTTTAACAATATCTAATTTTGCACCCCCAAAGCCTTTGGTCAACATATCATTGAACAGCATCAGGAGGAATATAGTGTATTTTGAAACCTTCAAATTTGAAACATTTTAAAGAGCTGGGCTCTCGTCTCTTCATAAGGTCATGAAGGCATTAAAACAACAGTTCTGATTGTAGAGGAAAGCGCCATTTAGACCAGTGCTTCTCCAAACAAGAGTCTGAAGTCTGATGGCAGCAACATCACTGCGCAGTTTGTTAGGATGCAAATTCTCCAGGCCCAACCCTGAGCTATGGAATGAGAATCATTGAGGGTGGGGCTCAACAGCCTGTTTTAACAAGGTTTTCCTGTAATCCTTGTGTGTGCTAAAGTTTGCAAAGCACTGATTTAGACTACTGTTTATCCAAGTGCAGATTACAACCCCTTAGGGGGTTATAAAATCAATCCAATAAGCGGTGACCAGCATTTTACAAAAGTGACGTCAAATAGAAAGCAGAGTGCATTTCAGGTAGCATGGGTATTATCTCAAAAACCCGTTGCAGTTCTACATATGTGTATACCTGTGTGTACTCATTTGGATGAAGCAGCACTTTTAATTTTTGAAGAACTGGTAGGTAAAATAAAGAAGTGACGGCTGGGCGCGGTGGCTCATGCCTGTAATCCCAGCACTTTGGGAAGCCGAGGCGGGTAGATCACAAGTTCTGGAGTTCAAGACCATCCTGGCCAACATGGTGAAGCCCTGTCTCTACTAAAAATACAAAAAAATGAGCTGGGCATGATGGCACGTGCCTGTATCCCAGCTACTCCAGAGGCTGAGGCAGGAGAATCGCTTGAACCTGGGAGGTGGAGGTTGCAGTTAGCCCAGATCCCACCACTGCACTCCAGCCTGGCGACAGAGCAAGACTCCATCTCAAAATAAATAAATAGATACAGAAGCGACACATTTTCAATGAAGGCAGAACTGTTTGGTTGACAATAACATACATCGAAAGCTTCATGCTGGTGACTGGAGAGAGATGAGAAGGGTGAGGAGAGAGGAAAGAGGGCCAAGGAAAGAACATAGAAGCCCAGCATTTTATCTCCAGAATCCTCGTGGGGAAAGAAACAAAAAGGCCCACTAGAGAGGAGGTGGAAGGGGCATCCACCACAAGGGAAATGTCAAGGAGAATAAGAACGTAAGTTAATGAGTGACATTCAAGAAATAATTGTTTTAGTACAACTGGTGAAGATATATGTATTCACTCACTCATTCATTCATTCGTTCACCAAACATTTTTTGTAACATTGCAAGACCAGACACTATGTTAAACACTGGAGGTACAGACATGAAGTTTGTCATGGAGCCAATTATTTAGTGACAAGCAAGATGTGTAATAACAATAACATGATCAGAGCTATGAAGGAGTTATTGTACAGCACTGAGTGGGAACACTGAAGCCAGTCTGTGATGCTGGGATGGGGAAGGAGGTGGCAGGAAACATCTGCAGAGGGCACTTAACCAAAATAATGACCATATCTTAACATGATATTGCGTATAAAGCACTGAGTACCTTTGTTTTTCCATTAAATATGTGTGTGTGTGTACATAGATACACGATGTATGTCTTTATATGTATACATATATTCTTCTCCATTTGTTTAAAAACTTGATTCCCACACCCTAAGAGTGATGAAAATCATTACATAAACGACTTACTGCAAATAGTGAAAAAATGACAAAGTATTTATTTCTGTAGTTTCATAAAACACCACTTGCTATTATTTTCAAGTAGAGACTAGACATTTTCAAAATGGGAGTCTCAGAGCAGGCTGTTTCCTGGGTATCCAGACCCCGCTCTGACTTGAAGAGACCACACCAACACCGAGGAATGCACTGAAGAGAATTTTATTACATTCCATTTTAGAGAAGTTACAGGATCTTAAAGATGCAGGTGCCCTAGGATTTAACACAAAAAGTCGTCCAGGTGCGGTAGCTCACGCCTGTAATCCCAGCACTTTGGGAGACCGAGGCGGGTGGATCATTTGAGGACAGGAGTTCGAGACCAGTCTGGCCAACATGGTGAAACCCTGTCTCTACTAAAAATACAAAATTAGCCAGGTGTGGTGGCACGTGCCTGTAATCCCAGCTATTCTGGAGGAGGAGGCAGGAGAATCGCTCCAACCCGGGAGGAGGAGGTTGCGGTGAGCCGAGATCGCACCACTGCATTCCAGCCTGGGTGACTGAGCGAGACTCGGTCTCAAAAACAAAAACAAACCTGAAGTCCAAAAAAGTAAAATAATTTGCTCACCACACATAATTTAGTTTGGTGTTGGGCCTAGATCCTAGGTTTTGTGAGTCAGGTGCAGCGTTCCTGGCACGACGGTTTTTGCCCTACCACGGAGGGTCAAGTTGGATTATCCCGAGTTCTTCCAACTCTGCGCTTCCTCCCAGGTTGGTGTTTCAAGAGTGAGTCTAATTCAAATCAAGCTGGCTTCTGAGATTCTCTTTTTTTAAATCAGTGTGTAACACCAACACCCACCGAAACCAAATGGCTCTGGGCACAGGACACAGCCATTCACGCCCCCTGCCAGGAAAAGCTGCAGCTGACACAGGCTCCTCTAGCGTCGGCGGGCCACGTGCGGGAGGAGGGGCCGCCTTCTGGTTGGCGCCCGGTGTCCGTCCCTCCTATCGGCGTAGGCCCCGCGAGGAAGACTCGGGCTCGCCCGGGCTGGCAGGGCGGGGCCAGAGACCTGTCCATCACCAAGTCCACGGGTGGCAGCACCTACCACACCGCAGTACCTTGGCGAGGCGGAGCAGGGGCGGGCAGGTCGCGGCCAGGAGAGGCGGAGCAAGGCCGGCGGGAGCCAATCGGCCCGGCGGCGCGAGGGGGCGGGGGCGGGGTCACCGCGCGCTACCCAAACACACGGGCTGGGCGCACCCCGCCGCCGCGCCGCTCCGCGGTCTTCCGGCGCGAGGGCCGGGGAACCTCCTCCCCTCCCGGGCACCCCCACCTTCGCGGCCCAGATCCTCCCGCCAGCCCGGCCCCTCCTTCGCAGGGGGAGCGAGGCGACGGTTGCCGGGAGGCGCGCGCCACCCCTCCCTCCCATTCTTCGTCCTCCCCTCGCGCGCCACCCGTTTTTCCTCTTCCTCGGTTAATAACAGCTGGGTGGCTGGGGGAGGAGGGAAGGTGGCCCTGGCGGAGTCTGGGCCGGCGCCTCCCACTCAGCCGCCAGCCGCCGTGGGAGCCGGAGGATGGCGGCGGTAGCAGCGGCCGCCCGAGAGGAGGCGGTGCCGAGGCCCGGGGCGCCGAGTGCGGCGGCAGAGAGCGGCAGCAGCCCGTCGTGGCGCACCAGAACCGAAACCAGCGGCAGCCGCACGGCCACCTGAGCCGCCCGTTCCTGCTGGAGCCAGCGAGGGGTGCCAGCAGCCGGGACCTCTTCCTCTCCGCGTCTCTTCGTCTCCTGCGCGCCCGCGTCAGGCGGCCGGCCTCGCCCACCGCCCCGAGAAGAGCGCGCCGGGCGCTGACTGCCCCTCGGGGCGCCGGGCGGCGGCCCTGGACGTGCTGGGGCCTCTCTGGGCCGGCCGCGGCGCCTCGGCCCTGCCCTCTAGCTCCTGCGCTCGCTCCCGCCCTCCCGGCTCTCGGGGCGCAGCGCGCGGGCCCGGCCCGGGGCAGGGCGGACATGGGCGCCAAGCAGAGCGGCCCGGCCGCCGCTAACGGCCGCACGCGCGCGTACTCGGGCTCGGATCTACCTTCCAGTAGCAGTGGAGGGGCCAATGGGACCGTGGGCGGCGGCGGGGGCGCTCGGGCCGCCGCCGCCGGGAGGTTCCCGGCTCAGGTGCCCAGCGCTCACCAGCCCAGCGCCTCAGGCGGCGCCGCGGCGGCCGCGGCGGCCCCAGCAGCCCCGCGCAGCCGCTCCCTCGGCGGGGCCGTGGGGAGCGTGGCGTCGGGGGCCCGCGCGGCGCAGTCCTCCTTCAGCATCCCGAACAGCAGCAGCGGCCCTTACGGCTCGCAGGACTCGGTGCACAGCAGCCCTGAAGACGGCGGCGGCGGCCGGGACCGGCCGGTGGGCGGGAGCCCCGGCGGGCCGCGCCTGGTGATCGGCTCCTTACCAGCTCACCTCTCGCCGCACATGTTTGGAGGTACGGACCCCTCTCCGCGCGCCGGCACTCAGTCCTCCCTCGGCTGCACGTGGGTCGTGGCCGCCGGCTATTTTTACCCTTCTCCTTTTCTCCTTCGGCCGGGGCGCAGGGGGCCGCCGGCCCAGCCCGCGCCGGTCTCCATCCTGGGAAGAAACCCCCGGCGCTTAACTCCTGAGGTGCCGCTACCGCGTAGACGCTTGGTTTTGTTTTTAAACATCGTGAGCACCCTCACCTCAGCGGCTCCCCGGTAGAGAAAGTCTGTTTTCCAGAGAGACGACTGGAGCAAATGTTGTTTTACAACAAACCGACGAAACAGCCCTTGTGGTTGTGGCTTTTAGTACCAGGAAGTCAGGAAGAGACCCGTTGCTAAATGTAGTTCTATCTGGGGACTCAGTGGGGAACAGGTTTTAAAGGTCAAAAGTCAAAGGGTCTCGAATGAACGCTGAGTTACCATCTTTGGACCGACTTTTAATATAAAGCTGTAATCCTTAAATCTGTGTCAGTAGTCCCACTTAGTATGTCACTTTAATTGTATGAATGCGTTAATGAAAAGTTTGTTTTTAAACCTCACTAAACCGCTGCTTAAGATCACAGTTAATGTGAGTCTTGCTTAATTTGGAAAGCATTTAAAAAATGGAAAAGTTTCCTAAGGAAGTAAAAATTTTGCAAATCAGCCTACAAGGTACAGTAATTGGCTAAGTTCTTTTGAAGAGCAGTGTTGACTAGAGTTAAGGAAAAGTCAGTTGTGAAAAATGGACATTTTAAATAGCAAAAGATGGCTTTACTATAGAAACAGGAGGAAGGGTGCATTGTCCTGGGAAAATGAATTCTTCAGTTATGTTTTATGCTGATCCACTTTATTGCAAAACGCTAATAGTAAGTGAATCAAGACCACACCCCCTCCCCGATTTATGAAAATAAATAGAAGTATAGAAGATAAGCATTCCCATTTCATCGCATTATACATCCGATATTAGAAGAATTCGCAGCTGAGCACAGATTAGCAGCGAAAACAGCATCCCCTACATTTTTGTGCCTCTTTTACTCATGTATTTGTAAACGTAGGAACTTTGGGGACTTAGGAAAGTGGAATACGTGGTAATTTATCTGTTCTAATGTTCTGTACTATCAGCATACACGCCAGCATAAATTAAAAATAAGAATGTCATGTTTAATTTTTCCCATCTTTTAGTAACACTTTGCACATTCAATATGGAACGACGCTTGAGTTTTAATTAGCTATCTTGTTTTAAAGTAATTTTTGCTTTTTAAAAATATTCATCCCTCTTAAAATTGGGCCATTTTTAAAAGTCATTTGCTTTTGAGTAAAAGAACTCTACTGGTGTCCTTAAAGTGATTGGATCACAACTAACCTACCAGTTGAAGTTGCTGTAGTCCACATTGAAGAATATAAAAGGCAGTTTCTGAGAATTGGTGATTAGTACAAGAATGAAGGGCAAACTGGTTTTTAATATTTATATTTTTAAAGTGAAAATTTGCATTTAGCAGTTATAAAAAGGTGAATATTTAAGTTTGCTAAAGAAGGGTGAATAGGAAAAGCCTTGTCAAGTTAATAGTTAATATTTAATATGCTGATTTTTAAAAATTCATTTTCTGAGAGTTGATAATTCCCTTTGAGAAACATTATATTTCTGTGGATTTATTTTGTTAAGTAAATGCATTCCATTCGGAGCAAGGGACAAACAGTTGAGCTCCATGCTTCCTAGTAAATGAGTAAATCAAAATACCTAGTTGCTTGAAGTTGGAGATAAAGCATTTATCTTTTTTCTTATCTAAGTTCTAGGTTTGTGCACTCACTATAGTTCTTTTAGTGCTGTTGGGGTTGGGTGACTGGGACCTAGTAGTACAGTGACAGTTTCTGAGGAACTTTTAGCAGCCTTTCTCAACTGACTTTGTGGAGAGAATTGTACTGTAGTGTGCAATGCATTTTAACTTTTAGCTCCAGTGCATTTAGGACGGTTTTAGTTATGTATCATTCTTGGAACAGTTGAGAAAACAGTCACTGAAATAATTTCCTGTGTTTGGTGATTCAGATGAGGAACCTCAGTTGAGAATTGCTGGAAAGGGATCGGAGAAACTACCTATTCTTATATGACAGGATCAGATGAAAGTGCCACATCCTGAAATTTTTGTTGAGACAGGGAGATGGAATACACTTATGTAAAAACCCATCTTAGTGGCATGCCTTACTGAGATTTTTACCTATATTTTAGTGGACGGGTTATTAGGAAAATAATAGAGGCATGTTTCTCCTCATCATTTGGGGAGCTAGATGAGGAATCATAATTAACAAAATTAGACTTAACTATACTTCACATTTACTTAATTTTTGTAGTATCTTATAGCATTATTGTGTTTATTCAGTTACAAATTGTATAAATGGTTATATACAAGTAACTCCATCTGAAAATTGATAAAAAGATTATTTCAGAATTAATGGAAAGTTCATATTGTTTTTTGTAAAACTGTTGTTTTAATTGTTGTTTATATTATTCACGTCTCCTAATAAGAAAATATGGTACCAATAAGATTCAAAATTATTCTGTTGTGAGCTGTCATGTAAATGCAAAGCAGTCCCCCCCCTTTTATTTTTAACACTTAAAGAGTCTAGCAGGTGGAATTGTTAGTAGTTCCCTCACAATGAATTGCCACATTGAACGAGGAAGTTTTCTGTGTTGGTTTTATGTTTTGCTGTCTTTTGGACATCTATTTTGGCTATGTGCGCTCTTATTCTCTCTAGAGACTGGAAGAAAAATGTCTAATCCAGATATTTCAGTTTGTAGAAATTTCCTAGAATTGAGTTGCCGGACATCAGAATATGATTATATGGGAGTTTTTAGGTGAAGTAAATCTTGTCTTTGTTATTCTTTTCAGACTGGGGAGTGTTAAAGTGAACAGACACTTTCTTGACTACTGCTAGTATTGTCCATCACCTTTGTTTTAGAACAGGTCTTAAGGGTATTTCCTAATATTTAAAAATCTTGATAGTATCTTGGGTTGGTCTGGCTTTAATTTATGTCTACTTTTTTTCCACTGTCAAGTAGCTTTGTGCATAAGAGCATAATATGAGTGGTAAAATAGCCTTTATTGATGCGGCAAGGATGGGGTAGATGAATTGGGCTATAGAAATATACCAATAAATGGAGATTATTTCCAGAGA
Organism: Piliocolobus tephrosceles; assembly: GCF_002776525.5. Taxonomy (NCBI): domain Eukaryota; kingdom Metazoa; phylum Chordata; class Mammalia; order Primates; family Cercopithecidae; genus Piliocolobus; species Piliocolobus tephrosceles. Next base: position 21,040,531 of record NC_045441.1, on the reverse strand, counting down.
AATCGTGTGGACTTCTATAATGTGTCCTTGAGTCCGGAAGTGAAAATGTAAAATGACTTAATCTCAGACAACCAGTGGTGCAGAGTTGCTTTTGGCCTCCTGATTTTCTTGAGCTTTTTGGGTGTGGCTTGCTCTTGAGTAGTTCAGTAGTCTGATTATCATTCAGGTGCCTTGTTACTTGTGAAACATGTTTTCTTATATTGAAGGAGTGCGGGTTATCTCTTAAAACTGAATATGTTGAAGAAGACCTGTATTTCTAGGAAGATTTCTCTTAATTTGTAAGGCAGATGTGAAGTTTTATGGTGTTAGGTTGTCTTCATCAATTAACCATTATTGAATTGGTCTCAGTTATCACTTCTTACCAATATCAAGTGCCAAAATGTTTGAATTTGGGATATTGTAATTAATTTATTTCCTACTCTTGAATGTTATTTTGTGCCATTGAAGGCTTTTACCGGGAGTGGCAGAAGAGGAATGTTTGCCTTTCTAAGAAAAATGAGCCTTCTAACCACAACCCCTGCCACTCCTGAAGTAACAAGAATTTTGGTGGTTATTGTTTCTCACTTGTAATTTCGTACCTTTGTATTATATGCTTTGCTGTGTTTAAGCGTGGCCTGTGTCATGGAAGTTTCTGCTTTGGGAATTTTTTGGAACTATTCTTGACTGCAGGGTGGGGAGGATTGGTGAGTTGCACAGGGCATCACCTGATCTGAGAGCAGCATGACCTAAGAAACTGGTATTTTGATGCTTTGCTGGCTCGTGCAGTGCCTGAGGGAGTAAGAGCCCTGTTGTTGTAAGATAGTGTCTTACTCCCTCAGGCACATCTCCAGCAAGTCCCTTGCTGTCCTCCAATTTGATTGCTTTGCCTGATGACTAGTAAGTAAGTTCTTCTGATTACCAAATATCGTTAATTAGATATCAACTTGTAAACTATTTATTATTGTTTGGGTTTGTAAGGAGAATTGCCCTAATGTTGCACGTATTGCATGTTCTAAGTATTATGTACAATTGGGTATATGGCAAATGTGTTAAAAGAGAGTGTAGGAACTGCTTTATGTAGCAAATTACTTCCTAAGTTTTACCTTTTGTAAATATTCTTGAGAACTATTGTTTATTTGAAATGTTAGTCTGTGTTTTAATTTTGCATGTACATGACATTTACTTGTTTAGAAATTGGACAAAACGTAGACCTTTTTGTGAAAAGAGGGTTCAGAAATGCCTTAGGTTCTGATTTTATTCGTTTTCTAAGCTGCTTATTAACAAATGACTACAAATTTAGCGGTTGTAAGCAACATATTTACTACCCCGCAGTTTCTATGGGTCAAGAGGCTGGGCACAACTTAGCTGTGTCCTCTGTAAGACTGCAGTCAAAGTGTTGGCCAGGGCTGGGTTGTTATCTAGAGACTCAACTGGGAAAAGATCTACCCCCAGACTTCCTTGGGTTATTGGCTGAATTTATTTCTTTGTGTCTGTTAGGTTCAGAGCAGCTTGCTTCTTCAAAGTCAGCAAAGGAAGAGAGTCTAGCAAAGGTGAACTGGTGCTGTGTTCTTACATAATCATGTACATGTAATCACATACAACCCATTGCCTTTGCTGTATTTTATTGATTAGAAGCAAGCCATAGGTCCAGTTCACGTGCAAGGGGAGGGAATTATACAAAGGTTTAAACACCAGGAAGTGTAGGAATCAAGAATAGTCACATCAGTTCTGTCTGCCACATGGATTATAGACTTAGATTGACAGTTGAACATGTAACTTTTTTGTTAAACTCATTTTTTATTGACTTTTAAAAAGTTGTCCTAATGCATATGGTAAGTATAGCATTAATAAACAAGAATCGAGCCCCTTTTAGGGGCTGCGCATTGTAGTTACTGAGGGTTCAAATATGGGGCTTCTTTATGCACTGCTCAACTCTCCACTGAATTTGAGAGATGGGTATATGTGATTATTATACAGTGCAACAAATTATATAATAGAACTGTTAGCAAAATGCTTAGTGAAGTATCTTTGTCTAGGCTAGTCAAAAAATGCTTCCCAGAGGAGGGTTTTTTGAATACATTGAATACAGTTCAAAATACATTTGAACTGTAGTTTGAAGGATTTAGAAGTTTTACGGAGAGAGGGCATTATAGACTAAAGAGAAATCCATAGAAGCGTGGGTTTTGATAGGGCATACTGAAAAGTTAAATATGTCTGGATTGTAGGGTGCATAGAGGAATGATGAGAACCTGAAGCTAGAAAAATAGAAAGTGGAGCCAGCTGAAGGATTTTGTGGTGCTATAGGTTTGTTTTATCTTATGAAGTTTGAAAGCAGGGGGAGTATCATGATTAGGCCATTGGGCACAATTAACAATTGTAGTTTACATGGCTGGCGACCTTCTCTAGTGGTGCAGACTTCAGGCTGTATGCAGCAACCCTGATCAGGATTCAGTTCTTAAAGAGGAGAGTGTGATTGCAGGAGGATAAGTTAGGATTCTTTTAGAATATAACTGATAGAAGAAGATGCCTATGTTGAAAACATGGCATTGGTGAGGGAGAAGAAAAGTTAGATTTGATTGAGATTTCTAAGGTAGAACTGATAGAATTGAGAACCTGGGTACATAGTGATGTCTTTAACCAGTATTAAAGATGAAAAGAACAAGTTTTAGGAAATGATAATGAGTTCCTTTTAGGCCTGTTAAATTGAGTGGCTATAGGATTTCCATCTGGATAAAAGTATCCTTTAAGTGGTTGGAAACATGAGTCTCTAATTCAGGATATTACAAAAAATTGAGAAATCAATTTGCAGGTTAGAAATGAATCCAGAAAGTGGATAAGATTACTAAGGGATGAATATAAATTGACGAAAGACAAGGATGGAATTCAGAGAAGCAAGTATTTTAAAAGACAGGCAGAGGAAGAGGCCAGCAATTAGAATTCAACCACAGGGAAAGGAAGTTTTTTAAAACCTTTTTTTTTTAAATTATAAAAATAATACCTGTTCACTAAAGAAAAATTAACATACAGAAAAGCATGTATAAAAATTGCAAATTGCTTGTAATCTTACCACCAGAAATAACCAGAAAAAAGTGTTAATGTCTTTTATATATGTATTTTAGACACAAAATTAGGAACATTCGTTTTTATATTGTTTTGATTTTAACCTTTCTGATGTTCTAATACAAAGTTTTAAAGCTACAATTTTTCCTCTAAGAATTGCTTTACCTGAATCCCACTGATTTTGAAGTGTTCTTGTTAACATTCAGTGAAAAATGTATTTTAATTTCCCATATGATTTCTTCTTGATACATGGGTTACATATTCTTTGATAACATGCTCTTTCCATTTCCACCAGTTTCTAACATCCCATTAAAATTTTTTATAACAGCATTTTTAATTATTACCCAGTATTCCAAAAATCACTCAAATATTTAACGAGGACCCGCTCTTCTGGACACTATTCTGGAGATACAGCAGTGAAGAAATAAGATAAAAATCCCTGCTTTTAGGGACCTTATTATTCTATTTGGGAGAGATAGTAAACAAACAAGTAAAATACATAGTGTGTTAGGGCATTCAGTGTAATGGAAAAAAATGGAGTGCAAAAGCTGATAGAGATTCTGGGATGGAGCCCTGTTTATAGTTGCTATTTTAAATAGGGTTTTAAGGATGACCTCACTGACAAGGTGACAATTCAAGCAGAAAGTGAAGGAGCAAGCCTTGAGGATCTCTGGGGGAAAAACATTTTCAGGCACAGGGAACAGTAACTGTAAAGGCCCTGAGGCATGAGTGTACCCGATATGTAGATTTACTGCAGCTGGAGTGCAGAGGGCTGTAGAAGATCACAGCATAGTGGGGTGCCATGAGGTTGGGATAGAATCATAAACTGCCTCGTAACCACTGACCTGTGGTTTCTGGCTTTTGTTTGAAAGAGGGATGGGGAGACACTGGAGTATTTTTGTGCAGAGGATTGACATAATCTGACTTGGGTTTTAAAGGATTACTCTGGCTATCGTGTGAGGTGGCAAGAGTCAGCAAGGAGGCAGAAATCCAGATGAAAGATAACAGTGGCTTGGAGTAGTGTGGCAGTGCTGGAGGTGCTAAGCAGTGACCAGATTCTGGATATCCAGTGTTTTGAAGATAGAGCGACCTGGATTAGATGTGGAGGTATGAGAGAAAATGAAGAGTCAAGGATTTATTTAGTTGTTCCTTATGGTTGAGCATTTAGTTTGTTTTCAGTTATAATAAAATACTGTTGCCGTGAACATCCTGGTAGGCAAATTTTTACAGTTTTTTTTTTTTTTTCCTTTGGATGGAGTCTTGCTCTGTCGCCCAGGCTAGAGTGCAGTAGTATGATCTTGGCTGACTGCAACCTCTGCCTCCCAGGTTCAAGTGATTCTTGGGCCCCAGCCTCCCAAGTAGGTGGGATTACAGGTGTGCACACCATGCCTCCTGACTAATTTTTGTATTTTTAGTAGAGACTGGGTTTTGCCATGTTGGCCACGCTAGTCTCAAACGCTTGGCCTCAAGTGACTCGCCCACCTCAGCCTCCCAAAGTGCTAGGATTACAGGCGTGAGCGCCCGGCCAGTTCTTAAAAATTTATCAGTGACACGGGATTGCCAGAAACAAAGATATGCTTTTGTTCAAGGCATTTGATCTTTATTGCCAGTTTGCTCATTAGAAATGGAAACAGCTTCTAGCAAGGTATAATCTTTAGGACTATGTACAATTTTTTAACCCATAAAAACTTGTGTGGTTTTTGATATTTATAAGTGCAGATTGATAGATATATTTTGAGTAATATCACCTATCAGAGTCATTATTTCATTTTAGAGCTCTTTTTTTTAGCAATGAAAATATTTAGTGTGTCAGAAAATTATAGGTATATTCAGTCATTTCCATTTCGTAAGTTCTGACCATGTGGAATATCCTCATTTTTGCTTGATTGTGATTAGTCTGTAATAGTTCTTTAATTTACCTATTTATATGTGAACTGAGGAAAAAAAAGAACAAAGAAGCCAGATATACATAATGGGTTATTTATTTTGTGTAATATGTTTCAGAGAGCCAGTGCTCAGTTTGGACAATAAATTTTGCTATTTTTGTTGGTTTTTAATTTTTTCCTACTGTTACCTCTATTCTGTTCGTTCTCATTTTGTAAAGTTAATTTTGTTCTTTCTCCTAGCTTCTTAGTTCTTTTATTTTTTATTTAATATTTTTAATGATAAAAGTGTTTAAGACTGTGTTTACTTCTTGTTACATATAGTCACTTCCCATAGCTTTGGATACTTAACATTTTCATTATCATTGAGTACACATTTTCTTTTTCTTTGAAAGGTCAGTTCTATCGAGGAATAATCATGTTAACTGCATTTTGATATTTTCTTTTACTTGGAAGTTATTTTAAAGTGTGGCTTTATTGTGGTTGTCCTTACTACTACCCTTTTGTTACTTCTAGTGTTAATTTAGAAATATTGAACCGTGACTGGGCATGGTGGCTCACACCTGTAATCCCAGCACTTTGGGAGGCCAAGGTGGGTGGATCATCTGAGGTCAGGAGTTCGAGATGAGCCTGGCCAACATGGTGAAAGCCCATCTCTACTAAAAATACAAAAATCAGCCAGGCATGGTGGCAGGTGCCTGTAATCCCAGCTTACTAGGAGGTGCTGAGGCAGGAGAATTGCTTGAACCCAGGAGGCAGAGGTTGCAGTGAGCCGAGATCGTGCCACTGTACTCCAGCCTGGGTGACAGAGCAAGACTCCTGCTCAAAAAATAGAAAAAAGTATTGCACTATGGTCAGAGAATCTTAAGTCTTTCAGTTGTAAAGGATAGAAGCATAACTCAAAATAACATTAGGTGGAAAAACTATATATTGTTTCAAATTACTGAAAAGAATTATAGGGTAACTTAGAGAATTGAAGGAACAGATGCAGGAACCAAGGCCTCTGGAGCTGAAATTTAGAGAGAGGGGTGTGGGGGGGATGAAAGAGAAAGAGAGAGAGAAAGTGTGTGTGTGTGTGTGTGTGTGTCTGGGATTACAGGTGTCAGCCACTGCCCCCAGGCGGTATGGGCCTTCTTTAAGCTGGGGCCTTGAGACTCTGTACTTTTAACTACATGCTATCTTTCAAGCCTGAAGGGAGTACCTTTCTCTACCTCCAGCAGAAGGGACTCAGATTAACTCAGTTTGAGTTCTGTGTCTGTCCATAAATTACAAAAGCAGAGATGGGATGCACTTTATGTCCAGGCTGTACTCTGTTATTGTGGGGAAGAGTTTAAATCTTCAAGTCCTGTTTCTTGGGCTGACCTTAAGCAAATTTCTTAGTTCCTCTGTACCTCTGTTTTCTCATCTCTAGAATCAGGCCAGGTGCAGTGGCTTGCACCTGTAACCCCAGTACTCTAGGAGGCCGAGGGGGCGATTGCTTGAGCTCAGGAGTTCAAGGCCAGCCTGGGCAACATGGGGAAACCCCGGTTCTACCAAAAATACAAAAATTAGCCAGGTATGGTGGTGTGTGCTTGTTAGTCCCAGCTACTCCAGAGGCTGAAGCAGGAGGATTGCTTGAACCCAGGAGGCTGAGGTTGCGGTGAGCCAGGATTACACCACTGCACTCCAGCCTGTGTGACGGAACGAGACTCTGTCTCAAAACAAAACAAAAACCTGCTTTTGTAGTATTGTGAGAGTTAAAGTAGTCCACATACTTCATACCTTTATGCTTCTAACTGTTGAACGAACCTCTTCAATGAATGAAAAAGTTAAAACATCCAAGATTTATGCCCCACTTCCAGTCTCACCCTCTTCAAAAGACCATGTGCTTTACTCTGATACCATATTCCTTTCGCTTGCCAACTGCTCAGACTGCAGAAACAATCCAGTTTTCATTATTTTTATAGTATGTGTCTTCCTTGTATTTACAGAATTCTCCTCTGAACATTTAAATTGAGTTTTTCAGCACATTTACTCTGCTAAACACATGGTAAAAACTTTGTAAATATTGAATGTTTCCCAAAATGTATTTGATAACTACTTTATTATGTTTTAAGATATTATCAGAATTATTGCTGTGTTTAAATTATGTATAAAAATGTATTGCTCTAGAAAGAAGTGGTAGGCTTTGTTTTTATTTGTATAATGTAAATATAGATAAATTAATTTTTGAACCAAATAGGTATAATGTAGATTATATAAATGGAGGCAGTTATAAAATAGCCTTAGAAGTAAAATTATACTGTGCTTATAGCTCTTTTATAACCATTTGAAGGTGTTACGAAGTGTTATCAATGTGAGTGTGTTTTGTGGGCGGTTGAAGATGGTTGGAAGGATGGTTGATAAGGTAGGTCAGTGTTTTCATTAAGTGCGTGCTGCTACTTCAGGGCAAAGCCTTGAAAAACTTAGATTTTTTTTTAGTTACATGATTTACTGCATCTCAGGCAACCTGGATGACATGGCATTTACTAAAGCAATTCGCTGCTTTGCTGGTGCTTCAGCACCCTTCAGTCTGAGAGTCCTGAAGTCTTGATTTGTAATTCTCCAGATTTCCTGTCTATCATAGCACTTCTTCACAAACAGTGTATCTGGTCACCTTGAATTCTCAGTTCCTTAAAAACTCCTTTTGTCCACTCTTCCTACCACTTTACCGTACACAGAGTTTTTTGGAGGATTGCTGTTACTTTCTTTAAAACCAAATAAAATTAAGAATTAAGGATATTTAATATTATTGGCCACTTTAAGTGTCTTTATAAATATTGAACTAATACAGTCACTTTTATATAGTAATTTATGTGTTAGGATAATTACTTCATAAGACTTTTGAGTCTATGTCATAAGAAGTCGGCGGTAGAGTAGATAATTTCTTTAGCTGTTATCTGGAGATGAGACTCAGAAGTTAGATCAACCACTTGTAGTATTTTAAGTGTGAGTTATTCTGTATTTTAGTTGTGAAATGTACAGAATCTAATTAACTTTTAATAATTCAGAGTCCTTTTCATACTTGGCTGCTTTTCTTTTCCTGTACAATTTTGTGTTTTCTCTTTTGTCTTTTAAAAAATTGTTAGTTAAAAACGTTTAGTTTTACAACCCTCACTCATTTGTATAAATCTCCTCTCAGATATTCATATAATGAGTATTGCCTGCATGTCATTTTCGTGTTAAAGTCTCTTCTGGGACCCTCTGACCTACTGTGTTCTGAATTGATTATCCTATGAGATCCCTTTTTGTTCATCATCATCTTGGAAATTGCATTTGCCTGCCTCTCTCTTATGTTCAGTTTCCTGGTTCCTTGCATTTATGTGTCTTCTTTCTTGATGTTCTCCGTTGTTTTTAGTTGATACAATCTCGTAGTTCCTACTGGGAAAGAATACGTGTAAGGTAAAAATGTTTTGAGGCTTCCGTTTCTGAAAATATTTTATTTCTGCCCTCATTTTTGATTAGTAGTTTGACTTGATATAGAATTCTAGGTTGAAGTTATTTTCCCTTAGAATTTTAAATGTGTTGCTTTGTTGCCTGCTGGCTTCTAGTGTTGCTGTCGAGCACATAGATGTCATTATGGTTTTTGATCCTTTGTATGAAAATTTCATTATTGCATGCCTTGGGAGGGAACTGTTTTCATTCGTTGTGCAACATATTTGGTAGGCTCTTCGAGTTGGCTGCTTTCTGTGATTTTTTTTTTTTTGCCATTTTTTCTTTCATGATTTAGATGTTGTAACCTAGAGTAATCCTTTGCTTTTTCTTTTTTCTCTTCTTTTTTTTATGTCTTTGCTTTTTGTTCTTTTTTTCTTTTGGGGGATTTATTTATTTATTTAAAGACAAGGTCTCGAGGCTTTGTCACCTTGGTTGGAGTGTAGTCATGTGATCCTAGCTCACAACAGCCTTGAACTCCTGGGCTCAAGGGATCCTCCTGCCTCAGCCTCATGAGTAGTTGGGACTACAGGTGCATGCCACCATGCCCAGATAGGGACTTTTAAAAATATGATCTTATAACTCTTCTGTCAATTTTTATTTGTTTCTGTAATTTTAATTTTTAACTTAATTTTTAATGTTTTTAAAATTTCTGAGGTCTTTAAAAAAGTGTGTTTTCATATATTCCATTTTTGTTTTGTGGGTACACTATCTTTTTCTAAGAATATTACTGATATGTATTTACATGTGCATCTGTTTGTGTATCTATGTATGTGCAGGTTTGTATATGTATGTGTATGCTTTGTTCCGTTTCCTGAGTACTCAGTTTCTTCCCACTTGCTTTTTCTGTTTGTTTAGCTTCATTCTTTTGTTAGATATTTTCCTTAAATGTGTGGTGATCTTTGGCTGACTCCTGATACTGTTAAAGTGGGAGATCACTAAAAAGCAAATTGGAAGCTCTCTGTGCATGTAGTGTCCTCTGTCTGGGCCATTTTCTCGGGAGTTTTACTGTCACTTCTCTTGGGCTGGTCATATTTTCCAGAAATGGCTTTTCTTGCCTGGAAGATGCAATCGTTTATGCTAGTGATCTAGGAGCAGAGTGAGAAGAAGATTGAGAGTCCTAATACTCAAAATGATGCTTTCATTTAATCTCCATATTTAGTATCAATACAGGACCTCTGCCTTCAGCTATTCCTGTTGTCTGCAAGTCTAGAAACTTTTCCCTCTCCAAATAACACTTCTAGTGTAGTGCCAGGGTTGGGGTTGCTTAGCTGCTGCAAGTCAGGGAGGACAACTGGGAGATCTCACAGCTTCTTACAGAGACTGGCAATGAGTCTTTCTCTTTGAGGCCTGCCTTCACCCCTGCTTCCAGGGATATCTTGTGCTTGCCAATTCTGTTGCCTGCTGTCAATCAGTTTGCTTCTCTGCTTTCCTAGTTCTGCAGTGAAAATTATTACTCATTAATTTTCTTTCCAGAGTCTAAAGATACTGCTTTTTATTTCATTTTCTTGATTTTTTCTAGGCGTATTCCCTTTAAAAATTACATTTTTATATTTTTATCATTTTAGTAGGATGTTTGGACTGAGCAGAAACTAATGAATGGGTACAACTAGTTATCTTTACTTAGAGGTTTTCTTTTTTTAATTGCAGAAGAAATAAGAATTCACTCCTATAAAAATTTAGATGATGCAGCTGGGCGTGGTGGCTCACGCCTGTAATCCCAGAACTTTGGGAGGCCGACGCTGGTGGATCACCTGAGGTCAGGAGTTCGAGACCAGCCGGACTAACATGGTGAAACCCTATCTCTACAAAAATTAGCCGGGCATAGTGGTGCGTGCCTGTAATCCCAGTGACTCGGGAGGCTGAGGCAGGAAAATTGCTTGAACCCGGGAGACAGAGGTTACAGTGAGTTGAGATGGTGCCATTGCACTCCATCCTAGGCAACAAGAGTGAAACTATGTCTCAAAAAAAAAAAAAATTCAGATGATGCAATAAAAGTGAAAGTCACTTTCAGTCCTCTGGTATGAACATGTTCAACTAGTCCTCTTTAACTGGAAGTTCTCTTTTTTTAATTGCAAAAGAAATAGGAATCAACCCCTATAAAAATCAGATAATTAAGATAAAATGACAGTCACTTCCAGTCTTCCTTTGCTGATCCCATTGTCTTCACAGATGTAACTGTTATTTTTTTATATGTATACTTCCGTTTTAACTCATTTACATACTGTTAAGTACATAGAAAAAAGTAGTTTCATTTTGTATGTGATTTTGTGATGGAGGCTGTTATTGGCAAGAATGTGGTCATACTGTGTTCCTCTAAAACCTACTTTTTCTCCATAATATGTATTTAGAGGAGTTTTTCATGGGAGAACATACGAATACAACACATCTTTCTTTTTTCTTTTTTTTTTTTGAGATGCAGTCTTGCTCTGTCGCCAGGCTGGAGTGCAGTGGCACGATCTCAGCTCACTGCAACCTCTGTCTCCTGGATTCAAACAATTCTTCTGCCTCAGCCTCCTGAGTAGCTGGGATAACAGGCGCTCGACACCACGCCTGGCTAATTTTTGTATTTTTAGTAGAGACAGGGTTTCACCATGTCGGGCAGGATGGTATCGATCTCTTGACTTCGTGATCCTCCTGCCTCGGCCTCCCAAAGTGCTGGAATTACAGGCGTGAGCCACCATGCCCGGCACAACTCTTCTTTTTAAGTGTTCTGTACTTGCTGTTCCATAGTACATATGCACCATAGTTTACTTAACCGTTCTATTAGTAAATGTTTAGAATGTTTATAATTTTCTACTTTTCCAGTGTTACTGTAAACATCTTTATGAATACGTTTTTGTACATATGTATGATTTTTTTTTCTAGGATGATTACTATTCTGATACCAACAAGTATATTGCAGTATAATTCTGGCACGAATTACCTGAAGTTAGTGTCAGATGCCACAGGTGCTTTTGGGAAGGACACTATCCCAAGAAGCCTGCTTTCTTCAAGTGGCACTTCAAATGCCAGCCACACCTCAGAGGTCTCCAGGGCACCAGCATTTCTGCCCACCAGACTAAAATTTGGGGAATTCCATGACGCCTCAAGTTTGATAGTTGACTAGTACGACTCACAGAACTTAGGAAAACATGATACTTATGATTCTTGTCATTTAGTTTTATTATAAAGGATATAGAACAGGATCAGCCAAGTAAGAGACACACAGTGCCAAGTGCAGGAGGATCCTGAATGCAGAGCTTTCCTTTATTCTCCTTGTGGAATCAGGCTGTGAATCCTTCCTGGCATATCTGTGTGTTCACAAACCAGGAAACTCCTCCAAGTCTAGGTGTCCAGACTTATTTGGATTTCGTTATGAAGGCATGATTGACTGAAAATTGGCCAGTCAATTGATGGAACTCAATCTCTAGCTCACCTCTCCCCAGAGATGAGGCTGACTCACAGTTCCAGCCCTGTAATCACATGGTTGGTCTTTCTGGTGACTAGCTCGCATTCTGAATTATCTATTTAAAGTCAGGTGTGATCCAAGAACTTCATAAATAACAAAGACACCCCATCACTTGGAAAATTTGAAGAGTTTTTGAAGTTCTGTGCCAGGAACCAGACAAATTCTTTATTATACAACAGACACCTAGAAGTAGAATTTTCTGCTTGAGCGGTAGGCACACTTCAATTTTTAATAAATATTGAAAACTCTCCTTTACAAATGCATACTAATTTATTCTGTACCAGCAGTATAATTTCCTATAACTTTTCTGTTATTAGATGGTATTCTATTCTCTTTTCCTCTATTTTGCTTGATGAAAAATTTGATTTATTAGATACATTTTCCAATTGCTAGTGAAAATGGGCATTTTCCCATATGTTTATTATTAGCTACATGTTTCCTTTTTCAATTGCCGTTTCATTGGGTTTGCCCATTTCTCTATTGGGTTATTCATCTATTTTATATTGATTTGTAGTTTGTTATATATGTATTAGCCCCTTTTTTGTTGCTGTGAAGAAATACCTGAGACTGGGTAATTTATGAAGAAAAGAGCTTTGGTTGGCTCATGGTTCTGCAGGCTGTGCAAGAAGCATGGCACCAGCATCTGCTTCTGGAGAGGGCATCAGGTTGCTTTCATTCATGGTGGAAGGCGAGGAGGAGCTGGCATGTGCAGATCAGATGGTGAGAGAGGGAGCAAGAGGGAAAGAGGAAGGAGTGCTAGACTCTTTTCAACAATTAGTTTTTGCAGGAACTAAGAGTAAGAACTCACTCCTGAGAGAATGGCACCAAGACATTCATGAGGAATCTGTCCCCACACCCAGACACCTGCCGTTAGGCCCCACCTCCAACACTGCAGATTAGGTTTCAACATGAGACTGGGAGTGGGCCAAGGGGCACCAGAAAAACCATATCCAAACCATAGCACTGTATTGTACATGTTAGTCTTTTGTGTTTATATGTTTTAAGTATTTCCTCCCATGCCATTGGTTTCTAAAATTAAGTTTTTACAAATTAGATTTATTGTGTTAATTCTAATGGTAGAAGGTTATGAATTTAAATTAAAATGGTATTTATAAGTTTGTTGCTTCCCATGAACGAAGAAAGGGCCTTTATTGCCAAAGCATTTTGTGATTTTAGCTAGCTTAGATATGTTGGATTGAATTCCATAGAAATTTAAACTACATAGGTTCCTGTCTGCCTCCTTATTTTTTGGAACATTTGAACTCCTTAAGAGTTGGAAGGAAGAAGAGAAAGAATATTTATTGTGGCAGTATGATGGGAGAAGTCTAAAGGTGATAACTAACTTAAAATTTCTGTGGATGTTATTTATCCAGATCACCCCCCTTTGTTTTATTAAAGGTGATTAAGAATTGGCCATACTCCAAGTTACATAATTCTATAAATATCAAATTCTCTGTTATAATTTGTTGTATATAATATTTTCTTACCTTTTACTTTTAGAAGTTTTTACAAATTACTGTGTGATAAATTCTGTACTTTGTTCTGTATGGAATATGGAAGTATGTAATAGAAGACTTAATTCTTACATTCAAAATTTTATTACCCCAATTTCTGTGAGATTTTCTAGAGATTAAAATGCTGGGTTTTTTTTTGTCATAGAACCCTCAAAAATACATATTAGAAGTAGCTTCAGCAAATATTAATGAAGCTTTGTTTCTAGAACTCTTCATTGTATATGGTATTTGAATGTATTTTAATATGCCAGCATGAATGTTATTTTGCTCATATTGATCTTGTATAATAATAATACTTGTTCACATCTGTAGATACTTTATAGCTTACAAAAGCATATTGATATCCTCTAATTAAATTCTTCAAGTAACACTTTGCAAAAGGCAGAGAACATAATTTCCCCACTTTATAAATGAGAAAACTGAGTCTCTGAGCTATGTAGAAATTTGACTTTTAAGTAGTATAACTCATAATAACTGAATCAGTCCAGTGCTTTTTTTTCCGTTTCACAATGAGTGTAGTTTCCGACTGATGCTGTAACAAATTACTGTAAACACAGTGGTTTAAAACCACACAAACTTGTTACCTTTCAGTTCTTGAGGTCAGAAGTCTGAAATGAGTCTCACAGGACAAAAATCAAGGTGTTGGTAGGCTGCTTCTGGAGACTCTAGGGGACAGCCTGTTTTCTTGCATTTTCCAGCTTCTAGAGGCCACCCACATTTCTTGGCTTCTGGCCCCTTTCTCCATCTTCAGAGCCAGCAACATTGAGGCAACACTTAGCACACTGTCATCTCTGGTTTTGACTCTTTTGCCAGACTCTTCCATGTTTTAAGGACCCTTGTGATTACATTGGGCCTACTCACATAATCTAGGATAATCTCCCTATTTTAAGATCAGTAGATTTAGCAACTTTAATTCCACCTGCATCCTTAATTCCCCTTTGCCATGTACCCTAACATGGTTCCAGGGATCAGAATATAGACACCTTTGGGAGGCCATTCTGTCTACCACACTGTGATAACTCTTGTGTATCCTTATTGTGTAAGAAAAATTGCAGTGTTTTTTATTACATAGTGAGTTATCAGAAGAGAAAGAAAAATGGTTGAGATTAAACTGTAAAATAAAAGATAATTTGAGTAAACTTTAGTGAGCCATTAGCTGTTAACACCTGAAAGAAAGTTATGAGTTCTTTCTCTGAAGGAATGTTAAATGACTTTCTATGAAACACAATATAAATCAGTGGACTTGCAGAATTGGGAAAAAAAGGAAAACAAAAGAAAAAACTGCAGTGATCATCTGGTTTAGTTCCTAACTTGAATAATACAAAGCAGAGTTGTCTTTTATTTTTATTTATATTAAGCAAAATGTTAAAATTGTGTCTAGTTGTAGAAAGAAGTTTTTAGGTTACAGTGAGAAGATCCCCGAGGGGTCAGTGAGTAAACTTCAGGTGGTCCATGAAGCTTTTGTAATTGTATATAAAATTTTGTGTTTTATGATCATTTTTCTAGAGGAATAATTTATAGTTTTCATTAGAATCTCAAGGGGGATTCTGTCACCCCCAAATTAATTACAAACCATTGATCAGAGATTTTTTTTTCATGTCTAATTGAAGTTCTTATTTTTGGGAGTACAGCTCTCTGATGTTTTTGTACAGTTTTTTAATTCTTGAAAATTCGTATAATAAAATATTAAGCTTTTGCTATGTACTGGGTGATAATAATAGTGGGTATAATATTCATGGACCCTGGCTTCGTGGAGCTTGGTGATTGTCACATTCTTCTCGCGATCCTTTTTTAACTGTTTTGATAATTTTTTTTTCTTGAGCTTTAATTTTATCATCACTGATTGCTGACCTCTTAGTGGGAAGGAAGCAGCTATTTTTTTCCTTTTTTAAATTGAGGATTAATTTGCATATAGTGGAATGCACAGATCTTTATTTTACTGTAAGTTCTGGGATATATGTGCAGAACGTGCAGGTTTGTTGCACAGGTATACATGTGCCATGGTGTTTTGCTGCACCTATCAACCTGTCATCTAGGTTTTAAGCCCCGCATGTATTAGGTATTTGTCCTAATGCTATCCCTTCCCTTTATCCCCCACCCGCCGACAGGCCCCCGTGTGTGATGTTCTCCTCCCTGTGTCCATGTGTTCTCATTATTCAACTCCCATTTATGAGTGATAACATAATGCGCAGATCTTAATTGCCTGATGTGAAGTTTTGACAGATACGTAAACCGTGTACCAACATACCGTCAAAATAGAGATTACTTTCATTACCTCAAATAATTCTCTCATGTTCCTTCCCAGTCATTCCTGCCCCACTGCTAAGAGGCTGATTATTATTATGTATTTCTCTTGCCTTTGACTAGTTTTCCTGGTTGTTGAACTTCATATAAATGGAGTCATACAGCATGTACTGTTTCATGTCAGGAGTTTGGACAACTGTAAAATGAGGTTAAAAAAGGGTAGTCATTAGAAAGGTTAAGAAAATTCTTGCTATTGCCCTTTCCCCTTCACTCTACTTCCCTAGCCCCCACCCTGTCAGTTACTGTGTAGTAACACTGCAGTCTAATTTGTGGGCACTAAAACTAAAAGTACTCCAAGTTTTTTTTTTTTTTCTTTCTTTTTTTCTTTGAGACAGAGTCTCACTCTGTTGCCCAGGCTGGAGTGCAGTGGCACAATCTCAGCTCACTGCAAGCTCTGCCTCCCAAGTTCAAGTGATTGTCCCGCCTCAGCCCGTGAGTAGCTGGGATTACAGGCACACACCACCATGCCCACCTAATTTTTATATTTTTGATAGAGACAGAGTTTCACCATTTTGGCCAGGATGATCCTGATCTCCTGACTTCGTGATCTGCCTGCCTCGGCCTCCCAAAGTGCTGGGATTGCAGGCGTGAGCCAACGCACCTGGCCAGAATAACCCAAATGTTTAATTAATGATAGATAAGTGAGGCTTGAGTGTGTAGATATCTCTAATAAAAGATCAACTTAATTAGAATCTAACACTTTCTGTTTCATCTATTCTTTAATTTTACATTATCTGATTAGCAAAGTTTTTGGATGATAGTAAGTGTTTTAAATAGGATTCACTACAGCAAAGTGGGATATAGTGGTTGATTCATTTGCAAATTCCAAATCCCCAGGAAAAGGACAAAGTTCAGAGAACTTTATTTTTAGGATAAGTGTTTCCAAGTTTGGGAGAAATTTCACTGTCCAAGGAATACAGAGAAATGGTTGAATGAAGATTGTGAGTTGGGAATTTATTATGTTTTGTTATAGTCTGAATCTTTCAATATTAGGTAGACAATGACTAGATACATGTAGTTTTCTTTCTGCTTATATGTTTCTTTTTTGTTTTCATATTTAAGCCCAGGAAGTATAAATGAATCGAACAATTTAACTGTAATCCAAAATTACAGCTGGGGCTAAAAAAATTTCAGCCTTGTGCAAGAGGAGCCTGGGGAGTTCTTATGGTTGTTACAACAATCAGACTATACTGTCTTAAATACGAACTCTGCATTTATCAAAGATGAGAGCAGAGTCTGCTGCCCTGCTCTTACAGCCTTTCTTATCAAGTTGCCTGGATTGAGAAAAACAACTGGGATGACAGAACCTCATCCTGGATTCCTTTAGTATCTATGGGAAGAGAGTGTTTTAAAAGCTAGGAAAGGGGCCGGGTGCCGTGGCTCAAGACTGTAATTCTAGCACTTTGGGAGGCAAAGGTGGGTGGATCACTTGAGGTCAGGAGCTTGAGACCAGCCTGGCCAACATGGTGAAACCCCGTCTTTACTAAAATTAACAAAAATCAGCTGGGTGTGGTGGCGCACACCTGTAATCCCAGCTACTTGGGAGGCTGATACAGGAGAATCACTTGAACGCGGGTGGTGGAGGTTGCAGTGAGCCAAGATCACGCCACTGCACTCCAGCCTGGGCAACAGAGTAAGACTGGGTCTCAAAATAAATAAGTAAAAGCTAGAAAAGGGACTTAAATTACTAAAAGCAATCTGGGGCATGGTTCGCTGCATTCACTTTTGATATATTAAATATTTTTGGAAGAGGCACTGGACATGGTCCTCTGAGGTCAATCAATCTAGCTTTAGAACCTTCATCTTTCACTTTTTTGGGCTTCACTTTCCAAAATGGACCACAGGATAATGAGGCTTTTTTTAAAAAAAATAACAACTTATCTTTGTCTTAGATTTGAATATACTAGAGCGGGCAAAATTCCCATTATAATCCCATTATACCTCCAAAAAGGTAATTAAATGTATAAAATAAGAACAGACGATTACATCAGCAGCCTGGAGCAGGGTCCTCTTACAGGCTAGTGCACTGAAAAGAGCCGAGATGAGACGTGTGGACAGGAGCATGCTGCTGTTTGTTCAGGGAAGGAGGCTGCTTCACTGTTTCTACAGGGGTGGTGAACCAGTTCTGTCGGCTTCACTCCTTGGTGTTCGCAAGGCAGTTTTTGGAGTCAGAAACTGTAGAGGAATTTGAGAATGCAGACACACTTACTTCTCAGAAAACTGAAGTCTGTTGATGACCAAATTGTCTGCCATGCCATTGACATTCCTGCTTTTGCACTATGTCCATGTACTTAATATTGTAAAGAACTTTTACTTTTTAAGAATTACTATATGTAACAAGGACTAGAGAAAAATGCACGTCATTCTATATGTGAATATGTGATAGTGGACTTTTATAAACCCAAGCTGCACATGGCTTAAATGTTCTTTTGTATTTTAGCTGACTTAAAATTGAGCATAGAGGAAACTGGAAATGTTCTTTAATATCATGCGTAGTCTCTGTATCTTATTTTCTTTGTTTACTTATTCATTTAGCCAAAAACTAATTCAGCGCATGTTGCAATAGGTTAGGGAGGCTTTCTGGTCATGGGAATGCAAGGATGAAGAAAAACTTCTGTCTATACATTTAAGAAATGTATAGTCTCTAGTGTCCATCCATCAGGGCCTTGGAAAGAAATGATTATGCTATAAAGTACTATGGGTTTTTTTTTTTTTTTTTGGTAATTTTGTTACCAAATTAGTGTATATATGTACATAAAAAAGACAAAGACAAGTTAATGTCCATACACTAAAAATTGGTTATCTCTGACTAGTAGAAATACTGCTGTTCTTTTATTCTTGTATATTGCCATTTATTTTCTATGGTAACACATGTATTTTTTAAACAGAAAGGAACTGGTGACGGTATCATCACTGTTACTCTTGAGCTACTCCTTCTCCCATGCTACCACTACTAATGCTTTCAGAGCTCAAATTCATACTCCAGTCAATCTGACTCCAGGTGTGTGCCATTAACTGTCAGTGCCCACAGAGCAAAATCCACTCTGGACAGCCTCACTGAAAGTTTATCCTGGAGAATACTGATCTCATAAGATTCTCCTGGAAGGAAGACTTCAGTGACTGAGCAAGTTGGTAACCTACTAAAGTTCTGTAATAAAGAAGTCTAAGGCTGGGCGTGGTGGCTCATGCCTGTAATCCTAACACTTTGGGAAGCTGAGGCGAGTGGATGGCTTGAGCCCAGGAGTTCGAAACCAGCCTGGTCAACATGGAAAAACCCTGTCTCTACCAAAAATAGAAAACAATTATCCATGTGTGGTAGTGCGCACCTGTTGTCCCAGCTGATCAGGAGGCTGAGGTGGGAGGATCACTCAACTTGGCCTCAGTTCACACCACTGCACTCCAGCTTGGGCGATGGAAGTGAGATCCTCTCTCAAAAAACAAAATTAGAAAAAGAAAACTAGTTAACTCATTTTAGTTCAGTATCTCCCAAATTAATTTTATAGTAACTTGACTCTTTTTTTAAATCATGAATCTTTTAGCTGTTTTATGACTCTCAAACAGACTTTTGGTGGACCTGAGAATCACCCAGAGGGTTGGGCTCCCCTCCCAAGTTTCTGATTCAGTAGTTTTGGGATGAGGAATGGGAATTCGCATTTCTAACAAGTTTGCAGGTGTTGCTGATGCCTACTCACCCTTTGTTTTGTGCCTCGCAGGTTCCATTTTGCCTTGAGGTGTAAGCTCATAGACTATGATAAACTATGATGTTAGTGTTTTTCTGCTGGAAAAAGGTATCTTAAGAGTAGGATATGATTGTGTTGATGACAAAGAGTATGGGCTGGGTGCTTTATTTACTGAATTACCCAGTGTAGCGTTACAGTTGGTCCCAGACCAGCAGCATCAGCATCTCCTGGGAACTTGTTACACACATTTTGGGGCCTACCCCAGACCTACTTAAAACTTGGAGGCAGAAAGGGTACCAGCAATCTGTGTTCTAGTAAGCCTTCCAGGTGATTCTGATGCCAGCCAAAGAGGGGGGGAAATATCAGCTTAATGGATTTAAACCACCTAGGAATTATAAATTCAGACTGTGAACGCAGCAGGAACTCTATTTGTGGTTCCAAATTCTCATTGGTGATTTTTCTATCCCTTCCCCACCCAGTGTCATTATTGAATAGATTTTCCTTAAAGTTGCCTAGGTAGTGGTGGTAAGGAGAGTAATATTATTTTGTAGTTTACCTTCACAGTGAAGTCATAACCCTTTGAGGGCATCCTAGCTGAAGGCAAAAGCCAACTGCTTCTTTTCACTGTATCTCTTTGGGTTTCCAGTCTCCTCTCCTTTTCTGGCCTAAGCAGTTACAGCTTCTTGCCACCTCATTCATGTATTTTAAGATTTAAAAAAAAAAATTCTGGATTTTGAGTTGTTTTAATTAGGATGGCAGGTCCAAGTACTTACTCCACTATATTCCAGGACTAGCATTCCTGTTACTACATTTAATAGATTTTGCCAGATTGCTTTCTAGGGAAATGCAGACTGAAGTAGTAATGTGATAGCACTTTATGCCT
Source organism: Piliocolobus tephrosceles (assembly GCF_002776525.5). NCBI lineage: Eukaryota > Metazoa > Chordata > Mammalia > Primates > Cercopithecidae > Piliocolobus > Piliocolobus tephrosceles. The sequence continues at coordinate 21,020,327 of NC_045441.1, read as the reverse complement.
GTCAGATTGACAGAAAATAAAGTAATAACATACTGTTGCAAGTGATATGGCTTGTAAATGATATTGGTGTAAATGCAAATTATTTTGGTCTTTTAGGAAACTTAAAAATGCTTGTCAGGCCAAAACCATAGTGATGTTGAGGGAATAGGTGGAGGAAAGTATATTTGCAGCAGGTGCAACTAGCCATTGCTTCATTTTTTGTGATAAAACTGGGGAAAAGGATGAATGGGTGTTACCAGTCTGTTATGTTTAGGGCCGTAGGTTGGGTCTTGTTTGAACAGCAAGGATAGGTGGACTTAAGAGACATTCATCATATAGGCTTAGGGTAAATCATTGAGAGAGGTGATGGATGAAAATAGCATGACTTGCTTCCTCGTTAACCCAGCAAAAAGTTATAGGAAAATGAGGGAAATAAAGGACTAGGGTGAGTTAAAAAGGGAGCTCTGTGCCTCTGGTGTGCTGGAACTAGCTCTTCCTGGAGTTGATAAATTATTAGGACTTCGGCAAGCCAAAGGTTAAGTGTAACCATCGTTAAAATTAAATTACATAAATTACATTTAAATTATATTTAAAACAAAGGAAATACTCAAAACTTATGTCCTAAGTTTATTATATTTTACTGTTACCTGTGTTCTTGAGGTTGTTGACACCTGTTGTATCTGTGTGGTGGAGATACTATCAGTGTGCAATTGCACATCTCTTTCCTATTCTGTGTTCACTGATCCCACTTTGGTAGCTTGAAATAGGACAGACTATACCATGGAAATCAGCAACTACTACAAATCAGGATTTTTATCCGCTGGAGAACAGTTGTTAAATATCTACCCGAATACCACTGGATATAACGTTTTGCTGTTTTAGATACTGATTGTCTTTCATCATTGTAAATGTACTTATTTTCTGAAGCTTTGAGCATTCTAATCTTATGTACAGTTTAATTGTTCTTAGGAAAATAGGTAACTATACTAGTTTTACTCATGTTTTAAAAGATATCTTAAGCTTCAAGAAAGATACGGCTTATTTTGTTTAGCTTTTATTTGCATGTAGATAGTATTTTTGTAAGTTTGTTCTCCTTGTTTTTTAAAACATTGTCATTTAAAAAGTATGCTTGAAAAACCTTTATAACAAATAACCACCCACAATTTATCTTTCTTGTAAGTCATTAGTTTCATTTCTTGAACTCATTTTAGCAAGGAGCAGACTTTTTCAATTTTTAATGTGGACGTGTTTGTGTGTATGATTCAATTCTTATAGCAGTGTTGTAGATGAGGTTGACCAGTTACCAGCAAGAAATATTGTTTCTCTAGTATTTTTAGTTAGGGCTAACATTTGATTTCTTGTAAGATTAAAGTGTTATATTTCCTACATGTGTATTTAAGTTTATGCTTGGGTACTTTAGTAAATCAGTGAATTGGGAAATTTTTCATAAGACTTGTGGTTCTTGTTACATTCATCTGTCATACGTGTTTCTGACACTTATGGCAATGTAAATAAGATGAAACATTGAAAACATTATTCTAGGTGTCTTATTTATTACTGTTTGTATAGTGTAGTGGTTTTGATTTTTGGATCTGTAGCTGGGCCTTTGGGGCTTTGGCCCAGTCATCTTAACTCTCTAAGCCACTCTTTCCTCAATATTAAAGTAATAATAATAATAGTAGCTACCTCATGTAGTGATTTTAAAGATTAGATGAGATAATGTAGCATTTAGCAAAGGGTTTGACTTAAAGTGCTCTGCAAATGTGAGCTAACACTCTTATTATCAAAATAATAAATTCTCCTATCTGCAAGTTGCCTTAAATGGTGGGTATAAAGCTAGTAGTAAG